>NW_012116043.1:2510600-2597068 GCF_000951035.1 Colobus angolensis palliatus | reverse complement strand
AAGGAAATTCTGTATCTATTAAGCAAAAACTCCTCATTTTTCCCCTTTCCCCTACCCCCAGCCTCTGATAACTTCGAATCTACTTTTTGTCTCTATAACTTTGCCTATTCTACATATTTCATATATAAGTGGAGTCACACAATATTTGTCCTTTTGTGTCTGCCTTCCTGTGTTTAACATAATGTCTTCCAGGCTCATGCATGTTACAGCGTCTATCAGAACTTCATTCCTTTTCGTAATATTCCATTGTGTGGATAGATCACATTTGTTTATTCTTTCATCTGTTGATGGACATTTGGGCTGTTTCTACTTTTTGGATATTATGAGTGATGCTGCTGTGAGCATTCATGGACAAGTATCTTTGAGTATCTGTTTTCAGATCTTTAGGGTCTATAGCTGTGAGTGGAATTGCTGGATCATATGGTAATTCTATGCTTAACTTTTTGATCAACTGCCAAACTGTTTCCTACAGCAGCTGCACCATTTTATGTTTTCGCCAGCGATCTATAAGTGTTCCAATTTCTCCATGTATTTTCCCAGACTTATTATTTTCCCTTTAAAAAAGTGTAGCTATCCTAGTGAGTGTGAAGTGGTATCTCATTGTGGTTTTGATTTGCATTTTCCTAGTGAATAATGACGTTGAGAATTTTTTGTGTGCTTGTTTGCCATTTGTGTATCTTCTGTGGAGAAATGTCTATTCAAGTCTTTTGCTCATTTTTTAATTGGGTTGTTTGTCTTTTTGTTGCTAAGTTGTAGATGTTTCTATTCTCTGGATAGTAAACCCTTATCACCTATGAATTTGCAGATATTTTTCCCATTCTGTGAGCTGTCTTTTCACTCTCTTCGTATAGTGTCCTTTAATGTAGCAGTCCCCAACATTTTTTGGCACCAGGGACTGGTTTCATGGAAGATAATTTTTCCATGGACGGTGATGGAGGATTGTTTTGGGATAAAACTGTTCCACTTCAAATCAGGCATTAGATTCTTATAAGGAGCAGGCAACCTAGATCCCTCGCATGCGCAGTTCATGATAGGGTTCGTGCTTCTATGAGAATCTACCGCCACTGATGATCTGACAGGAGGCAGAGCTCAGGTGGTAACGTGAGCGATGGGGAGCGGCTGTAAATAC
Organism: Colobus angolensis palliatus; assembly: GCF_000951035.1. NCBI lineage: Eukaryota > Metazoa > Chordata > Mammalia > Primates > Cercopithecidae > Colobus > Colobus angolensis. The sequence continues at coordinate 2,595,939 of NW_012116043.1, read as the reverse complement.
AGATGAAGCTTCGCTTGCTCACCCGCCGGGCTCACCTCCTGCTTTGTGGCCTGGTTCCTAACAGGTCACAGACTGGTACTGGTCCACAGCCCAGGGTTTGGGGACCCCTGCTTTAATGCACAAAAGTTTTATTTTTAAGAAGCCCAATATATTTATTTTGGTTGCTTGTATATTTTTGGTTATATAAATCTTTGAGATTTGTCCTTCATGGATTTTGCAATGATTTCATAAATATAACACCCTTGACAGATCATGAAGATTTTGCCCTTAGGTTTTCTTCTAAGAATGTATAGTTTTAGCCCTTTTAGTTAAGTCTCTAATACATCTTGAGTTAGTTTTGGTATGTGGTATAAGGTATAAAGGTCCAGCTTCATTCTTTTGCATGTGGATGTCCAGTTTTCCAAACACCAGGAACTAGTGTTTAAACATTTTCTTCTTTAGCAAGGCATGGTGCTGCTTGCCTGTAGTCCCAACTAGTTTGGGGGCTGAGGAGGGAGAATCTCTTGAGGCAGGGAGTTCAAGGCTGTAGTGCACCATGTCTGTGCTTGTGAGTAGCCACTGCACTCCAGCCTGGGCAACATAGTGAGACCCCATTTCTTTTTTTTTTCTTGCCTTTTTTTTTTTTTGAGACGGAGTCTCGCTCTGTCGCCTGGGCTGGAGTGCAGTGGCCGGATCTCGGCTCACTGCAAGCTTCGCCTCCCGGGTTTACGGTGAGACCCCATTTCTAAAAAAAAATCTTTTCTTCTTTGATGCTCTTCCACATTGATAGTGCAGATATTGACACATTCTTAGCATAGCACGGATGAGCTTTTTCCTGAGTGTAGGGAGATCATTGTTCTCTCTGGTAATCACTGTTGGAGTCATTGTCTTGTTGGAAGTCAGACGTTTGCTTTGCTGTTTCAGGATATTAGACTTGTTACTTTTTAACTCCCCCAGGGGAGTTTGGACGCGCCTTGTCATGGATTGGAGAACTCCCCAACCACTCTGAATGTGTTGGTACACTTCGGAAGCCTTACAATGATTAGTTGTCTACTTTTCAACCCATCTCCTCCACCTTCTTCCAGGAGCTGCCATCATGGAGATCAGACGTGGGCAACAGTTTAGATTCAGGGGTTCCCATTCAGCAATAAGAGACCTGTGCAAGTAAATACTGCCGAGACCTTTTAGCTGCAAACTTTGACATATGAGATTCATGCTGGGATTTGCTGTCAGGAGGAGGCATCAGCTGGAGCTCATAACTAAAGTTCTGATGGGAAGCAGGAGTCCAGTTTTAATGGCTTATCCATGTAGTGTGAGATGGCAGCCACATGTCCAAAGCCCAGGGTATAGGGGGAAGCCTGTCTGTTAAAAGTTAATGATCTAAGAAGTCCTGACATAAAGTAAAGCCTTGAGTGAAATTCCATGGCGTCGCGGACAGTTAATTTTTTATTAGGTTTTCCTAAGAAAGAGATAAAAGGCATTTTATCTTTTCTAAGGTTTGTATTAACATGTCATTGCGTTTTATAGATGCATTGGTCTTCATTTGGCCAATCTGGGACAGGTAATGGAAATATATATGCTTTGTGGGATGGCAAAGAAAACCTCCTAACACTTTGCCATGATTTATTATTGTTTTGTTGGGGATCTCTAAGTTTAAAAGACAAGGAAATCTTGATTTAGGGAAATGAGAGCCAGATGGACTGTTTGTGTTGCTTCCCACCTGGCTGACATTGAGTTTCCATCTTTCTCTATTGCTGGGTGTTTTTAACAACTCTGTACTCCAGTGAAGTTAGAGATCATGCTAGGTTGTTTTGTCTGCGAGATCCTTGTAATGAGCTTTTTGGGTAGAGAAGAGAAAAAGTCAGAAGTTCCAGGCTTCACTAGCTTTGTGCTACAGCAGTTGTCTAAGTGGAGATTCATTTCTTAGAGTCTTGTGCCAGGAGTGTCACTGATAGGCCCCAGGGGGCCAGGCAGGGGAAGTGATAAGCTTAGCTGGCCAACTGGAAGCTCCAGTTGGCTGTCTGGCCCAAGGAGGTGGACACTGCCCATCTCCAACCAGGAACTGGAGTCTAAAGTTGGCAGATTTTCCAATTTTCCAACCACGACTAGAAATCTGGACTCTTATGAAAAATGTGGGAAATAAATCTAAATTAAAAAATATTATGCAGGTTTAACACAACACACCTGCCGGCCACATTTAGCTCTTGGAGCCTCAGGTTTTAGCAGATGGCAGATGAAGCTTATTCACTCTATCTCCAGCCAGGACTTCTCTCCTGGGTTCCAGACGTCTCTCTCTTGACTGTCTACATGACATCTCTACCTGGACGTCTCATTGGTATCTCATACTTACCTGGCCCAAAACCATACTTCCCACCTTTGTCCTGAATCTATTCCTCCTACAGCCTTCCCTACTTCTGATGGCAATTCCATCCTTCCAGCTGCTCAGGCTAAAAAACCTAGGGCATCCCTGATTCTTCCCCTTCAGTTCGTTCCAAGCCATCAGCAAATCTTGTGTCTCTGTCTTCCAAATATATCCAGAAATTAACTCCTTCTCCTTCCCTTCACTGCTCCCAGCCATTATTGTTGCTTGCCTGGACCATTGCAGTGGCCTCCTACTTTGTCCCTTCTCAACCCTTTCTTCCCACAACAACCAACGCAACTTTGCTGAATGTCAATTGCACCATGTTCCTCCTCTGCTCAAAATGCCCCAGTGGTGTTCATCTCATTCCAAGCAAAAGCCAATGTCCTTAAAGTGGATCAGAATGCTCTAAATAATTGGTCATTCCCATTACCTCTATGACTTCCTGTCTGTTTACTTGCCCCAGTCTGGCCACACCGACCTCCTGCTAGCCTTGGAACACCCTGGGCATGCTCCTGCCTCGGGGACTTTGCTCTTATTTCCTCTTCTTGGGACCTCCTCCCTTCGCTTTCTGTGCTCCTACCTCCTTAGACCTTTATCATGGTGGCCCTTAGGAGGTTCTTGGCCTCCTACTTAACACTGCAGCCACTGGAGTCCACTCCAGTGTTCTTATCCTCCTTCTTCATTTTTCTCCATGTCATTTGCAGCTATCCAGAATCCTACGCATTTTATTATTTATTTCATTGGTAGTCTTTCTTTTTCCCATAAACCTGTCAGCTCCACAAGACCAGGGATTCTGTCTGGCACATAGAGAGGGCTCATTTTTGAACAAGTGAATGAATGGTGTAGACAGGAAGGTTTCGTGCGGTATCATGACAAACCCGTGGATTTAAATACGAGTGATGTGTTTCAGTCTGTATGGTTGTGATTCTTTTTGATTTAAGTGATTTTCTTAACCTCTCTGTACTTTGGGATCCTTCCTATAAAATAGGAATAATACTAGCATTCGACCTCTTAGGACCGTTGTTGGATTGATTGAATGAATGCATGGAAGGCACTTAGAACAGTGCCTGGAAAATCAGAAAAATGAGATAGGGTTTGCTATTATTATTACTGTTTATCTGTGTGAAAATGAAAACATTACAAATAGAGCTAAAGTCTGTTGTGATCAGCATCCCAAGTCCCACGTCTCTCTCTACTTTCTCTCCAGAAGTAACCACAGTTATTACACCTTTATTTTCTTTATTTCAGATCGTGTCTATGTCTGTACTTGTAATATAAGTATATATATGTTATATAAGCATATATATACTTGTAAGATAAGTATATATACTTGTAATAAAAGTATGTATATACTTGTAATATAAGTATATATAGTTATATACTTATTTATATACTTATATATACTTATATATACTTGTAATACAAGTATATATACACTTATATTTATATACTTATATTTATATACTTATAGATATACTTGTAATATAAGTATAGTTATATGCTTATTTATATACTTATATACAAGTATATATATACACATAAGTATATATATACTATAGTATATACATACACATAAGTATATATACTGTAGTATATACTTACATACTTATATTTCTACAGGTGAATATATATACACACACATATGTATAACTATATATATACTTGTACTATAGTATGCTTATACTAAGTATACTAAGTATACTTATATACGTATATACATGTACTATAGTGTAAGTATATATATAGTTATGTATGTGAGTGTATATATATTCACCTGTAGAAAAATACAGTATTTTGACAAAGATATACTTTACATAATATTTTTGCAACTTGCCTATTTTCCCTCAACAGTGCATCCTGAAGATGGTTTCACAACAATTCACAGACGTCATCCACTCTGTTCTTACCTGCTGCTGTATATTGTTCTGGAATATGGAACTGCTCTGGACACCTTAGCTGTTCCCCACTTGTGGACATCTAAGCTGTCTCCAAGTGTGTTCCATTACGAGCAATGCTTGGCTAATATCCTGTTATCTGCCTGAGTGCTTAGCCTTTCTCCAGGGTGAATATTAAGACATGCAATTGCTGGGCTCAGGGGGTTATGCATTTGCCATTTTAATAAATTATTGCACATTGTACTTTAAAATGTGGTTGCTAATTACAGTTCTACTAGCAGGATGTGAAAAGCCTTTCTTTTTTTTTTAATTGTAATTTTTATTTTGTGAAATAAAAAAACGTGAAAATTACAAAGAGTAACATAACAAACATCAGTGCACTCTGCGTCTAGAAATGTCAACTGTTCACATTTTGTCACATTTGCAGCAGGTCTTTTATTATTTTGTAAAAAAGGACCCGAACATTACAGAAAACATTGAAGTTCTCTTTTGCACCATCCTCAATTCCATCCCCTCTCCCAGAGGCAAATACGATCATGAATTTAATGTTTTTATGTTTTTCCTTATATGTGGAACCATGAACAATATGTTATTCTTGTGCATTTAATTTTTTCATTTAAATGTTATATTGACATAGTATTCTGCAACTTGCTTTTTTCTAGCCAACAATATATTTTGTAGACCTGATCATGTTAGCACATTTACACTTCCCTCAGTCTTTTTACTTGCTGTGTAATAGTCCATCGTGTCATGATTTATTTAGCTCTTCTCCACCTGATGGGCTTTTAAAACTGATTCTAGTTCTCTGCTATTATGACTAATCCTAAACCGAACATTGTGGTCAGGAGATATTCAGATTCTTTATTATATATTTTTATAATCCTTCAGTTTTGTATGCTATTTGGAATAAGATGCTCTTTATCTTTTCATAGACTCAGAAGCAGCCTTGAAAAGAAACATATCACTTTATCTGCCTTCCTCTGCTTGCCAGATGTTTGTTCTTTTAGGGGTAGTAAGATTAGATCTTTGCAGCTCGCTTTTATTAGTTTAGTTATTGCAGTTACTACTAGTTCTCATCAGGTGAAAACATTCGTTACCACACTTTAGAATCTTAATTATTTGGTTCTTTTTGTATCTGATGTTCTTATTCGTTTGACCAATATTTTCTGAGCACCTACTATATGCCAGGCTCTGTCCTAGGCAGGGAAAACTCAGATGTGGTCTTTGTCCTCTTGGAATTTCCATTCTCGGGGGAAATGGACACTACAACAGGCAGAAGTCAGCACCTCTGCTTCCCCTCCAGGTCCATCACTGAAGGGCTAATGGAGATGTGCTTCCTTGGCAGAGTCTGTCCTCTGGCTGAGCCCTCAAGGAATTTTATAGTGAGCAGTTTGAGTGAGGCTCAAAGTTAAAATTTCTAAGAGTTGTGTTCTTATGAACAGTTGCAGTATAATGAACTACCCCAAGACCTGGTGACTTAAAAGAACAACGCCATTTATTTTGCTCACTAGTTTAGAATTGGAACAGGGTGTGGCAGGAACAGCTGTCTTTGTCTTTGCTCTACTTGCTGTCATCATCCGAGGCAGCTCAAAGGAGTCATCTCAGGGCTCACTCGAATGTCTGGGGGTTGGTGCTGCTGTCTGCTGGGATCACAGCTGGACTGTGACTGGAACACCTCCATGACCGCCTTCCTGTGGCTGCTTGGTTTCCTTGCAGTATGGCAGCTGGTTGCAAGGGTGAGCATCCCAAGAGGCCCAAGTAGGAGCTGAATTTCCTTTTATGACTGCCCCACAGGGGCCATGGAGGCCCTTCCACTGTAGTCCCAGGCCCACCCAGACTCAAAGGGAAGGGATGTTGGCCCATCCCTGTAGGAAGGAATGTCATGTGAGATGGATCTACTGGTGTGACCCTCTGGAAGACACCGTCCATCACAAGCTGTGCAAAGCAGCTCTTCCTGCACCCATGTCCAGCCAGATCTCCTGGCGGGCAGTGGCATGGCTTGTGAGAGACCCGGACAGAGGTGGTGGTGGTGTGGACAGTGGCTGGGAATTGTAGCAGGATTGTTGAGGGCTCCTGTTTGCTGGGCACATTGCCTGTCTCCTTAGCTCCCTGCTACACTCATGGTCCCTCCCATTTTACAGATGAGGAAGCTGAGGTGCAGAGCTCTTGAGTAAGCTCCAGGGTTCACACAGTTAATCAGCAGGGAAACTTGGGTTTGAACCCAGGCATGTGAGTTAGACTGCCCTCTTCAAGTCTACATAACCACCCCCTACCCCAGGGAGGTGAGACTTCTCTACTCGGAAAGCTTCCAGCCACAGGTCTCCCGTGGGGCTCTCTCTCAGTGGCTGCTTCCTCTGGTAGGCCTCTGGTTACCATGGCAACAGCAAGCAGCCAACCTTGCAGAGAAACACTTTGACCTCCCCCTGCAACACCCCCCCGGTGGTTCTGGGTCTTCCTGAACAATGAGAGGCATAGTACATTTAGAGGCTTTGGGAGAGCACCTCCCTTTCATCTGCTAATGGGTGTGTGGATGTGAGAAACGGTTTTAAGATGTCTCCTTGACTCAAGGCACAGGATGAGCAATTATAGAAATGAAATACGATGTCACATCAAGTGGCCCATCACTGAGTACTGGTGTCCGAGGCTGTTCAATTATATGCACCTGTTTCCAGAGCTTCCCAACTCTTCAGTGAAAGACCTTTTGGGGTGGAATATTTCCTGCTTGCTCTTCTGGGCTATTTTGGGAAGATGGGCTGAGACACTGCTCCCATCTTCTTAGACATAATTGAGTGTGACAAAAGGTGGGTGTGTACTGGGGTTTGCAGAAGAATCCTGCAGCAGTGGCCCTTTAAGGGGAGATTCTTTCTTACGGATGCTCCTGGCTCGCTGGCACTCAACCCGTTTGGCATCCCTGTTTGTTAGTCATAGAGAAACCGGGTCACCGTTACAAGACAGTACCATTTTGATTCTAGGTTATGAGGGGAGGCAGGCAACAGCTGCTTGGGAATGGTGATTTTAAATAAAAGTTAATTGGGATTTCAATTAATTTAAATAGACATGAAAATCATACTTTCCCAGAACACACGTGGCAGCTGACGTCAATTCCATCCTTCCAGTTTGCTCAGGTTGAAAACCTTGGCCTCATCCCAGCTTCTCTCTTCCTTTCACATCCCACGTCCTATCCATCAGTGAGTTGCCACCTCTAGCTTTGAATTCCCAGGGTTCTGGCCCATCTTCTCTCTTCCACCCTGATCCAAGTCCCATCATCTCCTGCCTGGAATCTGCTGAAGCTCTTTCTAGCATCTTGCTTCTCTCATGCTTATCTCTTTCCAGTCAGTTCTCATCGAGGAGCCAGAATGAGCCTTTAAAAATGCAAATCATAACCCACTGTCCCTCTGCACAGAACCCCAACCAAATGGCAGAGAGCGGGCAGGCCAGAGGATGTGTGGTGGGCGCAGGGAGGTTGGGTGGGGAATGTGGCCCATCATTTTTCAATAGCATGATATTTCCTTCTGATCATGGGTCTTTTGGAAGCAGCCTAGAGAAGCTAGGCCAGATCTGACCTCCAGGAACTGCTAGATGAGGGATGTTCCTGATCAGAAGGATATTTTAGACCGAAGTAGCAGGTACATGGCATAAAGGAGTGAAGCAGGTGCTCATATACAAACAATGAGCACTCTCTCTCTCTGGTGCAGTAATAGGGAGTGGTGAGGACTGTGGCAAAGTGGAGAGCCTGTGCCCTGCCTACAAGGGGGACAGCTGCTCCCAGCTCCATCCAACTGTCATCATATGAGAGTGTAGGTCTAATGCTCTCAGATCTTCCAGGTATTCAAGACAAGTCAGAAATCCAGCCCAATAGACTCTCCATATGCTGGTTTGTTATTATCACTGTGAGCTCATGAATTTTAGTATATTTGATGGGTTTCAACCCACGGAGTCATTAGCTGTTTGGATGCTCTAAATCATCCCATCGTCGCCCAGCAGGTGCTCCTTCCAGCTGCCTCGCATGTCCTTTTGGTGCATCCCCGTCAGTAAGAGCATTTTCCCACATCTTGGCACAGGATCCTCCAGATTCATCTGGTACATGTCTTGCTCTGGATGTGGGATCAGCCATTTCTTCAGGATGCCAGGGCTTGAACTCCCCATTTTTAAAGGTTAGCAAGAAATTCACGTTAAGAATGAAAAGGTCTGCTGTAGATCTGTTCCTGGGGTGCCCTCTGGGGACCTGTGGGTAGATGTCCCAGCGTCCTCTGGAGAGTCCCAGGCTGAGCGCCACCATCTCTGAGGAGGTTGGCCTCTGCTTCTGGAGCCTGCTGGGCTGATGGATGGCACAGCTAATGTATCTGGATGGTTGCATTCCACTCAGGGACAGTCACTGAGAAATGTCTGAAATGCACTCACCCTGAGAGCTGTTCCTACAGGTTTTACCTTACCTGTGTCCAGTCAGATGGAAGCAATTCCTAGATGGTTAGGATCCATCTAGTATCCTATATATTTCTCTTTTCCTTTTCCTTTCTCTTTCTTGATGCCTCCTTGCTCTTTAATTCTTTCATTCCTTCTTTCCATTCTCTCTCCTCTCCTCTTCTTCCCTCCCTTCCTCCCTCCTTTCTCTCTTCCTTTTTTCCCTTCCTCCCTTCCTCTTTCCCTTTTTTTCCCTTCCTCCCTCCTTTCTCTCTTCCTTTTTTTCCCTTCCTCCTTCCCTTTTTATTCCCTTCCTCCCTCCTTTCTCTTTTCCTTTTTTCCCCTTCCTCCCTTCCTCCTTCCCTTTTTTTTTTTGAGACGGAGTCTCGCTCTGTCGCCCAGGCTGGACTGCAGTGGCATAATCTCGGCTCACTGCAAGCTCCGCTTCCTGGGTTCACGCCATTCTCCTGCCTCAGCCTCTGAGTAGCTGGGACTACAGGCGCCTGCCACCACGCCCAGCTAATTTTTTGTATTTTTTAGTAGAGATGGTATTTCACTGTGTTAGCCAGGATGGTCTCGATCTCCTGACCTCGTGATCTGTCCACCTCAGCCTCCCAGAGTGCTGGGATTACATCCTCCTTCCCTTTCTCTCTCCCTTCTTCCCTTCCTTCATTTCCCACCCCCGCCCTATTCTCCCTCGCCTCCTGTTTCCCCCTCCCCTCTCCTTCCCCCCCTTTCCTCTCCTCCCTTACCCTCTCCTCTCCCGTCCCCTCCCTCCATTGGTTTGGGTTAATTTTCTGCCACATGCAACCCAGGCTGGCTTCACGGACATGGGACTACAGCAGTTGCAGGGGATGCTATGCTCAGAAGGACCCCAAACTTTGTGTCATGCTCTTGAAATTCTTAATACTTTTTGACGAAAGGCTCCTGCCTTTTCATTTTGCACGGGGCCCCGCATATGACCTAGCCAGTCCTGTGTGTTGCCAAAGTGTCCGGCCAGATGTCCTCTCTGTCAGGACATCTCTTTGTGTCTCTGTCTTCTGGTGCATGATAGGCTTTCAGCAAATACAGATTGAACTCAAATCTTCATCCCCAGGATCAGTGCATCTTTTTTGGCCTCTGTTCTTGTCATCCAGCACCTGCCTGGGTGGCGTGCAAACTCATGTATACTTGTGTGCAGAGAGCTTAGCTGAGTGTGTGCAGGGGACTTGATTATGTTTTGTTTCTCTGAAAGTCTTGCTGTAATTCGAGGTGCAGGCTGCCACGTCCCAGCCTCCAGTCCTATGCAAACCAGCCTTGACTTCCGCGTGGGCGTCTGGAAACAGTAACGAGGTCTCACCTTCTTGGGATGTGGAGATTTTGACAAAGATCAGCAGCGATAGCTCCTCCAGAGTAATTGGAGGTTTTGCCGAGATTCAGTACCAACTCCAGGCAGCAGATGGGAGGCTTTTTCTTTCCTTCTTGCTCGGAAGCCTGGTTTGGAAGGCAAAGCTGCCTTCTGCCTCGAGGGCGAGGAACAGGGGAAAAGTGGTCCTGTGGGCCCCAGAGGTGGTGCTGGGCTTCCCGGGGTCTCTTGTGCTGCACTGAGGAGGTGCTTCCTGCACCCGGGCTCCGAGGGGCTCAGCTACTTCTTCCTGGAAGAGACTGAGCCAGCAGGGCTTGAACGGGGCAAATTCTCTAAGCTGGGAACCGCACGAGAGGTCGTGAACCCTCGCCAGGGAGGCACAAAGATCTTTTCTTTCAGCTCAAATGAGTGAAGTTGCCAGAGGCTGCTGTCATTTTTCAGCTAAGTCTGAGGGGTTAGGAGCTGGGATGAGATGTTTCTTTCTTCAATGCTAATGACTATCTAGGTTGCCTGGCCTGTTCTTTCAGAAATTAGAATAAAAATTAGCTGAGAAATGTCTTCTTTGTGCGAAGTGCCTCTGGTGAGCACTGGCTGCCCGTGGGAGGTCTGCGGATGCCCCTTGGAGCTGAAGGGGGCAGTCTGGGGGCACTTGCCTGTCTACACTTGCAGGCAGAGTTGGGGCTGGTTAGCTACTCAGGTTTATTTGGTGCTCTGTTCTGGGTTTTTCCTCTCCTATGTACTCTAGACAGGCTCAAGAAAGCATCCTCCTGGGCTTGCAAACTCAACCAGTGCCAGGAACCAGGCAGCTTACGCACGAAAGGAAGGAGGTTCTGGGTTAGGGAATCAACACAGGCGTGAATCCAACTGATGATACTGTGTCTTCCTGAAGGTGCATAATAATAGAAATTGTTTTTGTGTTTTGTTTTGAGATGGAGTCTCACTCTGTCACCCAGGCTGGAGTGCAGTGGTGTAATCTTGGCTCACAGCAACCTCTGCCTCCCAGGTTCAAGTGATTCTCCTGCCTCAGCCTCCCAAGTAGCTGGGACTACAGGCGCCCACCACCATGCCCGGCTAATTTTTGTATTTTTAATAGAGACGGGGTTTTACCATGTTGGCCAGGCTGGTCTCGAACTCCTGACCTCAAGTGATCCGCCTGCCTTGGCCTCCCAAAGTGCTGGGATTAAAGGTGTGAACTACCACGCCCGGCCAATAATAGGAATTGTTAACACTATTATTATTTTCCAGCCACTGCTCTGAATGCTTGTGTGTATCTTAACTCATGCAATCCTCACGATAGCCCTGATGCTGTGGCTACCATGATCCTTGTTTTACAGATGAGGAAACTGAGGCACAGAACGATGGCATCACTTGGTCAAGGTCACACAACTAGAAGGCAGTAGAGCTGGGATTTGAGCCTCAGATTCTGTGTCACTTGCCTCTTGGTGGTTAAGGGGTAATGGGACTTGGAGTGAACAGGAGACCCCATTCCCCGTCTAAAGATAGCAGTTGCTACTTGGCCAATTGTTGTCATTTACACCAGCAGTTTGCAGCCCTTGACGTCTGCCCAGCAGTGGCTCCAGAGACTGAGGATGCTCTGGAGGTGGTTATAACGGAGGTACTTAGGACAACAGGCAGGGGACCCGGGGTCACCACCCCCCGGATGTTGTGGAAATGGAAGATCAGCATCCCCTTCACCTGGCTGGCTTTTCTGGGGACACAGGTGGTCTTAGTGTAGCAGAGTTGTCCTGGATACTGAGTTCCCTGAATATTCTCTCCAACAAGCACTCCCTTAGCTTCAAGTTGCCCAACTCAGAGGAAGTGGGCTCATTACCTCCTCTTCTGTCTTTAGGTGTTAGAACATTCTTTCTACACAGATCCAAACTGCCTCCCCATCAAGTCCATCCTGGATTCCAGGGATTACACAGGATAAGTCTAATTCCTTCTCTACAGGACAATTGCTAATGCGCTTCATAGCTGCCCTGCTTGAGACCCCTTTGAGAATAAAATCCAAGCTCCTTCTGGTGGGGATTGGGGGCAGTGGCTGCATGGCCTGCCCCTGCCCTGATTCTAAGCAGCGTCTCTTTCCACTCTTTCTTTTCCTCTATGTCAGGCATCCTAACCTTGCTTTTCCTCAATACACCAAGCTAAAGGGTTCTTTTCTTTCCTTTTTAAAATGCTTTATTTTGAACCAATTTTAAATGTAGAGGAAAGCTGCAGAAAGAGTACAGAGAGGTCCTGTGTACCTTTAACCTGGCTTCCATGAAGCTATTTTCTAGAAAGTGGTCAAAGAAGGCAGCATTGAGGAGTTGATGTGTCAGCTGAGGTCTGAGTCCCGGGAAGGGACTGACTATATAAAGACCTGGGGCAGCTCATTCCTGGAGATGGGGGGCAGGAAGCGCAAAGGTCCTGTGGCAGAATGGTGCCAGATGTCCACTAGACACGAAGTGGGGGGCTGCAGTGACGTAAGCGAGGGGGATAGAGCAGCGAGAAGGACCATCCCACAGACCGTACTACAGGCCACCGTGAGGATTTGGGCTTTTACTCTGAGTCAGATGGGAGCCATGGGAGGATTGGAAGCAGGGCAGGAGGCCTGATGTGACTTCCCTAAGGTCCCCCATAAATAAGTACGTCTCCTCTTTCTCAGCCAGAGCCTTTGGCCAGGCCTTCTCTCCTTGCCTACCCACCACAACCCACGTGTCTCTTGTTCCTGGCAGGGTGGTGAGAGGGCTGGAAGCAGAATGGGGGGCTCCCCATCAAAGAATAGTGCTGCCTTCCCAACTTGGGGACAGAACCCCTTGTCATCCCGATCCTTCTCCATCAGCCAGGCAGAGACTCCCATCTGTTGATCTTGGGCAAGTGACTTCCCCTCTGTGCCTCAGTTTCCTTCTCAGATGGAGCTGATCGTAGTACCTGGGTTGTTGAGAGGATTAGAATGGGTTGGTACACCGAAAGTGATTGGAAGCACCTTGCCCGGAGTGCACACTGTGTGTGCAGCTTCACATTGCTGCAGGTGCATCTGTGTAAAAGGCTGAATCTCCACTGCCCATCAGTCTCTGCTGTGCAAGATCACCACGCAACGGGAGCATGGATCCACTGCGCTCTCCCGATGGGCAGAACTGAGAACTGGGGGTGCTCCCCTTCAGTCTTTTGTCCTTGCCTTTTCCTGGGCTTGGAGCAGGACTTAGGGTTTTGGTGAGGAGTCCTGGCCTGAGTGAGGGGGACATCATCAAAGGATAGTGCTGCCTTCCCAACGTGGGGACAGATCCCCTCATCATCTCAATCCTCCTCCATCATCAGCCTAGTTGAGTCTCCCACCTGTTGGCAAGTGACCTCCGAGGCTGGGCTTCCACCTGGAGCCTTCACATTCTGGGGCTGCCAGAAGGGGTGGCCAGTGTGACTTTGAGGGGCTCCGACCTGCCCTCCTTGCTGCATTTGGGGAGCTCTCAGTGGTTCTCTTCATCAGCTTTCTCTGTAAGGGTGTTTTTTCGCCTTAAACAACTCAGAAACTCCACTCCTAGGTAAGTGGAAATGCAAATATAAACGTGAAGACTTGTGTGAGAATTGTTTCTTAAAACATTGTATATAATCACAGAAACTTGGAACCAACCTAAACTTCCAGCAGGAGAATGGATCCATATGGTATTTCCATACAATGGGATACCAAATAGTAGCAAAGTGAGTGGGTTACGGCAATGTGTGTCAATAAATGTAACTTCCGTAGACATGATGTTGGGTGGAAAATGCAAGTTGTAGAATCATAGAGTACAATACTATTTATATAAAATCTAGAAATGATACAACATATCTTACCATATGTAGGCATTATATACTACCATACAAGTAAAAAAACTCACAGCATGGTGAATCCCAAGTTGAGGAAAGGGTTTACCTCGGGGGTCAGGAGGGAACTGTGGTTGCGGGGGGACCACAGAGGACTTCAGCTGCGTTGGCAGTGACCTCTTTCTTTCTTTCTTTTTTTTCAAATAGAACTTTTAATGAATTTATTTTTCTTCAACTTTTATTTTTAGTTCTGGGGTACATGTGCAGGGTGGTGTGCAGCTTTGTTACGTAGGTAAATGTGTGCCGTGGTGGTTTGCTATGCCTATCAGCCCATCACCTAGGTATTAAGCCCAGAATGCATTAGCTATTTTTCCTGATGCTCTCTCTTCCCACCCCGACCCCTGACAGGCCCCAGTGTGTGTTATCCCCCACCCACCACGTCCATGTGTTCTCACCATTCAGCTCCCACTTATAAGTGAGAACATACAGTGTTTGGTTTTCTGTTCCTGTGTTAGTTTGCTAAAGATAATGGCTTCCAACTCCATCCATATCCCTGCAAAGGACATTTCATTCCTTTTCATGGCTGCATAGTATTCCATGGTGTATATGTACCACATTTTCTTTATCCAGTCTGCCATTGATGGGCATTTGGGTTGATTCCATGTGCAGTGACCTGTTTCTTAACTTGGTTGGTTGGTCCAGGTATATTCATTGTATTATAAAAATCCTCTTGTAAAAAATGTTACATAATCAATTAAAATGTTATTTGAATAACAGTTTGTATAGCTAAGAAAAAAATGAGTCTGGAAGTTAGTGGACTGGATGTCCTTGACCTCTCTTGCTGGTATTGACCCACTGGGGTCCCCCGGTTGTCCCCAGAGGCCATGATATAATCCTGGGTTTCAGGGCAGGTAGCCCAGTGGTAAGAGCATCAGTTGGAGGTGGCTTAGGTCCTGGTTTTGTCCTGGTGAACCTTGGATAAGAGTTGGGTCCTCTCTCAATGTCAGTTTCCTCAGTTGTAAAATGGGGAGAATTTTGTCCCCGTGACTACAGCTCCCGGGGCTGGTGGGAGGATTTGCAGAGATGGTGGCACGTGTAGCGTGTTTAGCTCAGAGCCAGTGGCAGTGTACTCTGAACAATACACAGTAGATGCTGTTAATGATGGTAGTGAGCAATCATTCCATCCACACAGTGAGAGGGACAGGCAGAGGATGAGGGGAGAGATAATGAGAACTCGGCTCTCCAGTATGGGTCCCGACGCCTCCACGTAAACGAGGCTGCCATCTTATGTTCAAACCCCAGGAGGACTGGTTGCTTTTGAGCCACACTGACTGGAAGCCTCTCTTCTGCTCTGGCCACACACCCTGCTGCCCTTCATGTGGCTATAGACTAACCCTGACCCATCACAGATCCACAGCTGATGGTGACCTCAGATTACCCTCCCGACCCCGCTGAGATAGGCACTGACTCTCTGGTTCCCTTCAGGGCTGGGCTGGGTTGCCTTCCTTCTTGTTGACTCAAAATGGGGTTGGGGGCAGCCTGTCCACCCTCTGATCTGGGGTAAGCCTTTCTCTCTGAGGATGGAGAGGCTGGACCTCAGAGGGCAGGGGCTCTGTCCAAACCAAGAGAGAGTGGACGGAGGTGCTTGCTATATTGCAGCTGTCTGGCCTGAGATGTCCCCAAAGCAGAGGCTTTTCAGGAACATTTATGTTCCTTTTTGTCATGAAAGTGGGGTCTGTCTACTTGGTCACTTGTTATGCGCTGGGTGCAAGAATTTCTCTTGCATAACAAGTAGTGTAACAGGAATGCATACAGTCCTGGCTCACCTAAGTTTTGATCGAGAGGAAGCAGCCTTGTTAGTGGAGTAATTCTCAAGCTTTGGACACCAGACAGTTTGGATTTATGGACATTGTCTAAGGAAGCCGGCAGCCCACACCTGGAGATCTCAGGGAATGGGAAGCTGAGGCTGGGGCCACTCTTCCCTTTACACATGAGAGCCCCAGGTACTATGGGAAACTGAGAGCTTCTTGTCCAGATAACCCTGAGGGAGAACCCACGGTCTTGATGGGACATTATCTCAGCATTACTTATGAAGACCGAAGTATCAGTCTTCATGCTCCGTGTATCACCCTCTTTCTCATTTGCCTGAGAACTAGATCTGGAATATCATGTCCTGGCAGGTGGAATCCTGTTTTCTCAACCCTCTAAAAAGTGGGACAGCCCCTTTATTATCATACAGAACACAATTTGATGATGGGACGGTTTGTCTAGAAATCCAGAGAAGAGATTGTATTAGTTAAGAGCATTTTTGGTTTCAAGAGATAGAAAACATTAAACGGGGAAAATGGGAATGCTATTGACTCATGTAGTTGAAAAGCAGAGAGCTACAGCTTCAGGTATGGCTTGATCCAGGGGTTCAAATACTGTTTCCAGGATCCAGTATCTTTCCTTGTCTTGCACTTCCTCTGAGGATTGGCTTAATTTTACACATTCACATGGGGGATAAGATATCTTCATAGTAAAGCCCAGTGGCAATAAAGAATTCTCATCAGATGTTTCAAGCAGAAGTCCTACGCCTTATTCCCACTGACCTACATTGGGTCTCTGATTGGCTGGGCTTGGATCAGGTACTCATTCTTGTAAATGAGAGTGGAATTGCCACTGCCTGAAACATGGGAGAGAGGAAGGAGAAGGTAGTTCCCAAAGAAAAACTGGAGTGCAGTTACCAGGAGGGGAATGGATATTGAGGGGCTCAATGATCACATAGGTCCAGTGATCAGAAGGGAGCCACTGGCCAGGTGTGGGGGCTCACACCTGTAATCCCAGCCCTCTGGGAGGCAGAGGTGGGAGGATCGCTTGAGTCCAGGAGTTCAAGACCAGCCTGGGCAACATAGTGAGACCCTGTCTCTACAAAATATAAACAAAATTAGCTGGGTGTGATGGCTTGTGCCCATAGTTCCAGCTACTTGGGAGGCTGAGGTGGGAGGATCACTTGCACCCGGGAGATCGAGGGCTGCAGTGAGCCCTGATTGTGCCACTGAACTCCAGCCTGGGCAGTAGAGCAAGACCCTGCCTTAAAAAAAAAAAAAAAAAGACAAAAGAAGCCACCGGTCTAGGGCACCACAATTCACCTTTTCTACAAGGACTAGCCTCGCTTGCCTGGACTCTTCTGTGATGTCTCTGGGTCCTGCACTGAGCTTTGGCCTTTTGGGGGCTGGCTTGGAGCCTCCCCGTCCTGCTGGAGCCCCTCATGTAACTGTATCAACAATGGCCCAGCTGGCGAGGAGGTCTGATCCAGCAGCCTCATTCATGCAGGCACCAGAGAGAAAATAGGAGCAAATAAATTGCTGGCCTACGTTAAATTTAGACTTATTCTGTTGGAGCTAATTGTAATCTTTATTTGGTCCCAAGTGATTCATTCTTATCGCTCTTATTATAGCTGAGAAAATTAATTTTTATTCTACCATAAAGGTGGCTGTAATAATCTGGGTTCAGGGAGGGGGATTACTTTAATAAGATTTGCCAGCAGGCTTTGAAACAGTCAGCTTTTATTAGCATGTGGAACCGGCCTGTTGCAATGGAGAGGACGTTAGGGGGCCCCGGCGGGATTGCCGGGGTGAGCTTGGCTAGGAGAAGGGACAGGTTTGTTTGCTCTGTAAAGAGCTCAGGCCTGTTTCCATGCCTGTGTTTAAGTACAGGAACGGCGCCACAAGGCGGGAGCTGAGTTGACCTCAGTCTTTGGCCGATTCAAATGGAAACAAATGCATTTAAATGAATCATGAGCCTGCTCCCGAAACACCATGCACCATAGGGACAAGGGAAAATGCTCTGGGGTCAGGCTGGTCTTAGACGTTGGGACTGTGGGGAATATGGAAAGCAACACAGTGTCTAGGAGCAGATGTTACGCACCCATTATCTATTTGTGATTCCAGATTCCAAAACCTCTGAAAACCAAAACGTTTTTGGTAAATTTTCAGCAGACTCATTGGGCGGTAGAACCTCACCTGAGCTCGTTTATAACTTTTATTTGTTCCACTTAAGAGGAAGGCCCTTATCTTTGACTTGGAACCACTGGTGTGTGGATTTAAAGATGCTACCCCAGGCCCCACTGAAGGTGCTACTGATACTCAGCATATGCTTTGGTCTTGCCTGTCTAAATCAGAAAAATTAGGAATGGAGAGTTCTGGAAAAGAGGTGCTGGATCTGGATACATGCAATGTAGACCAAAGAAGTGGTAGATTTTTCTGATTTTGGGGGAGAGAAACCAGAGGTCCTAACTGTTATGTGACATCTCTCAATTTCGATTTGTTACTGAGCCAAACTTTTACATTTTATGTTTTGAAGACAGAAAATATCCCCAATACTGTTAGTCATTAGGAAAAGGCAAATTAATACCATAATGAGATACCACTGCACAACCAATGGAATGACTAAAATGAAAAACCTGGCGATATCAAGTTTTGGCAAGGATGTGGAGAAACTGTAATCCTCTATGTACTGATGGGAATGTAAAATGGTGTAGTCACTTTTGAAAATGAGTCATTTTTTTTTTTTGACGGAGTTTTGTTCTTGTTGCCCAGGCTGTAGTACAGTGGTGTGATCTCGGCTCACTGCAACTTCCACCTCCCAGGTTCAAGCGATTCCTCTGCCTCAGCCTCCCAAGTAGCTGGGATTCCAGGTGTGCACCACCATGCCCAGCTAATTTTTTGTATTTTTAGTAGAGGTAGCATTTCACTATGTTGGCCAGGCTCATCTCAAACTCCTAACCTCAGGTGATCCACCCACCTTGGCCTCCTAAAGTGTTGGGATTATAGGTGTGAGCCACCAAGCTCTCCTGGTTCATCAGTTTGCTTAAAAGTTGAGATACACCACCGTATGACCCGTTAATTCCACTGCTAGATATCTACCTAAAAAAAGAGACCTGTTTATAAATGTTTATTCGTCATTGCCCCAAACTGGAAACAACCTAAATGTCCATCAGCTAGTGAATGCATGAACACCCTTTAGGACACCCATACAATGGAATAAAAAGGCACGAACTACTGATAAATATAATAATATTGGTGACTTATCAATTATTATGCCAAATAAAAGAAGCTGGGCACAGAGGTCTCCATATTGTATGTTGATACGGTTTGGCTGTGTCCCCCCCCCAAATCTCATCTTGAATTGTAGCTCCCATAATCCCCATGTGTCATGCGAGGGAGCTGGTGGGCGGTAATTGAATCATGGGGCAGGTTTTCCCTGTGCAGTTCTTGTGACAGTGAATAAGTCTCACGAGATCTGATGGTTTTATAAAGGGCAGTTCCCCTGCACACATTCCCTTGCCCGCCCCCATGTAAGACGTGCCTTTGTTCCTCCTTCACCTTCCACCGTGATTGCGAGGCCTCCCCTGCCATGTGGACCTGTGAGTCCACTGAACCTCTTTTTCTTTATAAATTGCCCAGTCTTGGGTAATTAGTAGCATGAAAACAGACTAATACATATATCTACACATGTATATGGATATCTAGAACATTCAAGCCTGCAGAGACAGAAGTGGATTAATAGTTGCCAGGGCTGTGAGTGGGAAGAGGGATTACCTGTCAGTGAACACAGGGAGCTTTTGGGGTATAGGAAGTATTCTAAAACTAAATTGTGGCAATGGTTGCACAAGTTTGTAGCTGAACTCATCAAACCATATGCTTTAAATGGGTACATTTTATTGGATGCCAAGTATACCTGAACAAAACTGTTAAAATATTCAAAGACGTAATGCATTCATATGGTTCAAATTTCAAAAAGTATAAAAGTGATTATAATTAAAAAAATTCCATCTTACCCTCAGCAATCCAGTTTTCTTTTGCACAGGCAGTCAACATGATTAGCATTTTCCCCCAGTGTGTTCAGAGATATTTCATGCATAGAAAAGCATAGAAATGTACTTTTCTATGCATATATATATATATATATATATATATATATGCTGTATATGTTTCCCTGTGTATAATTTGCTTTGCCTTCATAGACAGTAGCAAACCATGAGTACTGTTTGGTACCTTGTTTTTTTCCACTGAACACACAGTATGTCTGGAGAACCTTCTCTGACATAAAGAGCTGTATTTTTTTCAAGTGCTGTCCTTCCACATTCTATCGTGTGGCTGACCCATAGCTTATGTTGTCACTCCTCGATTGATGGACACTGGCTTGGTTCTAGTCTTTTGCCACTACAAAAATGACTGGCCAGGGTGCACTGCCTCACACTGTAATCCCAGCACTTTGGGAGGCCAAGACAGACAAATCACCTGAGGTTAGGAGTTCAAGACCAGCCTGGCCAAAATGGTGAAACCCTGTCTCTACTGAAAATACAAAAAATTAGCCAGCCGTGATGGCAGGCGCCTGCAGTGTCAGCTACTTGGGAGGCTGAGGCAGGAGAATTGCTTGAACCTGGAAGGTGGAGGTTGCAGCGAGCTGAGATTGCATCATTGCACTCCAGCTTGGGCAACAAAGCGAGACTCTGCCTCAAAAAACCAAAACCAAAACAAACAAAAAACAAAAAGACTGGCCAGATTCTCTACCCTGTCTTTGCCTCTCAGCAACTTTGTTTCTTTTCTTTTTTTTTTTTTTTTGAGACAAAGTCCCATTCTGTCGTCCAAGCTGGAGTGTCCAATGGCACGATCTCAGCTCACTGCAACCTCTGCCTCCAGGGTTCAAGCAATTCTCCTGCCTCAGCCTCCGGAGTAGCTGGGATTACAGGTGCACACCACCATGCCTGGCTAATTTCTGTATTTTCAGTAGAGACAGGGTTTTGCCACATTGGCCAGGCTGGTCTCCAACTCCTGACCTCAGGTGGTCTGTCCACCTTGGCCTTCCAAAGTGTTAGGATTACAGGTGTGAGCCACTGTACCGGGCTCCTTTTTTCTTAATGAAGCAAATGGTAGTGCCTACCTACCTTATAGAGTTATAAGGATGAAAGGAGCTCATGTATATAAAGGCATTCACAGGGACTGGCACCCAGAAAAATCATGTAAGCATTATAGAAAGAAGCCAGTAAGCCAGAGAGCGCCAACCGGAAGGTTGGAAACAACCCCCACAACCATGAAATTTCCTTAGAGACACACACACACACACACACACACACACACACACACACACAAACACATACACACACACATACACATACACACACACACATACCCACATACACATACCCACATACACACATACACACATACATACACACACACACACATACACACACACACACATACACATACACACATATACACACACAGACACAGACACACACGAACACAGACACACATACACACACACACACATACACACACACACATACACACATACACACACATACCCACATACACATATGCACACATACACATACGCACATACACACACACATATACACACACATATACACACACGCACACACACATACACACGCACACACACACACAAACACACAAACAATGGGGGCAGGGAAAGAATGCAAGAGGTGAACACTTTCTTAACATAAAAATGAGCTAACTTCAGATCAGAGAAATGGAGGCCTCATGTTTCCAGAATCCTCTGCAAAAATGTCAAATTTCTGATCAATAACTTTCAAATGCCACAATCGGTGCATTCAAATAATAATTCTTTGAAGTCCTAGTAAATAAATATATTGACAAACAGATTAATTGCCGATCACTTCTCCAATGTTGTCATTACTTCCAAACAGTTAGATCCAAAATAAGGTGGTCTGCACCGGAAAGGTGCTGGTAGAATTATTGCTTCCACGAAGAACCTTGCAGGTGTCTCATGTCACGTGTGTGCAGGTATATTCATAGGATAAGTTCTGAGAAGAAGAATTAATCAAAAGGTATGTGCAGATTTATTTTGGATAGATTTTGCCAAATTATCAATTTTACTCCCTAGAGCAGGGTTCCCCAACCTCTAGGCCACGGCCTGGTACTGATCTGTGGCCTGTTAGGAACCGGGCCACACAGCAGCAGGCTAGCGAGCATTACTGCCTGAGCTCTGCCTCCTGCCAGATCAGCGGCAGCGTTGGAGACTCATAGGAGCCCAAACCCTATTGTGAACTGTGCATGTGAGGGATCTAGGTTGTGTTCCCCTTATGACGTGGAACAGTTTCATCCTGATTATCCCTGCCCTCCACCATCCATGGAAAACTTGCCTTTCATGAAACTGGTCTCTGGTGCCAAAAAGGTTGGAGACCACTGCCCTAGAGTGACAATTGAGATCGTGTTCCCTTAGCTACCGTAGACTCCAAAAGTCTGGTCTTTGGATCCTTTCAGCTTGAAAGGTGAGATGTGGACGTGGCAGTCTCTTAGTTTTGGGGGAAAACAGTCCAGCTTCAACGGGGCTCAAACAAAACTCCGTTGGGCCAGTTCCTGCCCTGGGCCCATTGGTGTAGACAGTGGTTACCTGCCTGCAACGCAAAACAGAAGAGCTCTTCTGGCATCATTTCCACTGAGATAGCTGATAACAAGGGGTAGATGTCGTAGCCTGAGGCACCAGTTCCATTGTATTTACAATTTTTGCAAATTGAATAAGTCATGCCAGTGATTTCTCAGGACACATCTGCCAGTTGCTTACATTTTTCACAGGCCCAGAACATATGGGTAAGGTAAAGACGCAAACACACAAAACCCAGAAAAAAGCACAGCATCCCAGCTGACAAGAAGCCTTTTGAATTCTTATCAAAACATGAGTGTTTGATGCCCCTAGAATGCGTGGCCGTGGGAGCAGCAGCCTCAAACCAGGCAGGAGCAGAGGACTTTCAAAGCAGCGCCCAGGGGAAATGGGAACGCTTTCTGGTGCAAACTGCCTTGTTTTGGATCTAATTGTTTGGAAGTAATGACAATATCGGAGAAGTGATTAGCAATTAATCTGTTTGTCAATATATTTACTAAGTCTTCAAAGAATTATTATTTGAACACACGGATTGTGGCATTTGAAAGTTATTGGTCAGAGATTTGACATTTTTGCAGAGGATTCTGGAAACATGAGGCCTCCATTTTTCTGATCTGAAGTTGGCTCAGTTGGCTCTTTTTTTTTTTTTTTTTTTTTTTGAGACGGAGTCTCGCTCTGTTGCCCAAGCTGGAGTGCAGTGGCCGGATCTCAGCTCACTGCAAGCTCCATCCCCCGGATTTACGCCATTCTCCTGCCTCAGCCTCCCGAGTAGCTGGGACTACAGGTGCCCGCCACCTCGCCCGGCTAGTTTTTTGTATTTTTGGTAAAGATGGGGTTTCACCATATTAGCCAGGATGGTCTCGATCTCCTGACCTCGTGATCCGTCCGTCTTGGCCTCCCAAAGTGCTGGGATTACAGGCTTGAGCCACCGCGCCCGGCCAAGTTGGCTCATTTTTACGTTAAGAAGGTGTTCGCCTCTTGCATTCTTACCCTGCCCCCGTGGGTGTGTGTGTGTGCGTGTGCGTGCGTGTGTGTGCGTGTGCGTGCGTGTGTATGTGCGTGTGTGTCTGTGTGCTTGTGTGTGTGTATGTGTGTGTCTCTTAAGAACTTTCTGTTTTGTTGTTGTTGTTGTTTCCAGCCTTTCAGGTAGAGCTCTCTGGCTTACTAGCTTCTAGTGGGAGTTCCTCTTCTTTCTGTGCAGGCCATAGGACCACAGGGAATGCTGTGGATTCTCTCCTGTGCCTCATGGAATGAGTTGTGGCTCTACAATCGTATCAGATGGAGCAGTTTGACCCAGGAGCTCGGACTGTGTGAGGACCAAGTGTCTTTGACTTCCTGGTTTGCTTTTCATGGTGTTGAGCCCACTCCAGGGCCCTGCAGCTCTAAGCTCCCCACATAGCGCAGTGATATTTGGGGGTTTCAGGCCTCCAACCTCCTACCACACTGTTCACAGGGAGAGGGGGACGCTCCAGGGAGCCTCTGCACAAACCCAGTGTCTCTCTCTCCCCTAATGACCTGCACTAGGTCACATGCCCAGTTATGACCAAATCAAGGTTCTCCACAAAGGGAGAGAAGAGTGTAGACATTGGGGAGGCGACCAACAAATGCCTGATCAGAAGAAAAGAACTCTGAGGAGCTCAGCACTTGGCCTGTCCCCGTGCCTTTGAGCTTTAGAAGAGCCGTTGTGTGATCTGATGATTGCTTTTGGGGAGGAGAATTACTCTCTTCTGAAGTGACTGGTCTCGTGCTAGACAAGCCCTGCCAGTATTCCAGACTTGGTTGAAAAAGCCACTTGCCCTCCTTGCTGACCTGTTTCCAGTGAAGATGATATGAGCTCAAAATGGAGCATATGAGCTCTGACATTCTGTTGTCCTGGCAACCTGTATGATAAACATCGGCTTAATGCTGTTTGATGGGGGAGGTGGGAATTAGGAACTGGGGGGGCGTTGAACAAAGCTGAAGATTTGGTGCCCTGGCCTCAGCTCCAGACTCTACAGGAAATGTTTGGTGCAGTGTCCAGAATGGACACCTCTGCGGTCTGCACCGGGGGAGGTTGGAAGGGAATGACCTGGTCAACCAGGAGAGGGATGGGACCAGACCCAAGGGGAGGGTTCGCTATGTCCTATTCAGATTCTCCCTTTGAAGCAAACTTCTTGAAAGAGTTGCCTGTTCTCTGTGCACCCCTTCCTCTTGTCCTGCTCACTCATCGTGCTTCTTGCCACCCTGTTGCCATGGAAGCTGTCCACCGAGGCCGCCAAGGCTATTGCCACATGCAAGGGCAACTTCTCCAGGCTTGGCTTTTTTGTGGCTCACCGGCACTGATGAGAGTGGTATCTCCCTCCTTCTCGTCTTCCCAGGGTCTCCCTGCCTTCCCAACACAGGCGCCTGCTCTCCCTTCCCTCTCTCTCCCTGGATGCCCCCGAGCCTTCTCTGCAGGCTTGCCCCCTGCCAGACCCTTCCACCAAAACCTCTCTCCACCAAAGCCTCTCTCCACCAAAGCCTCTCTCCACCAAGGCTCTCTTTCCCTCCTCTTTTTCCCACTCTGCACGTTTCTCTTTGGGCCACTTTTCCCAATGGCTTCTGTCACCACTTGTCTTCTGCTGACACCCAAATCTCCCTCTAGCTCACAGGTCTCTCCTGAGCTCCAGCATCAGCATCTAACTCATGTCTACATGGGGACCCACAAATATCAAAAACTAACTACGTACCAAGCAGAGCTCATCACCTTCTCCCAAATACCGACCTCCCTTGTCCCAGTGACAGGTCCACCCTTGTGCCCAAGACTAAGCTCAAAAGGCCTCTTCGTCTTTTCTTCCCTCTCAGCACCCTCTCCCCTCCCACTATAGCTAATCGATGTCCAAGTCCTACCACTGTGTCTTCATTTCCTTTCCATCCTGGTGGCCCTTTCTGTAGTAGAGGCTGTGGTGAGTTTGAGGATTTCAGGCCCGATCAGGAACAGTGAGCTTTACTTGGGCAGCACGTTGACAGGTTCCATGCGGGGGACGTCTCCTACAGCAGGAGACCTTCCAGAGACTGTGGCCATCACCTGGGCCACCAGCCAACCAGGAAGGGAAGAAGGAACTCCTGGGGAAAAGGAGAGCTAGAGAGGGGGCTTAAGTGTCCAGGTCACACAGCAGGACCATGGGTTGCCTCTGGGTCAGGGGGCTCCAAGGGGCAGCAGCTGTCTGGAGTCTTCTATAATCCAAGGTTTTTGAAAAAATCTGGTTGGTCGATGCTGGGTGCAGTTTCTCAGGATGTATAAAGCAGGCGGGCTCTACATAGCTAAAAGTCAGCTTATTTGGGCTACATTTAAAACAATGGGTTGTGTAAAATTTGGATTTTGGCCCTGGAGGTCTTGGAGAATGGATGGCCCTAACCCACTCTGAAGAAGTAAACGGGCCAGTCTACAAGGACCGTCTTTGGCCCGTTTGTAAAACAAAGTCACCCTCCCCTCAGGGCTGGGCCATCACATTCATTTTCCTGTCTTGGCCTTTCCTGCTTTTAGTCCATTCTCCATAATAGCAGAGTGATGTCTTCACCATGTTATATCAAATGGTGCTGTGAACCTGGGACCTCAGTCACTCAGGTGGCTTCCCATTACCCCGGGATAAAGTCCAAACACAACGCAGTGACCTCCGCCAGCCCGGAAGGATGTGCCCTTTTCTCCCTTTCCAGTCCAGCATGGTGCCCTCACCCCTGCCGAGCCACCAGACCCTCGCAGCTACAGCAGGGTTCTGTGTTCTCCTGCCCATACTGTTTCCTCTACTGGGAGCCTTCTTCCCCACCTGGGACCTGGCTATTCCAGGTGTCCTTTGGCTACTGTGTTAGTCTCCTGGGGCATCCATCATACATTTATTCTCCTTTGAAGGGAAGATGTCCAAAATCAAGGTGTTGGCAGAGCCATACTTGCTCTGAAGGCTCTAGGGGAGGGAGGATCCTTCCTGCCTCTTCCAGCTGCTGGTGGCTCCAGGCATTCCTTGGCTGTGGCCTCATCACTCCATTTTCACATGACCTTCCCTGTCTCTATTCTCTCACCTGCTTCTAAGGTCACCAGTCATTGGATTTAAAGTCTGCCTTTATCCAATATGACCTGCTTATATTACCAAGACCCTATTTCCAAGTAAGGTTCCAGGTGGATGTGTTTTGGGGGCACCATTCAATGAACTGTCTTCTCTGGCTTCATCAAGACTGCGCTGGGGCCTCTCCTCAGTACATTTGCCCTCATGACTCTCGCTTTTCTTTACTGGAATAGCTTGTTCATTCTTCAACTCCAAACTAGTCTAAAATCTGTGAGGACAGAGTTGCTTTGCTGTATGCTCCCTGCAACTTCAGTGCTGGGCACAGGACTGGCTCTTAATGGGTAACTGAGTGAACACTGTTATGGACTTAATTTTCACATTCTACCCCACCCCCAAACGTATTTGCTGAACCCCTAATCTCCAGTGTGATGGTATCAGGAGGTGGAGCCCTCGAGGGGTAACTAGATTTAGGTGAGGTTGCGAGGGTGGTCCCCATGAGTGCTTTTATAAATAGAGGAAGAAGCACCAGTGCTTCCTCCCTCATGCGAGGATACGGCAAGAACGCGTGTCCATAAGGAAGAAGGCATGCACCGGACATCAGATCTGCTGGCACCTTGATCTTGGTGTTCCAGCCTCTAGAACTGTGAGAAATGAATGTCTGTTGTTGAAACCTCCCAGCCTATGATGGATTTGTTATAGCTGTCCAATGCGAGTTAGACAAAGGAGTGTGCCTGATCCATCCCATTGAATGCAACAGAACCCCAGGAAGCAGATGGTATTCCTGTCTTGCTAAGTGGGGCTGAGTCACTCACCAGGCAACCCAGCCAGGCAAGAGGCAGGCTGACTTTCTAGCCCAAGCCTCCTCTAGAACCCCAGCTCCCTCCACCCTTGGGTCTGGGGTCCTATGAGGGACTGACTTGAGGAGGATGTTAAGGTCTGAGTGGCTTTTGGCTGGAACAAGATGGGACAATGGGCTGGTTACTTCCCTGGGACAATTCCCTAACCGATGTCTCAGAGCTGACGTGGCTCTGTCCTCAAGCCACTCATTGTCACCGACACAGGCTGTATTCATCTCTCTTGAGATTGGCCTTTTTAAAGCGTTCCCCCACCTCCAGCCCCTCGACACTCAGGTGGTCAATGAAAGGGAACAACAGGAACAGCTTTCAAGCCAGGGACTAGAGAGATTTTCCCCGTGGAGTGAATACCTCTGAACACAAAGGGAAGAAAAGCCCTTTCATAAAACTACCTGATCGTCACTGGAAGGAATGCGACAGATACAGGCAAAAATCAGTTCTCCACTTTGTGATTTCTCAGGGTGAGGGAAGTGGACAAAGGGAAGGGGAGAGACGGTTTCAATGCAGTGGCCCTGCTGGCAGCCTGTGGCCATTGTTCGGCGGCTGTCCCTGTGGTCCGATGATCTGTGTCACGCTGGACTGATGGAAAACCCAGGTGTTTCTCCGGGTCATGGGATGCGTGTGGTGTGGGTGCGTCCCCGCTTCCACATGGAATTTCATGTTCTTCCGGAGCACAGAGAACCCACACGGTGCTGACTGCCGCCTGTTGTCTCCTCTGTCTAGGCTGGTGGTTTAGGAACAGTGACTCCCTTTCTCCCCTTAGCCTACTCTGGTTTGGGTTTCTGTGATTTGCAAAGAATCTGGTCCTAGAGTAGTCGCGCTTTAAGGGGTTTCTGTTGGAAAGCAGCAGTGGGCCTTGGTGAAAGTCCCCAGATTGCCCTAAACCACCCCAAATCGGGGTTTCATCTCTGGAAGAGGGGAAGGATGCACCACCGGCTCCTCGTGCAGCGCTGGCGGCGGTGGCCACTGGGTGGCGGTGTTGCCTGCGAGGCCCGGGGTCCGCGGAGGAAGGCGCAGGACTGGGAGCGGGGCGGGAACAGCGCCAGGGAGAGGCTGGCCCGGGTGGGCTCAGTCG
Organism: Colobus angolensis palliatus; assembly: GCF_000951035.1. Classification (NCBI taxonomy): domain Eukaryota; kingdom Metazoa; phylum Chordata; class Mammalia; order Primates; family Cercopithecidae; genus Colobus; species Colobus angolensis. The sequence goes on along the minus strand of NW_012116043.1, from coordinate 2,567,814 downwards.
GGGCTCCCGGGTCGGCCCCCTCCGCGGTGCTGTCCCAGGAATCCGCTCGGTCCTCCGCTGACTCTGAGCGACACAGGATAAGCTCTGAATTGCATTCCAGGAAAAGGGGACCGAGGCTTTGTGTTTTTCCTCCGCACCAAGATTCCCAAGGCTGCTGTTAAGGGCTTTTACCCAGGGTGGGGCCCACGGCGTAGCACTGGGTCTGTGTGAAGGGGAAGTGCTGTTTCTTTCCCGAGTTCTCCGTGGCTTTTAGAGGTCGCGCTGTCGGTTAAAAGCAGCACCTGAGGCCTTCTTTACTCCGGGTGAAATCTGGAACCAGCTCACATGTGGCTCACCAGGAAGGAGCTGAGTCTCTCCCCAAGCAGAGGAAGAGGAGCAGGAACCACACAGATGCCAGGACCCGGCAGAGCAGGGGGTAAAGCCCAGACTCTGGGGCCCACTCTTGGCTGCACCCCTTACTGGCTGTGTGACCGTAGGCAAGTTTCTCAACATCTCTGTGCCTTCATTTTTGAATCTATAAAATGGCTATAATATTATAACTTGTTTGATACATTTAGAAATTTGGTCTTGCTCTGTCGCCCAGGCTGGAGTGTAGTGATGTGATCTCGGCTCACTGCAGCCTCGATCTCCTGGGCTCAAACGATCCTCCCACCTCAGCCTCCCAAGTAGCTAGAACTACAGACACTTGCTGTCATGCCTGGTTATTTTTTAACATTTTCTTTGTAGAGATGAGATCTCACTTGTTGCCCAGGCTTCTCTTTAACTCCTGACCTCAAGCCATCCCAAAGTGCTGGGATTATAGATGTGCGCCACTGAGCCCTGCCCAAATCCATTTAGATAATAATTATATAATAGTATTAATAATATAACCATATGAAAAGAATACTCTAGCTCATAGGATTGTGTAAAGAATAAAAGTCTAAAGAGCTAATACATGTTAATACTTTTAAAACATGTTAATACATGTATCAGAACATGTTACTTAGCATGTTTACACATGTTAATGCAGTTAGAACAGTGATTGGCACTCAGTAGGTATGTGACAAATTCCTAGCAATGGCTATTATTGTTATTATTATTTTTATGCATTGGATGCTACTGATAAGCTTGTGATAATTGCCAGCCAATTATTCATCTCTTTTTCCTCTGAGATCTGGCAACTCTTATATCAGGCAAGTGAACAATACATATTTTACTTTTATTGTTCATCAATTTATTTTTTCCCACAGACTTTTGTCTTCTTTTCTCAATTAAGCACAACTCTTCAGAAGCAGGCTGTGCCCTCCACCCACTGTATTTCTTCATAGCTCTTCACTTCCTGCGTCACAGGGACCCTTATGTGATCTGAGAAATTTAATTCAGAGAGTAGGCTTTTTTTTTTTTTTTTTTTTTAAGACAGTAGAATGCTTTGGTAGGTGAAAAGGGGTTTCCAATCACTTAGAGATTTAACAGGATTGTAAAAGGGATGTTGAAGGCGTCTGAAGTCATGCTGTTTAAACACTTAACCCTTAAAAACTCGTCTTACAGATTCACTAAAGCAGGTTCTCTTTGGAACAGCCACTAAGACTGACAATATTAGTTTTTCCATTCTCTAGTTACTTTGTGTGTTGGAAAATAATGAACTGCCTTAAAAAAAACAAACAACAAAAAAGAAAGAGAACAAAAGATATTCTGCGAGCGATTTCGGATTGTCCAAACTAGCCAGGAAAAATGATGTTTTATTGTTTATAATGTGCATTCATTTCCTGTGGCTGTTGTAATAAGTTACCACAAACTTGGTGGCTTAAAGCAACAGTCACTGATTCTCACACATTCTGGAGGCGAATCAAGGTGTTGCTCTGTTGTTTCCTCTGAAGACTGTGGGAGGCGCTGTCCCAGGCTGCTCTTTCAGCTTTTGGTGTTGCCAGTGATCTTTGGCGTTCCTTGGCTTGTAGACACATTCCCCCAATCTCTTCTGTCTTCATGTGGCCTTCTCCTATGTCTCTGTGTGTCTCAAGTCTCCCTGTCCTTTCTCTTGTAAGGACTCCTGTCATTGGTTTTAGGGTGGGTGTCATTGGGCTTATGTCATCCGATGATCTCATCTTGAAATCCTTAATTGCCTTGGCAAAGGCTCTGTTTCCAAGTAAGGTGACATTTACAGGTAACCATGGGTTAGAACCTGGAAATATCTTTTTGGGGGGATATTACTCAACCCACTACATAAGGCAAATAGGATTAATTACATTCATGAAGAATAAATGTCTTAAGTCTGAAGCTGTTGCACCTGGAATTGTGTCTCCCTCTCCCAGCTCTGCCCTCTTCAGTATTGGGCTCATTTTCAGAAAGTGGACTGGAGGGTAGGCAGGGGATATATGGGAGTGTGAGAGCTGGAGTGGGGTGACAGGGAATGGTGGGGACGATGGTGAGCTTTAGGATGCAGGTGCTAGCTAAAGAGAGCAGCAGTGACTCTGCTGATCTAGCTGATTACGCTGGGTAGGAATGCATGCGCAGCCTAGTCAAAGCTTACTGTATTTTTAAAGAGAAGTCAGAAATCTGGATATTTGTGCGACTAATTCAGTTTTTAGAAAATCACTGAGTAGGTAAATAAAAATATGTCCATGACCCCAGATACTGTCCCTGGAGCCTGCTTTTTTAACCTCTGGCCTAAGTGTTGGGAGAAAGTTGGGAATTGTGGCATGGTTATATTTCTGCTGGGTTAACTGACGTGTCCTCAGGGCTGGCTACATAATTTGCAGTGCTCAGGGAAAAATGAAAATTCAGCCCCTTGTTCCAAAATGAGGGAAAAAATGCCATGAAAAGTATGAAAATATAAAGCCCCTTTCCTTCCTTCTGGGGCCCCTCTTTCAACTTGTCATGGTGTTTTTACTTGCTGTTTAAGTCCATTCTGAAAAAGAAAAATTCAAATCTTAAATCATTAGTATGGATTTTACCATTTATCTTTTTATTATGCTATATCAGTTTTAAATGCAAATATAAGAGCAATTAACACATATACAGAATCGTCAGTTACACAATCCATATTTCATAGCTCGTGCGTGCATGAGTATATCCTTGCTACCAGGACAGTGGAAACGCTGCACAGAACTACCTCAGCACTTTCTCATCTCACCTCTTGATACTCCTTCTACCAGACCTCTCCCTTCGCCTCCTGATGGGTGAGGAAGGACTGAAAAGAGAGGAGCTAGGGGTTGTCTGATCTTTGCTGCTCCTTCTGTGTCATCCTCTTCAGCGTTTAAGTGGCTGACGAATACAGGAAGTAACAGGAGTAACAAAGGACCTGACAGGGTTCCTTGGTTTGTTGTGTTTTGTAGAACGTCTTTGCCTTTTTTCTGCCTTTGAAGCAAGTTCTGGTTTGAATGGGCAGCCTGGTTTCTCGGAGCTGTCAGTGCCCCTGTTTAGTTGTCATGGATGCAACACGCTTACCTATGCTCGCTTTGAGTCTTGCTGAGCTCCACGCATAATGGATCCACTGGGACCAGATGCTTATGGGGCACTGTGAATGCTATATGTAAATAGTGCAGCAAGGAGCAAACAGCAGACAAGCATATTGCACATTTCTCCTCTGCTTTTGTGCCACGCGCGACTGTCTCATTAGACTTCACTTACAAAGCACAAGTTCAAAGATGCAACTCTTAGGAATTTCAGAGGTGAAGAGCATGGCAGCACAGCATTAAGCAGAGCATGGTTCCTTCTGAGCGTGCGGCCCTGGAATGCACAGTTTGTGTGACTTGAAGCCGGCCCTGAGTCTACTTCTGTTTTGTCCCTGCCGGCTGAGATCACTTCTGAAGACTTGGGATCCTTAAATAAACAGATTAGTCCTTCAGCGAATGTTGGTTTATTTTAGGCCCTGGGTTCAGAATCTCCAACTTGTGTTTTGAACACAGTATGTCAAATTGCAAAGGTAACACGTTTCTGCAGGGTAATTGCTCAAATGTCTGGTTTCTGACCTCAGGCATAGTCCTGACTTTTTCAACACCTACAGTGTTGAGAGTAGTGTTGGCAGGAAGAAATCAGTACTGACTTGGTGTAAATTGTTTTATTTGAAAAATAGAGATTTTTGTGTTGTTTCCTACCTAGAATTCCCTTGTTCTTTTTGTTGAAATGACCCCATGATGATTCTTTGGGGAACCCCCACCTCTCCTATTTCAGCTAAAGCTGATTCTCCTTCCGGGCTCCTGGGGAGGGGCACATGACCCTGGCTGAACCAATGAGAACAGGCATCCCCCTGGCCACAGTGATTTGTTCAGGGATGGGCAAATGCCCCACCATATGTCTCATCAGTGCAATGAGTTGTACTGAGGGTTTGCCCCTGTAATTCTGAAAAATAGACTTCCACTAGTTCTCATTGGATTTTAGAAGGAGAATGTGAAGCTTGAAAATGCTGATCTCACTGTGACATGGAGAATAAAGTCAGCTTCGTAGAAGACAGAGCAGGATGATGGGTGAAAATGCATCTTTAAAAATTACTTTAAAATTTACTTTTGGCCAGGTACGGTGGCTCACGCCTGTAATCCCAGCACTTTGGGAGGCTGAGGTGAGCAGATCACTTGAGATCAGAAGTTCAAGACCAGCATGGCTAACATGGCGAAACCCCGTCTCTACTAAAAATACAAACATTAGCCAGGTGTGGTGGCAGATGCCTGCAATCCCAGCTACTTGGGAGGCTGAGGAAGGAGAATTGCTTGAATCTGGGAGGGGGAGGTTGCAGTGAGCCGAGATCGCGCCACTGTACTCCAGCCTGGGCGACAGAGCAAGACTCCCCCTCAAAGGAAAAAAATTATTTTCAGTGCATTTCACTCCTTTTGGTATAGAGTGCTGTAAGTTTCTGGCAAATGCCTAGAGTTGTGTAAGCATCAGCACAGTCAGGACATAGAAGAGCTCCATCAACCCCTCTTCCAATTCCCTTGATTAAAATTTTTATAGTCAAACTCTTTCCAGTCCCTTCTGTCTGGCAGTCACCGATGTGTTCTTCATCCCTCTGGTTTGATTTGGTGTTACGTAAGTGCACTTGGACAGCATGTGGCTTTCTGAGGCGGCTTTCTTTCGCTCAGCATGATGTATTTGGGACTTATCCATGATGCTGTGTGTCCATCATTTGCTCCTCTTTACTGCTGAGTAGTGTTCCACCCAACACAGGTACCAAGGCTTCTTTATCCATTCCCTCAAAGGACATCTGTGAAGATGCACAGCGGTGACATTGCTTCACTGCTGAATCCAGCCAGACCTGAAGCCAGCCTATCTCAGCTATGACTGACCTTCAATTCCAATTTTGTTTAGATTTGCATGGTTTGCATTCTTTCATTTCATTCTGGGAAATGAAAGAATCATTTGTGATTTCAGTAATGAACAGGTGAAAGAAAAGCAAGCCTGAATTAGTGAGAAGTCCACAGAGGCACCACCTGTGACATTCCTATATGTGCAGTTGCACAATAACAAGTCACACCACTGGGTTACCTCATGTGTCCCTGATGCACCTGGCAGCAGGTGACACCCTGTTTGACACAGAGGGAAATTGAATCTCAGGAGGATGAAGTGACTTGCCTTGGTACATAAACTGAACTGATGGCAGACCCGGGGCTCCAGCCCAGGTGTCTCTGTGCCTCTTGTAAGCCTCAGCTGCTTCCCAATCAGACAGTGGCAGAACCATCAGGATTACTCAGTGAATTTTCTTCTCTTATTTAAACAATCTCCAAGGTGTCCAATTTAGAATAAATATAAATGGAAATTAGAACAAGGTCATCAAAATTTCCTACTGTTTAACAGCTGATGGTGCCTATAGGAGGTCAAAATTAGTGTCACTAAGCAATCTATGTAATCCATTTAATAACGCTCCCCCTGCATCTGGCACGGCATGGAAATCTCTCATGTTGGCTGAACAGCTCTTCACTTTTGTTTCTCTGAGTGTCTTTATCTCCTCCTTGCTCACAAAAACACAGTTTACGTTAAAGAAGTGCTATGCAATTTGTTTTCACTTTTTAGTAGGGACGGGGCCACTGCTGTCCAAATTGTAAGCCTATACCACGTTGGTTTAGTTGGTTATCACTAGCTGCTATAATAAATAAACTCCTAGGAGTGGCTTAACACAATAAAAGATTGCTTCTTGCTCACATCTGTTGTGGGTGTTCACATTTGGCAGGCAGCTTTCCTTGCGTGGAGATTCCAGGGCCTGGGCTCCTTCCAGCTCATGGCTTTGTCATGCCCCAGGGCTTCAGTGTTTCCTGCTTTTCACTGGTGGAAGGTAAAAGCTACCTATTTTGGCTTTAATGTGATATGTGACTCTCCTGCTCCTATTTCAAGAACAAGTCTCGTGGCCATATGTAGATACAAGAGATACTGGGAAAGTCCCTGCCTGAGCAGCCATATGCAATACGGTCGACGAGGAAGTTTTTGATTTTCCCCCCTTGACAGGTGGCCATCTCACCCACAGGCCCAATAATGTCTTATTGTCTAGAATAAGGGCGTTCTCCACTTATCCCTATACTCAGATTTCCAGTATTCTGTTCTATGCTATCTTCCCCTGTTTGGCTAGGTTTGGGCTCATACACATAAAGGCTTCTTATCCTCAAAGTCATACATGCAGATGGTGAAATTAAAATGGTACAGAATAACTTTGAAAGAAAGGCCATAGTCTTCCATTCCTCTATATCCTTGATTTCCTTCCCCAGAGTCTGCCACTTCTAGCCATTTCTGGTTTTAGTTCTTCTGGTGATTACTTCTATAATTATTCATCTACCTTGACTTCTTGAGTTAATAAATGTAGACAGCAGTGCTCTCTCTATAAAAGATGGGGATTTAGCTAATTTACATACCTTTTTCACATTTTAATTGTTTTTACTTATTTGCATTAAAAGTATCAACTTTATTCCATTTATTCATTTATTCTTTCCACACACATTAATTTCCTACTTACTTTGGGCCAGGCACTCTGCCATGTACTTCTCTTTTCTTATCATTTAGGATTGTGTTTGGCTGCAAGTAACAGAAACCCTGGCCACAGTGGCTTAGGCGAGTAGGATTTGATCTTATTTTGTCTTTGATCCCATGCTGTGACCAGCTGTCTGTCTTCTCGCATCGTGTCCTCAGCGTGTAACTTTGCTCCTCCTGGTTGCACAGCGGCTGCCCTATCTCCATCCCTCTCAGGACGCAGCACCAACACCCACACTTGGACGCCTGATGTTTCTCTGAAGGGTTAACTCAGCGTCCTTAGAGAGGAGTTGCCTTTTTGAAGAGCTACTGGGGAAAAGTATGAAGCATTCTGCTTTTTACTGGGGATGGGGGCTTTGGAAGGAGGTCTGCCTGGAGGGGGTGTCCCATCTACAGAATCTAGTTACTCTCCTTTTTCCAGCTCCAGTTTCACAGGTGTCCTCACTGTATGTGCCAGCAGGTAGCCAGGAGCCCCTCTGGGCTCCAGTGGGCAGAGTAGCCTCTTGATCCTTGGCAGCACATGCAGAATGTTCTAGTCTAAGGTTTCCTCTGCTGTCCTGCCCGTCAACACACTTTTATCCACTTATTCTCTTTCTTAAATTTGTTGAAGTATTTTATTTGCAGATATCCTTCCTCCATTTCTCTTGATAACAGGTTTTTTCCTTTTTGTGCTTTTATGCTTTTATTTCATTTGGGTTTCTGTGGAGATGGAGGGAATGAGTGTGCTCAGTCTGCTACTTAAAATTAAATTCCATATCTTTCTTTTTGAAGGAAGAATGTCAATATTTCTCTTAGATTGAATAAGCAGCACATGTTCATTCTAGAAAACTTGAAAATACATAGAAAAATATGGGAGGAAGTTGAAAGGCATCCACACTGTCATTGTGCAGATCCTCACCTCCAGCTGACAGTCCATTTGAGTTTTGGCATGGGCAACTTGACCATGTGATCCTAAAGTTAACTTGGAAGATGGAAAGCAGGGAAGTCTAGCTAATAGGATTTTGATAAAGAACAGTAATCCCTCTGTATGAGTTTGCTAGGGCTGCCATAACAAAGTACCACATATTGGGCCACTTAAATAGCAGAAATTTATTTTCTTACAATTCTGGAGGCTGGAAGTCCAAGACCAAGGTGCCAGCAGGTTTGGTTTCTTCTGAGGCCTCTCTTGGCTTGTAGATGGCTGCCCGCCTCCTCTGCCACCACATGGTCTTCCCTGTGTGTGTCTGTGTTGTAATTTCTTCTTCTTATGAGGATGCCAGCCCTATTGAATTGGGGGCTCTTGGCCCCATGTTGGCAAATAGAGCAAGGACAGGCAAGAAAAGGGCTGCAAGCAAGACGAGTAACTAAATTCTGAAGATGAGACACCCACTCCAGGCAGACCTCCTTCCAATGCCCCCATCCTCAGGAAAAGGCAGAATGCTTGGTACTTCTCCCCAGTAGCTCTTCAAAAAGGCAACTGCTCTCTAAGGACAGTTAACCCTCCAGAGAAATGTCAGGCATCCAAGGGTGGGTGTTGGTGCTGTGTCCTGAGAGGGATGGAGATAGGGCAGCCACTGTGCAACCAGGAGGAGCACAGTTACACGCTGAGGACACAATGCGAGAAGACAGAGGAGCTAGCTACAGCATGGGATCAAAATGTTTGTCCCCCCCCAGTGGCCTTATTTTAGCTGTATTGCCTCTTGAAAGACCCTGTCCCAAAATACAGTCACATCCTGAGGTGCCAGGGGTTAGCACTTGAACATATGAATTTGGGAGGAGGTACAATTCAGTCCATAACACTCCTACATAATAAACTGTATTGTAAATCCACATTAATTTCAGTACAATGTATTGGTATAAGTGTAGTCACACAGCGAAGAAGTTAAATAAATAGATCACAAGTAGACTTGAGCATGTATCAGGTCTTAACAAATAATCAGCAAGCATTAGAAATCATTGGCAGAGAGACACATTATATAAACGCAGTTTGGAGAAAGTGGCTAGCTATTTGGGAAAGCAATTTCTAAGATCAAGGCTGAGGCACATACCAGAAATGAATGAAAAGAGTAGGTGTAAGTGGGTGTTAGTGAATTGGAGAATAGTGAAAAATGTGTGTGCACCCTGACACAAAGCATTCAAATTCAATTAAAATAAACCCAAACTGCGAAGTCAAATAAAATCTTTCTACTGGCTGAATTCAGTGCATGCTAATTTTCAACTTTATCAGATTCTCACTTCACATTATACACCAGTAGAGATTTCAGGTAGCTTAGAGAATTAAGTGTAAAAATGTAGAGATGCACCCATCTATGCATACCCATGCACGGAAACCAAGCAAAAGTGTAGGTAGTGTCTATTTGATCCTGGGATATGGAGGAGGACTTTCTCAGCATAACGCAGTGGTGGAAATTAGGAAATAAAAGGTTGGTATTCTTTGTTATGTTTCAAATTGTGCACATTTGCCTTCAACTGTTGCTCTAAAATATTTGTAGCCCCAGAACATAATCCCAAGTGCTCTGCCACTTGACTCTTTCTAAAAGCCTTCCCTAGTTTGGGAAGAAAGCACATTCAGGAGGAGAGTGTACAACGTCGGGTTTTCTAGAATCACATTCTGGATTTTCTTTTTCTATTAAGCTAGACTATCCAAAAGCTGTCAGTGGTCTTGGCACACACCGCTGGGCCCTCTGGAAAACTGCTTTTGCTTCATTGTCCATAGTTGTTATAGGCCTATCTTACATGGAGCCCACCACAGGAAGCATTCTCATAAGCTCACAGTGTAATGTGGGAATGATGTGGTACCCTGCAGGGGCCAGTTGGGAGCACTCACCAGAGGAACTTCTCTTAGAGCCAGGAAAATCTTTGCTTCTTGCTTTTATTTTATGGACAGTGTCCAAATAGTGACCTAATCTTGTGCTTTGAGAGCTGTGGGCAATTCACAGCCACATTTGCAGTTTCCTTTAGTCACTGATTACACTCTTACAATGTAGATTTTGCTTGCTTGAACTTTCCTCTGGCAGCAGAACATAGTGGCTAATAGTGAGAACTCTGCCTGGAGCTGAACTGCCTGGGTCAAATTCCACTTCCACCACTTACTAGCTGTATGATCTTAGGCAAGTCATGTAAATGCCCTGTGCCTCAGTTTTCTCATCTATGAGTGGGGGTAAAAACTAAATCCTCATAGTCAAAAGATTATCAAAACTAAAATAGTTAATACCTATAAAATGCTTAGAATAATGTTTGATCTATTACAAGGATTAAGTAAATGATGACTTGATGATAATGATTTTAATACCTGCAAAATGCTTAGTACATATTAATGATGATGATGATGATTCTATTCTTATTTTCCCTTTGCCCTTATTTTAAAATATTTTTATCATTTTGTTGTTGTAATTTATAAAGTTACCTCTAACCTTCTATGGACTTGGCTGGCACATGATCCAAGACTTCCCCTCCAGGGTGGCTCTCCTTGCCCTGACTATTCATTTTTATGACTATATACAAAGTACCTATTGTGTACTCAGCAGTGTCCATGAGCTTTTTTCTACTGCTATTTGTTTGAATCATTTAGTGAACATAGAAAAATACTGGGCCCCACTTGAGACCATCTAAAGACATTCTGAGGGGGCAGGGCCTAAGTATAATATATGTATTCACCATGCAGCCAGGGTTGAGAATCCTTGTCTCAGAGAACACAGAGTAGTTGATGATGTAGCATTTTGTGTAAAAGGAGCTTACTTTTGTGGGGAGATAAATTAGGGGTCCACTTCCCTGGAATCCCATGATCCTGAATTTTCAGCTATCTCCCTTTACCTTCACTCAGAGGTGTCCAAACTCAGTTCCTTCTTTTCCTCCCTCAGCCTGTGTTCTCTGTTTTGTTGGTAGTTCTGCAAACTATAATATCTAGGTGTTTTTCATGATACCTGCAGCCATTCTGTAGACTCTGATAGAGACAAGCCACTCTGGATTCTGGCTTTTTATCTAAGATTCCCACTTTTTAGGTTTTTACCTTATACACCTCTCTAGGATCTTCATGTATCCTTCTGGACCAAGAAGGAATTATGGATCATCCTGAAATTCTGGGAATAAGAATTCTCCCTTCCTTAAACTTCTTTAATGTGAGGCTGTACAGGGATGGTTAGCAGTGCACGTCATAGAGCCAGTTTTCCAGGATTCCTGTTCTGCCACCATCATTTACGGTGTAATTTAATTCCCCTCATCCCGTGCCTCAGTTTCCTCCTCTGTTAATGGGATGTGCCAGTTATTACATTATAGGCTCTTAAGTTTTAAACTTGCTCTTCTGTTCTCCAGTGTGTAATTCTGGGGGTGGTTCTCTGCACACCCACCCTTGTTCAGCTGTTCCTTCGTAGGTCCTGCTAATAAGGGAAGATAGAGGTGACTGCAAGGCTGGGGCTGGGAGCGGGCACCTACCTGTTTCTTCCTTTTGTTCTGTGTCTGATTCCTGTGTCTATGTCATGTCTCTCCCTGTCTACTTCCTGTCTCTCCCTGTCTGCTTCCTGTTTGCTCCTGCTGGCTTCCTACTTGCCTTTCATCTGCTTCCTCTCTGCTTCATATCTGCTTCCTGTTCCTGTGAGCCCCAGGTTGGCCAAGCAGGGCTGCCCAGCTTGAGGGTTGGGAAGAATCTTGGGACAAAAGGCAAGCATCAGTTCTGCCTGATGCCTCCTGCCTGATGACTAGCTGGCACTGGTGGCCTCATGCTTGCCTGTCTGTAGTGTCTCTTCTTCTTTCTCAGGCCAAGATGTGTTTTACGTAGTTGGGAAAAGTGGAGATTCACCTGACTTCTTGCATCTTGCTTTTATACTGGTGGCTTTGGAATTCAGTAGTCAAGTATTTGCCACCTTTCATTTTTGGTTCTATAGTGAATGAATCGTGTTTCAAATGCTGAGGTGTGGAAGGGTCTGTTCTCCAGGGTACAATACAGGGATACAGCTGGGAGTAGAAGCAAACTGGGAATTTATAGTATCACCCCACCACAGCTGTTATTAATGAATGACCACCTTAATCCAAGAGCATTTGGCCCAAATTGTTGCATAGGCTGTTCCTCCTGAGGCTCTGGGATATGTAAGGTGGTTTATAGGTAGTAATGTTTTTCCATCTTTATTACTGTCTGAAAGGTGGGGATCACTGGCTGTTTTGCTAGCAGCTGGGTTGAGATGCTCTGGGTCAGCTGTACCTATTTTCTTGCTCTACCTGAGAATCCAGGCTGGTAACAGGTATCTGGGATGGGAGATACAATCACCTGTGACCATGGAGCAATGAAAACCTCACTGGGTGTACAGGGATTGTGTCCATGAACCTGGCCTTGTGAGCATTAAGCTTCAGCTCCTTCAGGTGACCTCCAAATGGGTAACTCCTTGGCCTCATTGTAGAACTGCCAGGCCAGGTAGGCCCTCAGGTAATACGAGAAAGTGGAATGCCTTTGGAATTGGACAGAGCCGGTTTGAATTCTAACCATGTTCAAATTGCTTCTCTGTGCCTCAGTTTCATAATTTTTTAAAAAGGGTCTAACACAACTTATTTTACAACTGCTGTGATAATCAACTGGCATGACTGGCAAATATGCCTAGGTGTGTTGGCCTGTAAATGGTGTGTATCTCCCTTTAAGCGATATTTTCTCCTTCTACTGAGAATTGCAGCTCTTTGGTTGGCAAACATAGCTGCCAGCTTAGTGACCAGCTGACTGTGGTGTGATATTTTAGGACGGAATGAATGGAGTGATAGTGTGATGGGCAAATGCTGTGTTAATAAAAACAGTATCTATTAACAACCCTGGGAAGAAGCCAGAGAGAAACTCAGAAGGAACACAGAGAGATTGATTCTCTCAAGCGTTAAACCAAGGCAGTCTTAATTGATGGACATTCATTCAGCAAATATCTGTTTAATTTCTCCTGCTAGGTACTGGAGATTGTGCAGTAAACTGGACATCAAAGCGCCCTCTCTCATGGTATCTGAATTTTAGTAGAAAGAATGGATAGTAAACAAGCGAACAAGGAAAAATACAAAGTCTAATTTCAGATGATGATAGTTGCTTTAAGGGACTATAACAGGACGGAATGATGAGTGACTGGATAGTCATGCTTTAGTCAGGAAAGCAGAAATCACTCTAGTTATTTCTACAGAGGGAATTTAATAAAGGGAATTAGTTACTCAGGTCCTGGAAAATCTGAGAAACCAAATTGGGGATGATAAAGTACCATCTGGGGCTGGTAAATTTACTTAGAAATTAAGAACAGCGGGAGCAGGAAGCTGTTGTCATCTTTTGGGCTAGAGGGAAAAGGGGACGAGGTTAGGTTATGAGAATCCAGAAGCTGCTGGGTTAGGCATTAGAACCTGCTACAGAGAGCTGGGACCATGGTGGGGGTTTTATAGGGGGTTAGAACCAGAGAGGAGATGCAGTTTCTGCCAGTGAGTGCTGCAGGGAAGAGACACAGTGTGAAATACCCTGGATTCTCCCCTCTTCCTACCTTCCAGTCTTCTACCAGAGCTTCCGATTGGCTGAACACATGCAGAAGCAGAGAGCAAGGGAGCTTGGGAAATGTAGTTCCCTGCATTGTTATAATATAATGTTATAATACAATGCAGGGAACTACATTGGCGTGAGTGGGATGGCTGAAGTTGCTGGTCAGCTCAGAGAAGGTCTCTCTGGGCTAAGAAATCCAGGCCAGAAGGAGTCTTCTCTGCTCACATGTGGGTGATGAGCTTCCCCAACAAGTGCAAGTAAGGGCAAGGAGAATGATGTGAAAACAGCACCAAGTGGAGCTGTGGAAACAGATGGGAGAACTCTGGGTGGAAGAGAGCATGGAAGATTTTCTAGTCCATTCCGCCGCTGCCAGAGATGATATTTACTGCACCAACCTGAACTAATATTAATACTGACCAAGGCCTCCTCCTAGCTCCTGGCCTTCACCACCGTGAAATCAGTAAGGGTTGTGGGTATTCCTGTGGTACCCAAGTGCTAGTGAATTATCGGCTGTTAGGGCCACACGTCGACAGACCAGTATGGAATTTCTCTTCCTGGTGTTTTTCAAAGACCTGGTGACCTGGTCACCTGGCCACCTGGCCCACCGGAAAGAGCTTTCCACGCCTGGCTCTCTATGCTTGAGCTGTTTTGTGTGAATTAGAGGAGACTCAGCCTCAGAAATGTCGTGGGCCTATACTCTAAGTGAGTCACCAGTAGCCACAAGACTGGTAAGTTAGCACCCAGACATGACTGGCACTAGTAGTGAAAGGGACTGACTTCTGAGTGTGTCCCTTGTTGTAGCAGGTTCACATTTTACCGTCTTGGGATTCAGGCATTCATGTCCCACCAGTGCTGACTAAGGTCCATGTCCAGGAATATTTTTTGTGTGCTAAGCACAGCAGTGACATCCACTCGCTCAATTTGGGTCACAGGGTCCCTGCCATGATTCCCGGCACCCTGTGAATTCCTTCATTCTAGGAGTAATATTATTAATCTCCTCCCCTCTCTTCCTGCTGAGGCTGTCTTTAGGGCCTCCTTGGAGCCATCTGCCATTGGTGTTTTGAGTCGGAGCATCCTTTAGCCACAGAGCATCTGTCTGGTGCACCTTGTGATCTCTCTGAACCTGAACTTGACTCTCTTCTTGGTTCATAAGGAGGGCAGAGATGAGAAGTTCTTTTCAGCTGGGCCTCATTGCTCCTTCCTCATTTCCTGCTCTCTGGGCCCACCTCGTTCTGTCCAGTGGTAAATAGGTCTCTAGGAAATCAGCAGACTGGATAGGGCCTCATTTCACATTCAGAACGCGGGCCACGTGGTCTACCTGCCAATGGGAAAAAGAGTGGTGTTACTATGTGACATTTTGGGATTAAAGGGAAGAGTGTTAGCTTTTCAGTGTATGTCTCAGGACACAGTCCTGTGGCTTCATAAAATGCTCCTAAATTCAGATATTATATTTTGTTGCAATCTGGTTTGAGGACAGAATAAGGCTCTAGTAGCTGACGTTTATGGCTTTCCATATACAGTTTCAGACACAATTTGTATTGCATTTTGCTTGAGTTATGGTGGGACAGGAGTGTAAATCTTACACTGCGATTTCAGATAAAATGGAGGCTTTGACTACAATAAAGAAGAGAAGGTGCAGCTTTACATTTCTTGTAAATCAATTTTTGAGAGGTGTAAAATACCTTCATAAAAGATAAAGAAAACGATAAACCAATCTACAGTGAAAACAGAGCAAATTAAAGTTTGCATTTATTTTAATTTCCTTTTCCATATTTGTAAATAAGTCAGAATTTAAGCCTTAGCTTGGCTTTCCCCTAAATTTTACGAGAAGTAAAATTCAAGCCACTCACTTCCAAGTCTGGGGTGCCTGCTTAGCCCAGTGAAAGACATTGTCATGCTGCACAAGGCAGATGTTCCCTGCTGATGGTGTTCCTGTTGCCAAGTAATTCATGAGCAAATTCACCTGAATTTAACTTCCTGGTTTGGAGAGGGGAAATAAACCAATGACAAAAAGAACTAATTTAAATTTCATCTGGAGAGATGCTTCTGCATTGCTTGACATTGTCAAAATACAGATTGCCCCTTGGTGGCGGCAGCAGCTAAAACTTTCCTCTAGATGAGGCTAATTCTTCAAAATCATTTCTCCCTCCTCTATCTTTTGATCCAAATCCTGCCAAGCCTGTATGGACATCATTCTGGAGCAAACCTAGGTCTATACTATGGAAGGGACTATATTGTGTGTTTAAATAGATTTGAGATAATTTAAAGGAATTTTTGAGGTCGTTTTCAATTAACATATTGTGAGTGTTTTCTCATGACACTAAAGATTTGTTGACATCATGGTTTTGATGGCAGTTTAATGTCGCACACATAGTGTGGCTTTAATCACTTATTCATTTCCCTAATGGCGGGTTTTTGGGCTGCTTCCAGTGTGTTGCTGTTATAAATCATGCTTGTGATAAACATACTTGCACATTAATCTCCTTCCTGATCTCTTGATTATTTCCTTGGAACAAATTCCTAGGTGAATTCCTGGGATGGGCATTTTTAAGGATCTTAATGTCCAATTTCCGAATTGCTTTCTGAATGTTAGCTGTGTCCTCCAGAGCTTCCGACTGGCTGAACATAGTCGCTAGTTCCTTGGGGGCAGAAATCATGACTGCATTGTCCCTGTAATATTTTTATGTGCCACAATGCTGGAAAGATAATAAGTGAATAATAAATATATTTAGATAAGTAATTGGAGGAATGAATAAGTAATTACCCTGCTGGAGTAATGAATGTAACAAGGGACTGGCCATGTTGATGACACTTGAGGAGAACTTGCTTGCTGAATGCCTTCTTAGAAAAAGGAGGCATCGGCCCCTACGTGGGCTGTATCTTTTTCGCAATCTCCTAATTACAATTTTGTCACCCTCTAGAAAAGGAAAGCTCGCCAAGGACAGCCCCAAACAGGCCAAAAAGTGTTTAAATCAATAGAAGGCATATTTTGCAGAATTTGTGATGGCTGCAGAAAAACATGTCACCAGGAGCCAGAGTGAATGGAGTGGGATTTCTCTGCTGTTTCATCCTCTAGGATGCTGCATTTTAAGCACCATGGTCAGATTCCATTTCTTCTTGCACTGGTTGGAAAACCGGACTCCAGTGGTGGAGGTTCATTTCAGGGCAAAAGAAAAAAAAAATCTCTGTCTGTCCTTGGCCTGATTTTCTGACCCTGGTTCCCGGGGGGCTGTCTTCACTTTGAAAAAGCTTGTTGGGTCTTTGCTGTCTGTGTTTTCCCATTTGAAGGAAACATGCCAAGACACACACATACATGTATGTACTCATGTGTACATGTTTTTGTATATGTGTTGTGTGTTTTAATTAACAAAATAATATGTGGTTGTAACAAATTAAAAGAAAGTAGAAATGTAAATGGTAAAAAGCAAAAACTTTCTCCTTTGGGTTCTATAGACACACAAACATAAATATATACATTTACATATACATAGATAGAATTTTAAAACTTTACCAAATAGGATCACATATGACACATTTGATTTTTTTTTACACTTGATTTGTTTTTTTTAACCTTAATGTCATATTGTGGCCATCTTTTCAAGTATGTTTATATAGCTCTACCTGATTTTTAAAAATAGTTTAATATTATTCCACTGTAAAATGTTTAGTTTCCTGTTGATCAACCTATTGAATATGGATTAAAATAATAATTGTGGGTGAATATTGATAGCACATATCTGTGTGCCAGCATTGTTCTAAGTGCTTTATTTTATTTTATTTTGTTTTTTCTTGAGACAGGTTTTGCTTTGTCGCCCAGGTTGGAGTAAAGTGGTGCAATCCCAGCTCACTATAATCTCCGCCTCTTGGGTTCAAGATCCTCCTGCCTCAGCCTCCCAAGTAGTTGGGACTACAGGCACGTGCCACCATGCCTGAATAATTTTTGTGTGTGTGTGTGTTTTTTTTTTGTAGAGACAGGGTCTCACTGTTTTGCTTAGGCTGGTTTTGAACTCTTGGGGTCAAGCAACCCAGCCATCTTGGCTTCCCAGCGTGCTGGGATTACAGGTGGGAGCCACCACATCTGGTTATGCTTTGTACTTATTAACTCATTAATCCTTGCGGCAACCCAGTAAGGTAGAATTCATGTTTATGTCCTACTTTATGTGAGGACATTTGTGGCACAGAGAGGCTAAGTAACTTGGTCAAGGTTGCTCAGTTAGGAGGTGGCAAAGCCAGGATTCAAATCCAGCCATCAGGCTCAGCACATATACTCTTAAGTTTGTTTGTTTGCAATTCTAAATGATACTGTGGTGAACGTCCCTGTAACCTTTGTGCATTCTTGTTGGTATTTCGGAAGGAGAGTTTTCTAGAAGCAGGAACTCTGAGTGGTAGCTTCACTCTCTTTTCAATAAGAATTATAGCGATATCATCATGTCCACATAGATGTCACTTATAGAAGTGATAGAGAGCAGCATGAGTATCAAAGTAATAAGGTACTAACATGTCACATACAATGGTACAATGCCTGATTGGTAAACT
Organism: Colobus angolensis palliatus; assembly: GCF_000951035.1. NCBI lineage: Eukaryota > Metazoa > Chordata > Mammalia > Primates > Cercopithecidae > Colobus > Colobus angolensis. The sequence goes on along the minus strand of NW_012116043.1, from coordinate 2,549,894 downwards.
TGGTAGATACGCAAACTTTTGTCTGTGGGGTAGATGAACAACGATGACCATGATCTTTTGAGTTTATGATTTTGCACAAATAGCAGAAGCAATGTTTTCTCTTTAGAAAGATAACTGTTCAGCCCCAGGACTATTGGATCGGTGGTAAATGGGGTTCCTTCCCACTCTGTGCTGTATTTTTGGGAAGATTCTGAAGACCATACTTTATGTAATTACAGGGCTTTCACTGTGATGAGACCTGGGGGAGAAACAGTGGCCAGTGGGTGGTTTGTTGGGAAGGTGGGTGGAGACTGCATTGCATTTATTTCATTACATCTCAGAACACAGTTTTATTCTTTTGCTTTCCTTTCTTGTGCAGTGGCAGAGAGTCGAGGGATTGTGGATAGCCTGCAGAAGTTTTCCTCGCTCCCTGCTTACCTCCCCACGAGCTTGCACATCTCCAATGCAGAGGAGTCGTTTTTCCTTAAAGAAGCCAACCAAGACCTCACAAGGAACTCCAGTCTGCAGGCCCGGGTGGAGCCATTCTTCATCTACCGAGCCAGGACACCCCCTATTATCAATGCCAGCTATGGCCCGTTTTCAGTGGAGAAGATAATCCCCCAGGAGCTCCTGTTGACATCTACAGCCTTTGGAAACATGGACAAGTTTCCCTTCAACTGGAAATTGAAGTCCCACATCCTCGACAGCTCCATCTACTCCAACAGACCCAAAGTGCAGACCTTGTTTTATGTCACTGGCATGGGCTGGGATGACAGCGACCTTACGGAAGATCTACCCTGTGTCAAGATGTTTGCTTTCCCCGAGGCCAGGGAAGTGGCGGCCAGCTGTCGGCTGCAAGGGGCCCCAGGGCTGTGTGTGGCTGAGCTGGAGCTGCTGCCCGAGTGGTTCAGCTCAGGCCTGGACCTGGAGCCAGAGGAGGAGATCCCAGCCCTGCTTGGGGGCACCGCGATGGAGCTCTTCTTCACGCTCTACCCAGCCGACAAAGCTGGCCAGTGTCCTCTGGAGGAGGAAGGCAAGTGGGAGAACAATATCCACTCAGGCCTGGAGAGCCCCCAGCAAGTGTTTCCAGCCCGAGAGAGGATTGGGAGTGTGGTGGTCTACCCAACCCAAGATGATCTGAAGTGGTCCCTGGTGAGCTTGGACGAGAATGTGGTCATCTCGGTACCTCTGAATCTAGTCCGAGAAGGGGACACGGCCACCTTTTTGGTCTCTCTGACCAGTAGCTCTGTGGCAGACCAGTTCACTCTTAGGTAAGAGGCTTTGCGAGGTGGGATGGAACAGAAGCCAACTCTTAGTAATCAATGAATTGTCAATTAATAAAATGGGTGTTGATCATTTGCTGACTTCAAAAATAAATACAGCTGGTCATTAAAGTGGTGAAACAGATTTTATTCAGTAACTATGGACAGTAGGTAAAAGAGCTGAGCTTCATCACAATTTGTGTAGAGGTTATTCGTGTGTTTTAAAGGAAGGATGAGGGATGGGGAAGAGTGGAGTCTCCATAGAGCCAGAGAAGTGACATAGTACAAAGGGTTGGGCAGTGTGTCCAGCTGCGTCTGCTGGCTGGCAGTTATCAAAGTTAGGATTTTATCCTCCCACAGAGGCTGGGAGACAGAAGTCCTGTCCTTCCTGATGATTCTGTTTCAGAAGAATGGCTCTCAGGTGCTTGGGAGAGATGCTTCTTAGTTGCAAGAGACAGATATTTACAGTTGTAAACCCTTTCTCATAAATACTGTAGGAAAGGGAGGTCGGGGCCTATCATCAGGTGTGCATTGGTGGGAACAAACATGATATTTCCCTGGCCATGCTGAGCTTTCTTAGGCAGGTATTATAAGAGGTGCAAAAGTGATCCTAGGGAGCTAGCCTTACGCCGCTAGAAGCCATGTTAGAGTTTGATCAAGTTTCTTCGCATGGGGGTTTGGATGGAGTTGTCGTGTGCTGAGAGTTCTGCAGTTCTCAGTATCCAGTGTAGTGAGAGATTCAAAACATGAACTAGAGACCCACACAAGACAATAGACCAGGGGTCAGAAAACTTCTGGAAAGGGCCAAATGGTAAATAGACATCATGGGCCATGTAGTCTCTCTGGTGATGACTCAACTCTGTTATTGCAGCATGCAAGCAGCCATAAATGAATGGGTGTGGCTGGGTTCCAATAAAACTTTAGTTACAAAAACGGAAGGTTGAATTTAGCCCAGGGGTCATGGTTTGCCAACCCCTGCAATATATGATCATGTTGAAGCTTGAGTAGTAGAGACTGTAAAGTCTATAGGAATCCACAGATGAGAGTTGTGTGTGTTGCAGTGGGCAGAGAATTTTTCATTTTGAGCTAGATCTTGAAGGATGAGTGGAATTTGGGGGCAGAGAAAGAAACAGTTCAAAATTGGGGGAAAGAAAGGCCAGCCAAGAGACTGAGACAACATAAGTATATTAAAAGCAAGAATTTAATATAAAGAACCATTAGCTATGTACAAAGAAATGTTAACTAGATAATTGAAAAGTCAAGAAGGCATTACTGAGGTACTAGGGAAGAGGCAGCTGCAGAAAGTGGCTGTCATCCCTTCGGCTGGGAGAATAAGGGAAGTTAAAAGTTTCAAAAACTTGAAACTTGGAGCAGGCACCCTGTAGAGCAGAAACTAAAACCCCTGAGAAGAGGGCACAGCTTGTGCTGGTGTCACCAGGGCTAGGAGTTATAAAACTGGTTCTTCAATAGTTGGAAATACTGCAAACTGGATTCATGTGCTATTATGGAAGTGAATTGCAGCTGCTGTCATGAAGCAGCAAGGCTGGGTGCCACTCATCAGAACAAGAAGCAAATAGGAAGTCAATGGAAAGAGGAGAAAATTCCTTCTCCCACCTTCCACCTGCTAGTCTCCCTCTAGCACCCCCTATTGACAGAACAAAACAAGGATCCTGCTGGCATCTGTATTTTCTGAAGGCTCCCCCAAATAAATCTGTTGTGAAACCAGGATTAAATACAACTGTTCTAGAACTCTGTATTCTAGACTGTGAGGTTCAAGTGTTTCTCCTTCAGGAAGACTTTTAAGGCTCTCACATGATAGTCTGACCTATCCCTGTCCTGTTTGATGTGTCAGGCAGAATCCTAGAATGCTACATATCAGTGGAAACCTTGTAAATGAATTCCAACTTCTAAATATACGAAAGAGCTTTCTAAGACAATTTCTTTCTCTACAGTAAATAATTCTTTGTTAAAATGAGTCAGCAGCCTCTATCTGTATGATGAAGATTTGGTTTTAGGATCGCTAAAAGTAGGGGACTTCTATGTGCTGGGGGGACAAGCCTGTCTTTTCCTAATTTTGCTCACAGAAATGGGTATCAGTAGGAGACAGTGGTGGCTTTGCCATATACCAGCTGTGTGCCCTTGGGCGAGTCACTTAACGTATCTGGACCTTAGTTTCCCCATTGGTATGACAGCGATAGTGATGAAATCTATCTCCTGGGGTGGTGGTAAAGATTAAATAATTTAATAAAGTTCTTAAAACAATGCCTGGCAAATTGTGAGTCCTCAGTGAATGTTAGCCTATGGTTGTTTCCCTTTCATTCAGGAACTGGGTGTATAAATTCCAAGATAAGCGAACCTTGCTTTACAGATACAAAGAAGGAGAAGTGGGGAATTCATTGTGAGTCCAGCATGCTCCTTCCAATCCTGACTGAGGATGATCGTGCCCTTTTGGAGTTGTGCTTATTCAGATGCCCACCAACAGGATTCCAAGGCTCTGGGAGATCCCAAGTGGGTTTTGTAGCCTGGAAGAAGCCAGGATTCTATCTGGAGCCTCTTGATTTAGCCTTTGGCTGTTACTGATTCAAAACTCGGTGTGGACTGAGCCCTGTGCTAGTCACTCCCCTGGAAGGGGTGGGGTGGTCTAAAACCAGTTATTGGCTCTCATAGAAACTAGAGAAGCCTGAAATCCAACCCCATAGAGATTCTTTTAATATAAGGCAGTGCCATATGTTTGCTGTAGACCAAGAATGGCCAAGGGATGGCTTCACTGCCCCTGCCTGTCAGCACTTCCTCTACCATGGCAGACATTACCAATCAACTGCAGCACTTCAGCACTCCCTCTGTCATGGAGAACAACATTGAGCCCACCCCTTCAGGCAGCCCCTATCACTGCTGTGGGGAGTTGGCACATAAGACTAAACTTATTTGCTACTCCTGATGTAGAGATAATATTTTGGATGGGAAGTTAGAAGAAAAGGAGGGCAGATGGTCTGGTGGTCAGCAAAGCCTCGGAGTCTGGTTGGGAAAGGCATTTCAGGCCAGGCAGTGGCATACACAGCATTAGCTAACATTCATTGAGACTTAGAATGATTCAGCCCATGTGGTAGGTCCATTACATGAATTAACTCATTAAACTCTGTCACAAACAACTGAAAGAGGCAAGTACTATTATTATTCCCATTTTTTTGAGGCACAGAGAAGTTAAGTAGCGTGTCCAGGGTCACACAGGTAGGGAGCGGTTGGTGTGAACCCCTGTGATCTGACCCTAGAGCCTTCATCCCCACAGCTCACTGCCTCTAACAGACAAGGAGGGGCACCAGCCACACCCCCAGCTGTGTGTGGCCCAGTCAGGCCAGAGCTGAGGGTTAATTTAGGGAAGAGGAGATTCATTTAGGAATGAGACTAGAAGAGGACTCAACATCCAGACTGTAGAAAGCCTCAGAGTATTATCTTCTTGGTAGGTAGAAACCCCTTAAGTATTTTTCTTTTTTTCCCAAGAAGTTAATTTTAGAGCTGAAAGGGACTTTAATTCTGACTTGGTCTTGAAAAAATCAAGCAATGAACTGTCAGCCTTCTGGAAATAGCATCCCTGGGGCCTTTGGAATTTGGATTGTGAGTCTGCAGCCCTCCGGCAGCCTCTTCCTTTATAGGGAACCCACTAAGATTTTAGATTCTTGGCCTTTGGAGTTAAAGTGACAGGAGAGGGAGAGGACCAGAGGAGGCGGTTCAGCCAAAGGATTTTTCCAAATTCCCAAATCTTTGTTTAAACTTTAGTTGTGGGGCCTTGGTACTTACTTAAAGGAAAAACATCTACTCAACAGTTTGTAAAACTGGTGGCAGTAGCCAAATTCAGCCCACAGAGGTGTGCCTTATTTAGCCTACCTGGCATTCTTTAAAATGTTTAAGAGAGTTACCAACCTCTAACAATTGGGAGGTTTTATATACCATTTTCTTTGAAAATTTTGAAGATTTAGCAACTTAGAGCTAGCTGGTTGTAGTTCACCGCCTTTAGATGCATCATAAATTGTCTAATTCACCCCAGTCCCTACCACTCCCTTTTGTCTCACACCTGGCCCATTTCACTCACATATGTCACCCATCTGGCTCGTGAGGGTATTTGAATTTTGAAACCCTGCTTCAGTACTGGGATAAAAAAGGATGCAGTGCTAAAAAGGGAGTTTAGATTTTCAGCGATAAAGGCAGGCATTGCCAATTCATTGTGCGTGTTTGTGGGAGTCAGAAGTGACCAGTGGGTGCATCACGGAAAGTGAAACCACCCTCCATTATCGCTGGCATTATGGAGTGAATTAGTTACTTCATGTAAAGCGCTTACAAGAGTGCCTGGCACACTGTAGGCACACCAGTACTCTTTTATGCTATAATTAATACGTGTTAATTGATACTGTTAATTCATACTTTTAAGTTATCATGTGTACTTGTCCTAGGTTCTACATTTACCCTTTCTATACATTCCCTCGCTGTGTTATCACAGCCAGCATACAAGGTAAGTACTAGTCACGTCCATGTTACGGATATGGAAGCTGCGACTCTGAGAGCTGAGCGGTTACCTGTCTGAGGTCATGCACTGGGGGAAGTGGTGGAATTGGGGTACAGGCCTGCGTGTGAGAGTTGAGAGCCCCCACTTTAAACCACTCTTCTGGGCTCTTCCGCTTGTGTGGATGGGGACTGATCTTTATTCACTGTTAAAGCTCTCTGGGTCAGCATTTAGATTACTTATGAGGCTTTATTTGATGGCCAGAGAAAAATGCATTGAGATTGTGGAAATAAATGAAGACTATCCAAATGAGAACAAACAGAGGAATATTTACTCAGAGCTTGCTGTGTCGGTGGGGTTTGGCCACCAGCACTTGCACTGGCAGAGACTCAAAGGCAGGCAGAGGAATGAGAAAGCTTCAGGTGTGCTTGGGTTGGAGGGTTTTGGCCTGGAGGAGCTGGAGGCAGGATAGCTAGAAGCAGACATTTTGTGTGATGGGCTTGGGAGCACATTTGGCTTTCTCTGGTTGGCCCTGAGTTGGAAGCAGAGGTAGAAAAGAGAAGAGGTGGGAGTCTTTGACCAGGTTCTGACTATTGTAGACTGATTGCTGCAGAGGTTGTGGTTTGACTTCCTGGCTGCTGCAAGGTGGAAGGTCAGAGTTTTATTGTTATATGCTGTCTGGCCATTGTCCATTCATATATTCAGTCTCTCAAAATAAGATACTTTTCTTAGGCCTCAGGAAATGTGTTATTTCCCAACATAACTGATTGTCCATTTTAATCATGTCTCTTATGAATGAAATGTGACACATTTCATTCTGGCTCAGATGAGGACCCAGATCAAAGCGTGAATGTGCGCAAGATTTGCTGAGATCTAATTTCAGAGCTAGAGACACATGGAAAAGGAACAGATGTGTAGCATTCCATGTGCCATGTTGCTGTTTCAGACTGCACAATGTAGAGGGGCCCGTTTGAACAAAAATTAACTCGGTGATTCTCTAATACCCAGATAGATCCTGTGCAGCATTAGCATGTACATCTCACCCGTGCCTTGAAAAACCTTTCAGCAAAGGCTCACAAAGTGGGATTTGGAGGGGCTGGGGGCTGGTGGCAGGGAAGTGCTAGGCTGGAGTTGCAGCAGGTCTTTGCTACATTTCCAGGAAGGTTTGAAATATTATGAAATTCTGCCCTCTCCAAATATAGTATCTCTGGGGCTGAGAGAGATCCTGGGAAGCTTTATCTCTGATTTATTAAAATAGGGTTTTCTCAGCTCACACAGAGAGCCTCCTGGGCTAACCTCTCAGCCTCTTAGACAGTGGAGCCCAGTAGTTAAGAATGTGAACTCTGAAGCCAGACTGTCTGGGTTTGAATCCTGACTCTGCCACATTCCAGCTGTGTGACTTTGGGAAAATTACTTAACTTCTCTGTGCCACAGTTTCCCCATCTGTTAAGTGGGGACAGTTTATGCTTTAAGTGACTATTTATGAAGTGGTCAGGTCAGACTCAATTCCTTTAACTTGGAAGCCACCTTCCTTCTGAGTGTTCAGGCCAAACACCCAGTAACCACGATGGATGCTCCCTATTCTCTGACACTCCACAGCTGAGTCATCAGCAGTTTCTGGAGTTCTTCCTCTGAAATATAAAGACTCTGTCTACCTCCACTGCTATGACCCAGGTCTAAGCCAGCATCCGCTCCTGGCTGGACATCTACAGGAGCCCCTTTGAGGTCTCCCTGACTCCATTTTCGCCCCTGTAGTCTGTTCTGGGTTAAAGGCTCAGGCCGCCATGTTGCCTACAAGGCCCTGCGTGGTCTGGACCTGTTATCTCCCATGACTTTTCCTCTCCCTCCCTCAGCAACAGCCATGCTGGCCCACCCCCTTTTTGGCCTTTAGGCATGCTCCCAACCAGGGCCTCCCCACCGACTTCAATAACTCACCATCAGCTTCCTACTTAATTCTGCACCCCCCGCCCCACTGGGCCCCTCGCCCTGTCCTGATTTTTTGACCTACTTTATTTGTGTTAATGACATAAGTTATCATTGTTTATTGTCTGCCTTTTCCTGCTAGCAAGTGATCTCCATAAGGGCAAGGACCTTTGTCTCCTGTACTTTTGATGTATCTTAAGGATCTAGAACAGTGTCTACCACATAGTAAGTGCTCAATAAATACTTGTTGAATGAATGAATGTATCCTAGGTATTGTGAGGCATTGTTCCCGCATAAAGGGAACAATGGCAATGGATGAATGAATGGTCAAGGTTGTATGAATTCCTGATGTAAATAAATAACAATTTCATAAATACTGAAAGTTAGGACATGTAGGGGATGCAATTCTGGCAAAAGTTTCCTCCTGCCTGTAATGTGATAACTGATTCATCACCTCTAATCAAATGATGGGCTATGTCAGTGTATTCTAAACTTGAGTAATTCATACACCATCTTTGAGTTTTTTTGGTCATATCAGATACCACCATGTGCCACCTTCATAAGTTAAATCATGTACCTGTGCCTTCTGTGCAGTTTTTATTTACTCTTTTTCTTCAAATCACTTTTTAAAACTCATATGAATGCATTTAAAAAGGAAACCTAACACCTGGTACCATAAATGGAAACCAGTATTACTTGTTAACATGAAAGGGTATTATAAAAATAAATTAACATAAAATAGCAACAACAAAAAACAATGCCATTCAGTTCTAAGTAGGCACCGTCACCTGCTGAAGGCCGGGGACCTGTGACCTTGTCTCTGTAGAAGAAGAAGAGCATGTGCTATGGAGAGGCCAGGGCCACACTGAGTCACCACTGGAAGTCATCAGAGGCTTAAAGGAGACCTGGATGGGGATGTTTGTCTCCTCCAGGACTTGATGTTATTTAAGGCCACACCTGTGTATCAGAAACATCTGCAGACCCAGGACCCATGTCATGCCCTGGGAAACCTGGCTGATGTTGACTTTCTTATCCATGAGAAGACAGTGCAGCCTTAGTTGCACCCCAGGCATTACCTGCTGGTTAGCCTCAGTCTCCCCCATCCCTGGATTGGAGGCAGAAATCTGTTGGCTGCGTTCTCCCGGTGCCCTGCAGGCTGCCAACTCTCCGTAGTAGTCTTTGATTGTACAAGTGTTTTGTGGTCACCTATTATATGTGGCGTATCTTTGGTTTGCCCTTCTAATTTCCTTCTTTCTTTTGAAATCAAGCACCCATGCTCCCATCCCTAATTAAGTTCACACTCTCTATGGGGGGAGACAGCAAACATACAAATAAGTAGAAATACACACAATTAAAACCCATGCTAAGAGCCATGAAGGAAACCACGGAATGCAAGACATTTTCATTTTGTTTTACGTATTTTAAAATTTTTTAGCTTTTTATTTTGGAATCCTTTTAGATTTATGGAAAAGTCTAAAACTTCAGTTTTCCTTAATGCTAATGTCTTATGTAACCACAATACAAATACAAAAACTAGGACATTAATGTTGGTATATTGTCATTTAACAGACATTCTTAAAAATTGCCAGCGGTCCCACTGGTATCCTTTTTCTGCTCCAGGAACCCCACAGCACAGGATTGTTATATCTTGGTTGTCTCCTTCATTCTGTTCTTTACACTTTTTTTCATTTTTTTCTATGACTTAAACACCTTTAAAGACTGCTGGTCAGTTATTTTTGAGAAGGTTCCTCAATTTGGGTCTGTCTGGTGTTTTCTTATGATTGGATTGAGGATGTATGTATTTGGCCAGAATACTAGTGAAGTGCTCTGTCCTCCTCAGTGCACCATATCAGGAGGTGCTGATGTGTCTTCTCAGCAGTGATGGTTAAGTTGGTGTCTGCCCAGTTTCTCCACTGTAAAGTTGCTGTTTCCCCCTTTGTAGTTAGTAATAATAACACCTGGGAAGATTCCTTGAGATTACACATTTATCTTGTTTTTCATCATCCTTTTGCTCATAACTTTTGGCATCCATTGATGATTCTTGTGTCAAATGCAGTAATTTCTAAGTGAATGACTTAGAAGTGAATATTGTGGAAAAAATCTTGGCTCTTCCTGATCACTTCTTATTTGAATTTATTTTGTGAGGCAAAGTAGCAAACATAAAAGCCATGTTTGCTCATTTCTACTTGCCAGCATAATTTCACAAAACTCCTGACTCCATAATGACGTGCAGCTCTCCGGAAGAATGCTTTAAAGACAAAACAGAATCGAGCACATGGCCCCCTCATCTCTTGCTTGAATCACTGCATTTCTTAATAGACAAATGATCCTAGTCCTTGCCTTTTCCTGCACATAAGATAATACCTGACAGGGTGAATATTTGTGCTTCTACAATCTATAACCAGATGTGCTTAGTAATCTAGAACCAGATGTATTCCTACACCCAATACAATGAGTAAAAATTATGCAAATGGATTGCAATTTTATTAGTTATGTTTTTTCCAATCTATAATATACCTTAGCACTGTTAAATATATACTACTATATGTAATCTATAATATTCTTATAACAATCCTGTTAAGATGTTATGTTGTCTACAAAAAAGACAATGTAAAAAAGAACCCAGATCATATTAGTAAAAAACATAGATGTGCTCCAAATAGTGTTTTCTGATAAATACACAAATATACACTCTGGACTCAGTGCTCGTTCCTTATGGTTACAACTAAAGACCATGAGCTTCCTAAAAAAATAGCCTCCCTAACTACACGAGACAATCAACACTGATTTTATAAATACCAGACAGCTGATTTATGACCAAAAGAGAAAACTTGTAAGAAAAGTAACAAATGTCAAAAGCCATGTTTGGTCATTTCTACTTGCTAGCATACGTTCACGAAACTCCCGACCCTGTGATGACTTATTACTTTTGGGAAAAATACTTTAAAAACAAAACAAGGCCAGGCGCAGTGGCTCACGCCTGCAATCCCAGCACTTTGGGAGGCCGAGGCAGGCGGATCATGAGGTGAAGAGATTGAGACCATCCCGGCCAACACGGTGAAGCCCCATCTCTATTAAAAATACAAAAATTAGCTTGGTGTGGTGGCACGCGCCTGTAGTCCCAGCTACTTGGGAGGCTGAGGCAGGAGAATCACTTGAACCCAGGAGGTGGAGGTTGCAGTCAGCTGAGATCATGCCACTGTACTCCAGCCTGGCGACAGAGCAAGACTCCATCTCAAAACAAAGCAAAACAAAACAAAACAAAATAGAACACATGGCTCCCACATCTCTTGCCTGAGTCACTACATTTTTTAATTGATAAATAATCCTAGTTCTTGTCTTTTCCTACATGTAAGATAATATCTGACAAAGGGATTTTACTTCTGCAATCTATAACCAGATAAACTTTAATAATCTATAACCCGATTTACACTTACTCCCTAAACCTTGATGTAATTTTACACACACTGAACCTCTACAATCTGTATATGTTATAAAGTAAAAAACTGTTTCAAAACAGTCTGAAACAACCTCTCCAAGAGACTCCTCCTAGACTATAGTCTTCAATAAGACTGTAAATGAAACTAATTTTAATTCCTTAAAAACTTAATTTTTTTCTTTAGTCGACAATACAAAGAGGTGAACTGGTAGCAAGTAGACATCACGTTAGACATCGTTAAACTTTTACTGCCTGGTGCTGGAATGAAGGAAGGTGGTCTGTGTGCTCAGGGGGTCTGGAAGGCTTTGAGGAAACAGCCATTCTTGACCTGGAGCATAAAGTAGCAATGCAAGGTATGGTGTAAGTCCCTGAGGAAGTGGTGTGGGTAGGAAGTGACGCCAGGTAAAGGTCATCAGTGCAGTCCAAGGGGGTAAATCAGGGCAGGCCTCCTGGAGGAGGAGGCTGTGGAGGATGGGCAGGTTTTGGATCAATTAAAGGAAAATAGGAGAGGGTATGTGGATAGGGCAGTATGATCAAAGAACCTGGTATGCCCAGGAAGCTCTTGAGAGGCAAGTTTTCTGAGTGATTAGAATCAGTGAGGCTTGGGGTCAAATCTCAACTCCCCTCCTTACTGGCTGTGTGACCTTGCACATGTCACTCCACCTCTCTGAGCCTTGCTTTCCTCTCCTGTACAGCGAGAGTAGTAATAGCACCAGTCTATTGGGCTGTGAAGGGTAAATGAGATAAGGAAGCTACCAAACCTAGCGCCTGGGAGCAATTTGACTGTGATGCTTGGTGCCAGTCTTAGTGGCATCTGAGTGGATTCTGGAAGCTGCCTCAAGGACACACTACAGGGACACGCCCACTGCCCAGCTCACCCTCAGCAGCGGCTCCCACCCCCTATGCAGTGTCACATGCAGGGCTTCCCATGAGGTTCTTATGTACGTTGTCACAGTCATCCTCAGGACAGCTCTGGAAATGACTAGTTCCTCCATTTAGAGATGAAGAAACGGACTCAGAAACGCTAAGTCTCTTGCCCAAGGGTCACACAGCCAAAAAGTAACAAAACCAGGACCCCAGGGCAGATCAGCCCACTTCAAAGCGCATGCCTCTCTCATGACCCCCCCATTTCAAAGGTTAATAATCTTAATGCATAGTTTTTACATTTAAAAAACAGCCACCTATTTGAGGAACGTTCCCCATGTGGCAACAAAAATTCGGGCTTTATTAGTCTCTGTTCCCAAATAAAACTCAGATTTTCCTTGAGGAAAGTGTGCAGATTTATAGATGCTCTGAAATCTGCAACCTTGGAGCCCAGATCAAGTCAACAGCGAAGAGCTTAGATTTTGGTAGAGCTTGGAGACGAGGACAGGGAGTGTTTCCCAAGCCAGCTGTAACCTGCACGTTGTGCTTACCTGACACTGGTTCCAAATGTTATCTGCTGCATTTAGCGAGCCTGTTTCTGTTAATAAGAACATGTGCTTACCCCCTGAATCTGCCTTGTTTTCTCTCCCAATTGCATTGGAGTCTGTGAACTCTCATGGAGTCTGGTGAGAAGTGAGTGTAAATTTCAGATGCTTGAAGAGCCTGTGCACAGAAGTAGATTTTTACCTGAGCTGATAACTTTTATCTTAGATCACAACTTTGGAAAATTGGAGTATACCTAGATTATGGTGGTGGCCAGTAACTTAGTGAACACTTAGTTTGTACCAAGCCACACTTAATGTGCCGTGGCCTTAGACCCTGCAGTCATGCTAGGAGGCTGGAATGATTGTTTTTAAGCCTGTTTTACAGATGAAGAAACAGGGCCTCTGCCTCTGCCTGCCTGCACCTGCTCCCAGGTGTGCGGTGTTTGTTGGCAGGGCTACTTGGCTGCAAGTGGCTGGGGCATGACCTTGGCTGACCTTGACAAGCAGCATCGAGACCCTTCTTTCCTTCTCCTGCTCAGTGCTTCCCTGTGCCTGGGTGCTGACTCCCTGATTGAAATGCTTGCAGGACGAGGCTCTGTCACACCCCTGACACTGAGTTCTCATTCTTCAATTATGCTCTCCTTGTACTTACATGTTGTTTCTTTTAGAGTCTATCCCGGTAATTTTATTTCAAATGACCTGGAACACTGTTTTTAAAAAAAGAAACCCCAAGGAGTTTTATACAAGCCCTGGATAATGTACATTTTTTAATGTGGTAAAAAGCAGTTGACATGAAATCGACCCTATTAACACATTTTAAAGTGTACAGTACAGTAGTGGTAACTACATGCACACTATTGGATAGTAGATCTCTAGAACTTGTTCATCTTGCAGGACTGAAACTACACTCACCACATAGCCGTGTCCCATTTCTCCCTGCCGCTTGACTCCTGGTAGCCACCATTCTACTCTCTACATTTGTGAGTTGAGTTTGAGTCCTTTAGGTACCTCATAGAATGGAAACCATGCAGTATTTGTCCTTCTATAATTGACTTATTCATCTGTGACTTTTTAAAACTTAATTTTAAAATCCACAAGTAATACTGTAAAACAATAACCTGCAACAATACACACAAGGCCAGCATCCGTATTGACAACCCCCTTCCAGTCCTGATTGCTTCCAAGGGGGTAACCGACCCATTTACAGTTTAGTGTTGAACCTTAAAGAGCGCTATCTCACGCCCTAATCTTTTTATCTGCTCGAAGAGCTCTGTGGTAAGTTAAATAGTCATTCCCCCATCAGTGGGCATTGAGTTGCCTCCAGTTTTTCAGTGGCACCTCAAGAAGTGCTGCAGGGAACATCCTTGACCCTGCCGCGTGCTGGTTCAAATCCTAACTTGACCATCTGTAGAGTACCAGTTTTAAACTTAAGTGTAAATAAAGTTAAAAAATGCAGTCTCAATTGAACAAGGGTCCCCAGAGTTGCCAGCCCCAGGGTGCTTCACCATCCCTTACTGATCCCCACAACCCTGCCCATACCTCTGTGAGTAGTCCCTTCATGAGACCTTCTGAAGCCCTGATGGATACAGTGGTGTGTGGTGTGTTAGTTAGCACAGCAGTAAAGAAGGAAGCTGCCTGGATCCAGCCTAAACCACCTTTAAGGCTTGGACCTGAGAGCCTCCCCGTTGGAAATTTAACCCTATGAGATAGAACTGGCAGTTTTCAGTGCCTAGTAGTGTTCTTTGGACATGAGCAAAATAGGGTTGGTGGCACCACTAGGACTTTCTCTTCCAGACTTAGAATATTGAGTGTGTATGTGGCAGGCACTTCGCTGTGTGCTTTTTATCCATCCTTCTTACGTACTTATTTTCAGTGATCTTCAGAGGTAGCAGAATGAGCATCCTTACCTGTTACATGATGACATGGAGGCTTGGAAAGATAAGTGACTTCCTCAAAGTCACAAAGCCAAGAAGCTAGGGTATGAACCCACGTCTTTCTATGCCCAGAGTCTGAGCATCTCACTACTGTGCTAGGCTCAGAGAGGCCACATCTTGAGATGGTTTAATATTCCTTAGAGGAAAATGGATAAATGAATAGCTACATGTTTATACAGATGAATACAGATACAAAAATAAATTCATGTCTCCATTCTTGGATAAATCTCCAAGATTTAAGGCTAAGTGGAAGAACAAAGCAAATTATTAGCTCATACCTACAGCAGCATGCAGTTTAACACATGCAATATATTAATAATTCTGTTTTTTGTATGTAAACACATTCCTGTTTGATCAATGCATATAATATATGTGGACATCATAAACACCAGAATCAGGGGACTGGTTATCTCTGGGGAAGGACAAAGGTTGAAGGGTATCTAGAGAACTTTAGCTGTATCTGCATGTTTTATCCATTAATCTCATTAGTGGGAGAGATGGGTGTTCATTTTATTCTTCTCTATACTCTTTTACATATTGGGCATATTTTATATTTTCCCCATATTTTATTTTGAAAAATTTTAAACATGACAAAGTTAAAAGAAATGTATTGTGAGAATCCATATACCCACCCCTTAGATTCCACCATTAATATTTTACTGTTCTTACTTTACTATGTATCTATCAATCCATCTCTTCATCCATCAGTTCATCTTATTTTTTGATGTGTTTAAAAGTAGTTTGCAGACATTTGTTCACTTCCTTATAAATAGCTCAGTATGCACATTATTAGCTAGGATTTGATACTCATGTGATTTTGACTGGAATTACGTTGACTACAGAGATCAATTTGTGGAGAATTACCATTGTAACAATGTTAGGTCTTCCGATACATGAACATGGTATATTTCTTCGTTTATTTACATCTCCTTTGATTATCTTTAGCAATGCTTTGTAGTTTTCATTGTACAGATCTTGCACATCCCTTGTTAACTTTATTTCTTAGTCTTTTATTTTTTAATATTATAAATTGACTTGATGACTTTATTTTCATTTAAAAATGTTTTGTTGCTAGAATATAGAAATACAGTTGATTTTTTTGTGTGTACTGAGGTTGTATCCTGCAAACTTGCCAAATTCACTTATCTGTATCTTTATACTTAAAATATGCCTTTTGTAGACAGCATACACTTATGTCTTGTATTTTTTATCTGTTTTGATAATCTGTATTTTAATTAGTATGCTTATCCGTTAATATTTAATATGTAATTTCATTAATGTGCTATTCTATTAATATTCAATATAATTACTAATGTTATTAGATTTGGGGTTACCACTTTATTATTTGTTTTCTCTTTTTATTTGTTTGGTATTCCTCTGTTCTTCTTTTCCTGCTTTTTTTTGGCATTATTTGCATACTTCTAAGAATTGTAGTTTAACTTTTATATAGGCTTTTTAGCTGCACTTTCTTGCAATATATTTTTAGTAGTTGCTTCAGGAGTTACCATATACATGCTTAACTTTTCACAGTCTATTTTGAGATAGACTTTCCATAAAATGTAAATTGTAGGTCCATTTAACCATCCCATGTCCTTTATGTTAAAGTTATTTTGTGTAATTACATAGATACATGTTAAAAACCTTTGAAGAGAATATTATAACTTTTACTTTACATAGTTGTATGTATTATAAAGACATTAGGAAGAAAAAGCAGTAGTAGCCTTTTGCATTTATCCAGATTCTGCCATTTCCGATGTTCTTCGTTCCTTTCTGGGGATCTAAGTTTTCATTATTATTTCCCTTCAGCATGTATGACCTCTCTTGGCAATTGTTTGAAGTACATATTTACTGGCAATAAATTCCTTTAGTTTCTTTTATCTGAAAATCCTTTATTTCATTTTTATTCCAGAAGAATTTTTTTTTGCTACTTGTAGAGTTCTGAGTTGCAGTTTTTTTCTTTCAGCATTTTAAAGATATTGTTCTACTTGATTTTAAAAATTGTATTATAGTTGTACATATTTTTGGGCACATGTGATATTTTGATACATGTATATGATGTGTAATTATCAAATCAGGGTAACTGACATATCCACCACCTCAAACATTTATCTTTTCTTTGTGTTGGGAACATTATAATTCTTCTCTTCTAGCTATTTTGAAATACATAATAAATTATTAACTATAATTTCCCTACTGTACTATTGAAAACTAGAACTATTTCCTTCCATCTACTGTATTTTTGTACCCATTAATCAACTTCTCATCCCTCTGCTTCCCACCCTCTGGTAACCTTAATTCTACTTTCTACCTCTAAGAGGCCCACTTTTTTATTTTAAGCTATCACATGTTAGTGAGAACGTGTGATATTTGTCTTTCTGTGCCTGGCTTATTTAACACTTAATATAATGGCTTCCAGTTCCACCTATGTTGCTGTAAATGACAGGATTTCATTCTTTTTATGGCTGAATAATATTGCAGTGTGTGTGTATATGTGTGTGTGTGTGTGTGTGTGTGTATGTATACACAGCACATTTTCTTTGTTCATTCATCCATTGATGAACAACTTAGATTGATTCCATATCATGGCTGCTGTGAATAGTGCTGCAGTCAACATGGGAGTGCAGATATCTCTTTGATATGATGACTACCCACTAACAATGTATGAGTGTTCCTCTTTCTGAGCATCCTCACCAGCATTTGTTATTTTTTTATTGTCTTTTTGATAATGCCATTTTAACTAGGGTAAGATGGTGAGATGTTTTGATTCCACTTGCTTTTAACCTCCATTATTTCTAATAAGAAGTCTGCCATTAATTGAATCAGTCACCTGTAGGTGATGTGTTGCTTTTCGTTTGCTGCTTTTAAGATTTGCTCATCATCTTTGCCTTTCAACAGTTTAACTACAATGTGCAGAGGCAAGGCCTTTTAAATGTTCATCCTGCCTTGGGTTTGTTGTGTAGTTAAATTTGTACATTTATGTCTTTTATCAAATTTGGGAGAGTTTCAGCACTATTGAAATATTCATTTTTGCCTCATTTCCTTACTCCTCTGCATCTGGAATGTCAATTACACATATACTAGACTATCTGTTATTACCTAACAGGCCTCTGAGTCTCTGTTCATTTCTTTCAGTCTTTTTTTCTCATTCATTTTACTTTGAATAATTCTATTGATTTATCTTCAAATTCATTGATTCTTTCTCCTGTCATCTTTATTTGGGTATTAAGTCCACCCAGTACAATTTTACTTTTAGCTATTGTGGTTTTCAATCTAGACTTTCCATTTTGTTCTTTTATTATCACTTTTATGTATTTGCTGAGTTTTCATGGCTTTTTATTCATTAAAAGCATATTTTCTTTTACATCACTGATGACAGTTATAATTAGCAACTTTAAAATGCTCTTCTGATAATTCTAACATCTGGGTCATCCTCAGGTTGGTTTCAGTTGATTGTCTTTTCACTCTTGAATGGATCTCATTTTTTAAAATCTTCATATTTTGGACAATTTTTCATTGTATCTCGATTATTATGAATGCTAAGTTGTGAAGACTCTGGATTCTTATTTTTGATTTTCCAGTGAGTGTTGTTTATTTTGTTTCAGCAGGCAATTAATTTCGTTATACTCAAACTGCAAATCTCTTTCCTGGATCATAAGTACAATATCAGTACGGATCTTTTGTCTTTAGCTGACATGCTTTCAGACTGATCTGCATATACAAGATTCAAGATTCAACCACAGATATTGACAGGTAGAATCTGAGCATTCTCTCTTTCTCTTCCATGATTCTCTCATCTCTCTTTGGCTGCCATCTTGGACTCAGTCCTGTGGTTCCCTACCTCCCAACCCCAACTGCATTATTCCAGGTTAATGCTCTCCCTGCACCCTACAATAATAACTGCATTATTCTCCAGGCTAAATGTGACAAAAATGGGGGAAATTCTTCATAGAGTGGGTCTTCCTCTGAGTATGGACTCCCCTGCATGATCTGTTTCTGTTTACTCTCTAGTGCCTTTGGATAACTACTTTAAAAATTATGTCTATAGAGTTTACATAGGACCAACTCTAGTATCTCACTCAGTCATTACCAGAAGTAGATTTAGTTCATTTATATTTAATGTAATTATTGATGTGGTTGGAATTAGGTCTGCTGTTTGTTTTTTATTTGTCTCGTCTTAGTTTTGTTCCTCTATTCCTTCTTTCTTGATTAATCTATTGTGTTAAATACCAGTATTTGATTTTAAGTAATCTGTTGGCTTTTTAGGTATATGTCTTTGCATGTTTAAGTGATTGCTCGAGGGATCATAATATATATCTTTAACTTTACCATAATCTAATTAGAATTGACATTTTATTTCTCTAGGTGAACATAGTTACTTTACCACAGTATAGTTCCATTCTCCACATCTTTGTGCTAGATATTTGATATCTATGTATGTTTTGTTTTGGCACTTTTAAGATGACAGGTGTTTTGTAGATGGTCTCTTAATTTGGGTTTGTCTGCTGTCTCCTCATGATGAGATTCAGGTTATGCTTCTGTTGCATCAATGCCACAGAAATGATACTGTGTTCTCATTGCATCCTGTGAGCTGGTGCATAATTTTAATTTGTCTCATTACTGTTGATGTTCACTTTAATTACATCATTAAGGTGGTATCTGCCAGTATTTTCAACTGTGAAGTTACTGTTTTTCTCTTTGCCATTAATAAGAATTTTGTGGGGAGTCACTATGTGATTTATATACACATTCCATTCCTCATCAAATTTTTAATTTATTCATTGGTTAATTTACATTTGTATGGACTCATGATTTCCTTTTTTGCATGGATCTGCCCAGTGGGAGGCAGCAGTGGAAGACTGTAGAATGAGAAAGGGTAGGGAAAGTAGAGGACTTCCCTCTTGCTCTGCTTCCTGATATGTCTCTGTCAGAGGCTGCATATCCTGCGTAGCTTTGCTCCTGTAGGACGCATGCTCCTCAGGAGTAGACCCTGCCAGGAAGTTAGCTCCCACTAGATGGTCCTAGTTCCTGGGCTTTTAGGTAACAACATCTCTTCCCTGTGTTTTGCTTGGAAATACAAATTTAGGTGTGTTTGACAGTTTGATAATAATAACTGAAGCCTTGGAAAGGGTGAGATTTTTTTCAGTAAAAATTATGAGAAGAAAAAAGAGCTTATGTATGAATCCTGAAGGACTCCAACATTTGATATGTTGATAAATGACAAAGATGAGACCTCAAAATGCCAGCCAGAGAAGCGGAAAAACCAAGAGAATATGACATCACACAAGCCAATGGAAGAGACTGAAAACCATAGAAAGTCAACAGAGTTGAATCCTGCTGAGAGCTTAAGCAAGGGAAATGAAAATTATTTTTGGCATTTTTATCTATGGAGGTCATTGGTAACTTTAATAAGATATTTAATGGGCCGGGTGTGGTGGCTCATGCCAGTAATCCCAGCACTTTTGAAAGCCAAGGTGGCGGATCACCTGAGGTCAGGAGTTCGAGACCAGCCTGGCCAACATGGTGAAACCCTGTCTCTACTAAAAATACAAAAATTAGCCGGGTGTGGTAGCAGGCATCTCTAATCCCAGCTACTTGGGAGTCTGAGGTAGGAAAATCACTTGAACTGGTGAGGTGGAGGTTGCAGTGAGCCGGGATTATGTCATTACACTCCAACCTGGGTGACAAAGTGAGACCCCATCTCAAAAATAAAAAAGGTATTTAATGAACTTCTGGAAATAAAAGCCAGACTGGAGGGGCTTGGGGATGAGTGATCTGTGAAGTTAATCCCTGTTGGGGCTTAAGATTAGCTGCATGTGGTAGGAACCCCAAAGAACTCTGAGGTCACCAAGACAGGCATCTATTTAAGGAAAGGCAGGAATGTCCACAGGTAGGTATTGGTTTGCTGGATCAAGAATGTTAGAGTGTCAAGGATTTTATGATTATCTTGTTCTTTCCCTCATTGTCACAAGATAGCTGCTGCAGTTGTAGTCATCACATCTGTATTTCACTCAGAAGGGAGAAAGGAGAGAGAGAAGCAAAACATCACGTGCATCGGAGTCTGCCCTTCTTTAAGGAACGTTCCTGGAATCATCAACCAACTTCTTTTGACTATTGCTCAATAGCCAGAACTGTTCTCACAGTCAAGGCCATCCTGTAGTGAGGTAGGGAATTGTAGGTGTTTAACTGGGCATCTGGGTAGTCCCTTCTCCCCCCATCAGGGTTTTCCTTCTTTCTCTTTGGAATAGACATGGGGGTCTTGCTCTGTCACCCAGGCTGATCTCTAACTTCTGGACTCAAGCGATCCTCCCGCCTCAGCCTCCCAAAGTGCTGGGATTATAGGCATGAGCCACTGTATCTGGCCTATTTCAGGGTTTTCTTGATAGGGAAGAAATGGGTAATGGATATTGGGTGAGTAATTAGCATTGTCTGACACATGTGACTTGATGGAAACAGGAAAGGCAGTGCCTTTCTACATCGTTCCAATGTTTGACTGGTGTATTAGTCAGGGTTCTCTAGAGGAACAGAACTGATAGGATATATGGATATATGACAGGGAGTTTATGAAGGAAGATTGACTTGCAGATAGGCCATCTGCAAGCTGAGGAGCAAGGCAGTCAGTAGTGGCTTAGTCTGAGTCCCAAAGCCTCAAAAGTAGGGAAGCTGATGGTGTAGCCTTCAGTCTGCGACCAAAGGCCTGAGAGCTCCTGGCAAATCACTGGTGTAAGTCCAAGGG
The DNA here is from genome assembly GCF_000951035.1 of Colobus angolensis palliatus. Classification (NCBI taxonomy): domain Eukaryota; kingdom Metazoa; phylum Chordata; class Mammalia; order Primates; family Cercopithecidae; genus Colobus; species Colobus angolensis. Next base: position 2,528,720 of record NW_012116043.1, on the reverse strand, counting down.
TCCAAAAGCCAAAAATCCTGGAGTCTGATGTTCAAGGGTGGGAAGCATCCAGCACAGGAGACAGATGAAGGCCAGACACCTCAGCAAGTCAGCTCCTTCCACCTTCTGCCTGCTTTTTCTAGCCGCACTGGCAGCCGATTGGATGATGCCCACCCACTTGAGGGTGGGTCTTTCTGAGTCCATTGACTCTGACTCAAATGTTAATCTCTTCTGGCAATACCCAGAAACACCCAGATACATGCAGAAGCAATACTTTGCATCCTTCAATCAAGTTGACACTTAATATTAACCATCACAGCTGGGAAGAGACAGGGAGGAAGGAGGGCATCCTAGGGACCCGGCATGTCAGGGGATTCTTTTCCCTAAAGCTGAGAGAAGCTCGTGCATGTTTAAGTTATAAAGTGATGCTCAGAGTCCCAGTGGTAATGTGAGGCTGTTTTCCCGGGACTTGAAAACTCTCCTTTGTGTACCTGGTGGGTTTTCCAAGACACAGTTATGCAACCACCTTACTTTTTACCACCCACTTAAGAGTCACAGAATTTTATTTAAAAGAAAAGCATGTAATTGTGTGCACAGTAGATTTGCTGTGTGTAATTAGTTTGTGTGGAGCTAGTTCAGTTTGGTCGACATTGTGTCCTCCAGTGATTTGTGCAGTAAATCATTATAGGGACATTTAAAGGGAATTCAGAGGGACAATATTTAATTTGCACTAATCAGAGATGCAAGCTGCACGTTATGATCTTTCCATCCTCACTGGTGGGGTATTGTTTGGTAAGAATTTCATCAGATTTCATTTCAATGCAATAGAAGCATAGCATACCATTTATCTCTCTGTTAGCTCTGTTAAAAATATGGCCTCTACCTCCATTATGTTTAAATTGACTACCACTCACTTCAGTTAGATGTAATATTTCAGAAAAAATCACTAAAAACCAGGAAAGAAGCGAATGCATTGTACCATCTGTAATTTTAAGGTTATATATAATTTTTAATTGCATTTCTTCCTGTCTGTGTGGTCTAAATCCACAAAACTTTTTGCAAGAAATGCAACATGTGCTTCTCTTTGGTTTTTGAGAATTTTATTCAAACTCGTGATCTAGCGTTTATCCCAGCGTATTTTAGCTAACTGAATTTGTGTCCGTCTCTGATTATGAGCTTCTTGCAGACAGGGATTGCTGACTTGGCGGAGCCGGTGTCCCCGGCTAGAACTGGCAGTTTGCTAGAGCTCATAAAGTATCCCTTGAGTGGAATTAAACTTGAAATCCAGAATTAGCAAACTTGCCACTTACCTCCAGGATCCCCAAGTAGTGATTTTTCTTCACTTACAGCAATGCAATTGCATCTTCTACTTTAATAAATATATTGGCGGTTTCCCTCTCAATGGGAAATCAAAACCTTTTCCAGTTCTTATGCCCTGCTGGGTTTTGCCAAAGGAGCTCTTTGCCTGCCCCTGGGGTTGCAATGTCAGATCAATGTTAAGAGATGTTTTTCCAGTGGAAAGAAGTAGAAGTAAGGACACCCATTTTGCACTAGTTAGGATTGCCATTGGTGATACTTTACACAAAGTATTTGAAATTCTGATTGGGTTGGAAGTAGAAAGGCAGCTGAGAGGTAAAAAGTCCCCTTTCCTGCTACAAATGTGCAGTGGTCTTGACTGTGACCAAAGGGCACAGGGCATAATGGGAATGAAATGAGTAAAAGGCCAATCTGGATGTTCATGACGTACCACCCACCTCTCCGATATCATCTGCCGCAGCGTTCTGGCCACACACACCATCTTTTCTAGGCTCCTGGGACCCACCAAGCTTACTCCAGTCTTGGCATTTTCTTTGTTCCCGTTTCCTGGAATGCTTTTCCCTTTCCCTTCCATGCCTGCAGGGCTGGTCTCTCCTTGCCATTCGTGGCTTACCTTGGATGTCCCATTTTCCCCGACCATCCCTTATGTGGTCGTCTATGGCAATCCCGGTCCCATTGTCCAGCTGATTTTCTTCAAAGCACTCATTGCTGCCTGAAATAAACTAAGTTATTTACTTGTTCACTTATTTGTCATCTGTTTCCCCATTAGAAGGTCAGCTCCATGCAGGCAGGGACGTGTGTCCCCAGTGCCAAGAACTATACCTGACATGTAGCTGGGACTCAGCAAATGGGAACCACACGCCTTTACATCTTGGATACAGCCATTCACTCATGTGGCTTGATGCCTGCCATGGGCTGAATCGTGTCCCCCAAGGTTCCTGTGTTGAAGCCCTAACCCCCAGGACCTCAGAATGTGACTGTATTTGGGATATAGGCCTTTAAAGAGGTAAACAAGTTAAAGTGAGATCATTAGGTGGGCTTTAATCCGATACCTTCAAAGAAAAGGAAGGTACGTGAAGACACAGGAAGAAGATGATCATCTGCAAGCCGAGGAGAGAGGTCTCAGAAGAAACCAGCCCTGCAAACACCTTGATTGTGGACTTCTGGCCTCCAGAACTGTGAGAAGTAAACTTCTGTTGTTTAAGTCCCACAGGTCTGTGGTACTTCCTATGGCAGCCCCAGCTTCCTTTAGCTTCCATTACAAAGTACCATTGTAATGTCCAGCAATGGGAAGTAATGAAAGAGCCTTGAAAGCCACAGCTATTAATTCAGAAGTTTCTGAATGACCCTTATCCTTGTCCCCTCCCCTTCATGATCCATGTTTTCTGTTCTGTTTCATTATCAATTTGAGTCTTTTAAGAGCACAGGTTGTTTTTTGTTTTGCTCTGCTTTGTTTTGTTTTGTTTTGAAACAGAGTCTCACTCTGTCTCCCAGGCAGTTCAGTGGTGTGATCTCGGCTCACTGCATCCTCTGCCTCCTGGGTTCAAGTGGTTCTCGTGCCTCAGCCTCCCAGGTAGCTGGGATTACAGGCATGCACCACCAAGCCTGGCCAATTTTTCTATTGTTAGTAGAGATGGGCTTTTGCCATGTTAGCCAGACTGGTCTCAAACTCCTGACCTCAGGTGATGTGTCTGCCTCAGCCTCCCAAAGTTCTGGGATTACAGGTGTGAGCCACCACATCCAGCCAAGAGCACAGGATTTTACTTTTGGGATGGATTTGTTTGTTGGTGCCACTCCTTGGCAGATGTGTGACACACAAGAATCTTGCTCTGCACTTTAGATTTCCTCTTTAGGGATGTTCCTTTGGGATTGAAGCTGTGAAGAACATTGCTAGTGCAAAAGAAAGGGTTATTACCAAGACCTCTGACTTTCTGAAGTCCTCTCTCTAGAGGCTCATTCTTCCTAGAGTGGAGATGACTTTTCCATTTAAATTCTCCGGGGGCACAGGGAATTCTAAAGTATCTGGATTCTCATGGGAGTCTGTATGGTGCAGACCTCAACTCAGTTCACCCACAAACATGTTTTTTCCCTTTGTTTAGATATAGAAGGTGGCTGATTTTAAGTAGTAATTAGACAGTCCCTTGAGTCCTGGATGTCTCCTGCCACAGTTGAAGTGGTGAGGCTCAGAGAGAGATTTCTTCAGGGTTTCTCTGGGGGTTTCAGCCAAGTCTTCCTAATGCACGTTTCTTTGCAGAGATCCCTCCCGCCCCCCTTCTCTATCTTTCTTGCCTAAACTTACTTCTGCTTGGCAACCTTGTATGTTGATCAACTTGTATCCCTTGGTGCTCACTAGCTAATTGCAATTATGTGCTGTTAGAGGAAATAGATAGAAAAAAGAGACCATTTGTGGCTCAAATGAGAAGCGAAAAAGAGTGGATATTTCCAATGCTCCATACAGAAAAAAATCCCTCAATTTTGGTGGCTTCATGTTGCAGAAAAATGTTGAGAGTTAAATTTCATTTTGTAGCAGGGCTAGATTGCACAGCTGAAATCCATAAGATCAGATATAATATTTCCATCACTGAGCAGGTTAGTAAAGCCCCTAATAGGATTTGCTGACCATAAGAACTGCAGACCAAGATACAGAAAGGTTTTATTTATTTGCCATCTGTATGTAAATTTTGCTATTATGGAAATTGTGTCAGAAATTGTACTGCAACTGGATAGCACACAATGTACTATGATATTTGAGCTCAGATACAAAAAACAGCCAACCCTTTCTCTGTGTGTATGCATATGAATAATCCAGCTGATTGTTGCTGTCTCTAAGAAACTCTCAGTCTCAGACTCAGAATCTAACCTGTGATCAAGGTGGATGGACTCATTTGAATATGCTACAGTCTCTAAAGACTCAGGAGATGGAGGCTGAGTTTTCAAGGGAAAGAAGTGTCCATGTCTTGCCTTTTTATTAGCTGCTTTCAGGACCTAGTGCCAATCTGTCCTCCTCTGGTGACTCCCCAGGTGACTGCAAAGAGATGCATTTCGATGCTAAAGGACAGATGTTTTTGGAGTTATGTATAGCTAGTCATGGAGTAGAGGAACACCCATCTTTGCATTTCATCTTGAAAGAAAGGAAACCAACGTGAAAAAGTTACATCAGGACTCAGATATGTGATGTCAGCTACGTTGTGTAATTAGTGAGTGTCCTGGATGGGCGAGCAAGTGGCTTATTCAGTGGCTGGTGGCTGCCACCTCTCTTTGAGGTGCACACATCACACTCTGTCACACTCAGGTAGAAAGTTTGACTTACCACAGCTGCATGTTTCCATAGTAACATGATGGGAGTTCAGAGAACGTGGTAGATGCACACTGGTGAGACCTGCACATGAACTAAATCACCTTCTATGTTCCTGTGAATTCTTAAGTTTGTTATTTCACCTTCTCTCCAAAAGTTACCAGGCTCTGGAATGACTTTTGTCTTCAAGTCATCCTAGAGGCCACCTAAAATCAGTCTGCACTCACACCTTGGGAACCGCCAGGGAACGGGAAAAATGATTTCAGTTGATAACTCAGATATTCTTGGTGCTGAGGTAGCCCTGAATTACCTGGTGAGAGGTGATTCCTCCTGCATCCTCTTTGTGTCCTGGTTAAGTCAAGGAGGTAGTGTCTGTCTGAGGCTCCAGTCTCTTGCACCCCCTAACCTCTTGCTAATCTGCTTGTCTGATGGCTTGTTTTTGTTTTAAATGAGAGCTCACATCCCAGGCTGGGAGGCTTTGGCAGGCAGCAGTGTCTGGCTAGAATTCAATAACATTGGTTTTTTTTTTTTTTTTATTGTACTTATTTTTGGGTTTTCTTCTCTTTATGGAAATTGATATTGCTTTTTTTTTTCCACTTCAAGTGCTGATACATTGCTTCCTCCCCAGATAAATTTGTCTAAGCCCAGTGAACAGACTTAAAAATAAAATATTAAGTAATAATACAGATGGTACCCAGGCTAAAGCAAAACAGGGTAACAGGGCATGAGATACCTGAGGATTGGGAATGGTGGTTGACAGCAGGTGCCCCCTTATATGAGGCAGGAGACCAGCCGCAGTGGAGGCTGCATATGGGCTCATTTGCACTCCTCCCGCCCAGCAGCTCCTCCGGTGGCCAGCTGCCTGGGCTGGGGGCTATTTAAACTCTTCCTGTCCTTATTTCCTCATCTCAGAATGGGATAGCACCCCTTTCCCACTTCCTGGAGGGATATGAGTCTAGAGGGAGTTTCCTGCAGGGGAGAAGCTCCCAGGTTGAGGGAGCGGTACAAAGAGAGCAAGTTCATCTCCTGCCCCTTCCGCTTACGAGTGCTGAGGCTGCCCTGGGAAGCCCACTGTCTAAGGGGGAGCTGAGTGCGCCAGGCAGGGACCCTAGGATTCCATGGCCATGGCACAGCCTTTGGCACCTGAGCCGATGCCCCCAGGCACATTGCAGTGATCTGAAAGCAGATCTATGTGAAATAAATGCCTGCTCTAGTGTGGGGAACACGGAAGAAAACCGACTGGCTTTTCAGGTCATCCAGAACCCTCCTGCGGCTTCTTCAAGCATGCTCTGGGACCACTGGCAGCAGGATCCCTTAGAGGGAGAGGGCAGGCAGGTAAAATGCAGATCTCTTGGCCATATCCAGACCCACTCGGTGAGGCTTGCTGAGAGTGGGGCCAGCGGCCTGCATTTCCCCTGTGCTGCTACCACTCAGGTCTGCAAGCTGCTCTCTGAGCACTGCCTCTGAGGCACAGAACACCTGTGCAGGTGGGTAGTGGGGAACGTGGGTTACTGAGGGCTGATTTACTTCAATTGATGGGAAGCTGCTCCTAGGGGCATGAAATGCAGAGAGTTCCCAGAGCTAGGCTGAGACAGCAGGGACTTATCCTGAAGGTCAAGAAGCAGCTGAACCAAGAGGAGACCCAAAGAGGAAGCCCACGTCAGAGGGCAGGGAACTTTGGGTTGTGGGCTGGACTGGGGAGAACGTGGAGGCGAAGTAGAGGTTGGATAGCAAGACCTTGAAAACAAAGAGTAAGGCTGGGTGGTTAGGTTCAGAATTCCTAAATCTTGGACACTTCTCATGCATATTCTGTGCCTCAGTACCCCCTGCTCTAAAATGAGGGTAATGATGTCCCCTACTTCAGAGTGCTATTGTGAGGAATACACGGGTTAATATGTGTTAATATGCTTAAGTAGCTCAGAACAGGGCCTGGCTCAGGGATCTCATTATTATTATTTTCCATGTTGTTATAATTTTTATTCCACTATATAGGCCTGATCTCTCTCATGGGACATCTGAATATTTTCAAAGGATTCTCTTTGAGTTGGACAGATCCCTTAGGGAAGCGGAATGAACCATTTTCTTTAAAGAGAATCTCTTTCTAGAGTCTGTAACTCTGGCTGCCTGCTACAGGTTCAATTAACAGCTATTCATGGAGCACCCACCCAGCTGGTGAAAGTTAGGAGGCATCAAGGTGGCTTGCATGGGGACCTTACTCACAAAATCTTAAGTCGTTTTGGGGATGCAGTGCACATATACAGTCAGATGAGTTCATGCGAAGGGGGTTTCCGGAATGTTTTGAAAGGTAGGTATTTAGAGAGGCTGGACAAGGGGAGGTGTCACTTGATCTTGGCTGTTAGAGGTTGGTTAAATGAGGATATGGGAATGGGAGGGGAGAAGGCATTCTAACTCTGGTAGAGATGGTGACACTGAGTATGGAGTGATGGGCTGCCAGCTGGGAGGGATGTTGGTGTTGGGGTCAGGAGGTGGGTGAGACCTCTGCATTGAAATACCTGCAGATATGGGGTGGATCTCTTCCTCTAGCTTGTCACTATTTCCAGGAAGCTGTATGGTATCATGGAAAAAGCATGGACAATAAATCCAGGAAGACTAGTTCAGATCCCTATTCTGCCATGGACCAGCTGTGAGCTGATATCAGTTGGAATGCATTTGACTGCACACATACCATCAAATCCAGTGACAGTGCCTCAATCAAGCAGGGCCTTAGTTTGCTCCCATAAGAAGAATTTAAAAGTAAATATTCAAGGGTGGAGGTAGCTGTTCTCTGGGCTATCAAAGACTCAGGCTCCACCTGGCTTCATCTTTAGCCCATAGTTTTTATCCTCATGGCTGCCACACCTCTAGGAATCATGTCTGGATTCCAAGAATCAAGATGGCAACCAGGCAAGGGAAATAGATACGCACCGCTGGATGTGTCCTTCGCTATAAGAAACACTTTGTTTTCCTAGAGCTCCCACCCAGAGCTACCCATTTGCATTTCATTGGCCCTGGACTGTGCCATTGTCACTTCTGGCTGCAAGGGAGTGTTTGACGGTGAATGTGTTTAAGTGAACATTTCTGTCCCTCCCAATCAAGGTTATAGGTTAATAAGGTGAAAGGGGCAAGTTGACAATGGCCAAAGGGCAGGGTGTGCTGCTGCTGGCTTTCATTGAATCTTTAATGTCTCTGGGCCTCATTTGCTCATATGGGGAGAAGGACACTAGAAATGCCTGTTATTGTTGTTGGAGGTTTGAGTGAGGTCTCGTGTCTCTAGCCCCCACCCCTCTCAGTCTTCAGAATCTGGTGGACTCTTTACAAAGCGCCCATCACTGCCTTGCCTGTCTTGGGAAGAATGCAGCAGGTTGAAATGTGGATCTGCCTACCAAGCCTTCATTTTCAGGTTAAGGATCTCCCCATTGAGAATTTAATGGAGCTTCCCTGCCTTTGGTAGGCAGAATAGTAATGCTCCAAAGATGTCCAGGTGTTAATTCCCAGAACCTGTGAATATGTTATGTTACATGGCAAGGGGGAATTGAGGTTGAAGATGGAATTTAGGCTTAATCAGCTGAGATAAGGAGGGTATTCTGGCTTATCCAGGTGGAACCAGTGTAACCACAGGATCTTCAACGGGGTGAAGGAAGCAAGTTCAGAATCAAAGAGAGACAGCTGAATTCTACAGTGTTGGCTTTGAAGATGCAGGAAGGGGCCACAAGCCAAGGATGCAGCCAACTTCTAGAAGCTGGAAAAAGCAAAAGCCAACGAACCAACAAACAACAGCAGACTCTAGGACAAACAAACAGAAACCCCCCCAGAATAAACAAAGACAAAAAAATGGATGTTCTCCTTGGCCCTCCTGAAGGATCGCAGCCCTGCTAACATCTTGATTGTAGCTCATCTTGGATTTTTGAACTGTAGAATGATAAGACAATATATTTATGCTACTAAGTTTGTGGTGGTTTGTTACAGCAGCAATTGGAAATTAATAGAGTCCCTTGACCAGTTAATCTGGAAAGTAGATGGAAGGCTTTGCCAGTGAGCAGAGCCCATCGTGAAAGGGAGGCAGACTGAAAATGCATTTGAGCACCAGAATATTACACGCCCTGTGGAGTAAATGCTTCTGGCTCCAGAGCTGAGATTTCCCATCATGAATAAAACAAGGACATTTCCAGGTGCTGCCAGTAGAGGTAGAGGGGTGTGGAATTGAGAGGTTTGAGAGATGAGGGTTTTTCAGATCACAACATTACATTCAGGGTGGATCTTTGAACTTCTGTTTTGCTCCTGTCTCTCTGATTGAGGATTTATCTTCAATTTGGAAAGGAGAGAATACTGTGGTGCAGGAAAGAAATGGAGCTGAGGATGGGTGCGTTCATTTTCTAGGGCTTTCATAACAAATTACCACAAACTTGATGGCTTAAAATCACAGGGCTTTGTTCTCTCACAGTTTTGGAGACCAGAAGTCTGAAAATCAAGGTGTGGGGAGGGTAGGTTCCTTCTTTTGAGGTTCTGAGGGAGAATCTGTCCCGTGGCTCTCTCCTAGCTGCTGGTGGTGGCTGGCAATTCTTGGAGAGCCTTGGCTTGTGGTCACATTAGTCCAGTCTGTGCCTCTGTCTTCACACTGTCTTTCCTCCTGTGTGTCTCTTATAAGTACACTGGCCATTTGATTTGGGACCCACTATAACCCAGGATGATTTCATCTTGAGATATTTACCTTGCTTACATGAACAAGTGAGTTCATATTCACAGGCTCTGGATGGACATATCTCTTGGGGGCCATCGTTCAACCCACTGCAATGAGCAAGATGAGTGCATCCTTCCAGGCTCAGATGAATCATCTCCCAGGGCACCGAGGAGTTTGTGGATAGATTCCAAGCACATCATTGGAGTGAGGCACGTGCTGGTGCCTGGTGATCCCAGGCACGTGATTGGAGCATGGCATATGTTGGTGCTCGGTTCTCACCGTCAGATCCACTAGTTTCTCTTTTCCAAGGAGGCTGCCCCTGCAGGCTGTGGTTTCCAGTTAGTCTCAACTGGCTTCAGCTGATGGGAGGCACTGGTAGAAGATTGGAAGCAAGAGGAAGGCCACCCTCCTGCTCATGGCATCCATGGTAGCAGCCACATTTCTTCTGCTTAATGAGTCCTCTGTGGTTCTGTTGTCCTTTATGTGACCGTGGTCCCCGGTTCTGAAAACACTACTTCCTTCTGTTCTTCTGGCCTAGGAGTGCTAGCAGCTTCCTGCTGCACTGATCTCAGTTGGGCCTCCCAGATGCCTGTGAATGTGCATCCTTTTCCCTGGATTAATTTTCCTGTTTTAAATGCTCAGAGTTGCTTCTGTCCTGGTCAGATTCTTAATGGCACAAGAGATATGGAGAGAGAAAGGAAGACACCAAATTTGTGTTAGCCTTGCTACTAAGCACACTATATGCGTAAAACCAGCCTCAGCCCCATTCCAGCTCTGTGGAGTTATAGGCATGGTGTATTGAGCCCCTGTGGTTGAGACATTAGGGGTTTAATATTCCACACACCTTTCAACCTGCTGGGGGTGCAAGGCCCCATTCTCCCGTAGACATCTCATGCTGTACAAGTGCATGCAAGCTGTGCATGTAGACACAAAGCAGACCCCTGACCAGGACGTGGGGCCCAGGTAGTTAATCTGGGAGGTGACACCAGAAAGCAGAAGTAAGAGGATGGGGAGAATGAGACCAAGGAGGAAGATGAAGGGTCCCTGGGACGTCATCCTACTGGGGTGCTCTCTTGGAACTGTGTACAAGGACCCTCAGAATTGTCCCTTGGGAAAATGGGGAGGCTGGAGAGTTTATCTTTTGGCCTTGCTTTCCAATTGGTTGAAGGTTGATCTGGGGCGATAACTTGGAGAAAACAGTAGAGAAGTCAAGACTGCCTTGGTGATAGCACCTAGCTGTGGCACATGGAACTGTCCATTCCAGTGGTTCTGAAATCAGATGGGCTGAGGGACAGCAGAGCAGTGCTTCACATGTGTCTGCTACTCTGTGTGTGTGTGTGTGTGTGAATATATGTGTGTGAATGTACATATGTGTATACATATGTCTGTGAGTGTATGTGCATGTGTGGTGTTCACGTAAATCAGGGACTAAATGGGGGCAGAGATGAGGGTCCCTCCTGCTGTCTGATCCACAGGTGATGTGCATTGGTTACTGGGGAAGATACTCTATGGATGCCAATGGGAAATGCAGTTCTGTGGGTGCCAGGTACACATGCTGTTTGGTGCCAGCTGAAGTGGAAGCTTGGAGGTGGGGTCTGGTGCTTCTGATCAGATGTTTTCTGTGGAGGTCTTGCCAATTACTTTCCCTGGATCTTGGCCCATTTCTGGGCTTGGGTTTTTAGGCATCTCCTTCCTATTCTACACGATGCCCAGCATCCCTTTTAGAAATCTCATAAGCTGGCCAGAAAGGATTTCTGTTGTTTGCACACAAGGAACTCTAACTTACACTCTCCCTTGAGTGTTTGGCATTTTAGGTTACTATCACATGATTTTATGTCAAAAATAAATAATTTCCATGGTGCACCCAGTATCTTCAGGCTCCTAAAATGCAGACAGAAGTAGGGTATGGTTCATCTTTTCTTTGAAGGTAAGTGTGATTTCTCAGTGCACTCATAGTGGCATCTCTATTTTCCTAGTAGGGGTCATGCGGTTTTATCTTTTTCATTCCAAGAGATGGTCCTAGGATACAGAATGATGATTCTGAACAGGATGTTTGGTGTAAGAACACAAAGAAGGCATATTCTTACTGCCTTCTTAAGGAGCAGTGACAAGGGATGGTGGAAAGAGGAGAATTATGGAGTTGGATGTCTGAGCCTGGTTCTGACTCTTTATGACCTTGCTTGAGCCACTCCACTTCTCTGAGCCTCAGTCTCTTGATGACAGAGCCATTAGACAAACTGAGATGTAAACAAGAAACAGAGGTCTTTGGAAAAAGTTTAAAAAGTTTAAAAAGAGGTCTTTAAAAAGTTTAAAAGTCTCTGAAAGATGGGTGGTTTGATTGCTGTAATAATTTGATGCCAAGAAATTACATTAAACTCAGTTCAATAACATTGCTCTTGAAATGTGTTTTAGGGTTCAACCACTCATTGAATTATTCCAGATCAGTCTAGCTTTGTAAGTTGCAGGTGTTTTGCTTCTTAAAAATCTGTTTTATTTGCTTGAAAACTCTTTTTGTTAATGGCTTTCCATTCTTGGTCACTCTGTGAATTGCTAGTGGTGGAGACATAGGAGACATAGACAGGTGAAGGTAGGGGCTGTGTGTTCCACAAAAGTGTTTTTTGACAACTGCAGATAGAGCTCTTTTTTAGCAGATCGAGTCCTCCTCCAGATATGTTTTCTTTTCTTTCATCTGAGCTGTTGAGCAAACCCAGCCTGGATTGGGTTTCTCATACTGCGGTACCAGCTGCTGTCATCTTAGCTGAATTGAACTGGACGGTGAGATGGCCTCTTGTTGTAGATAATTGCTCCTTTGATTTGTTGCTCAAAGACCCCCAGGGTGCAGCTGCAGGATCGCAGTAGAGTGTGAGGCTGACTGTGGAAGTCAGTGACAGCCCCAGTTATCTCTGAGGCTGGAGTTATTCACGGACCACCTTCGTGATTTATGCTCATGCCAACATACCACCCAAACTCTTTCCCCTTTACTAGTTTAATTTTGATTGATACACATTTTTTGGGCAATAAGTCTATCTTAAAAGAAAATTTTCTGTCACTCACTAAGGTGGAAAATCAATCTCTTGATTTTCTAGTTTTATTTTTTCCTAGTACACAGTAAAATAAATGCATAGTTATTACAATCGTGGGTTTACTATCTAAACTCATCTTACCTTGGCAACTCCTGACTTCAGGGACTGGGAAGTTGGCCTTGTCTCTCTTCCGTCAGACCTCATTATTTCTTCCACGTGTACGCACCATCATTACTACTGTTCAATCCTTATCTTCTTTAAGTCAGTGCATATTTTTACAAAGGCAAGTTTACCTAAAACAGAAACTTTGTCTCTCTTTTGAAAATGGAAAGCCAGTATCACTCATGATAAATAGATGGCAACTATAAATAATAAATATATACAAAGCTAGAGTTATTACATCCAAGCTAGATAGGCGAAGGCTCTAAAATGCCTTGACTTTGAGGCTTATTAGCTCTTTCTGTTAAAAGGGCAGATTTGCAAGTGTTAGAGAAGGTTGAAGACATTAACAACTGCAACTTTCTTCTTGATTTAATCAAAAGGGTTGAAAAAGATTAAAAACTTTCCTTTCCTTTCCTTTCCTTCTGTTTCTCTTTCCCTTTCCCTTTCTTTTTTCATGATGGAGTCTTGCTCCATCACCCAGGCTGGAGTGCAGTGACGTGACCTCAGCTCACTGCAACCTCTGCCTCCTGGGTTCAAGCGATTCTCCAGCCTCAGCTTCCCAAGTAACTGGGACTACAGGCATGTGCCACCATGTTTGACTAATTTTTTGTAACTTTAGTAGAAACGGGGTTTCACCATGTTGATCAGGTTGGTCTTAAACTCCTGACCTCAGGTGATCCACCCGCCTTGGCCTCCTCAAGTGCGTGAGCCACCATGCCCGGCCGAAACTCTGTATTTCTTTTACTCAATATTATTTAATGTTATATCCTTGTCATATCACCTAAAGTTTTCTCATGTACCCTTAGGGTATCTGTCCCATATTCTGAAAACACTTATTTTTATCAGTTAAATTTTTGTTTCTATGTTTTAAAATTTATTTTTTATTTAAAAATGTTTATTAAAAATCATATGTGTTTATGGGGTACAATGTGATGTTTTGCTATATGTTTAAAACATGGAATGATTAATTCAGCTTAATAAATCCATCACCTCACATACTTATTTTTGTGGTAAGAATATTGAAAATGTACTCTTTTAGCAATTTTGAAACATATAATGCATTATTATTTATTATAGCCATCATTTTGTGTAATAGATCACTAAAACTTATTCCTCTAATCTAACTGAAAGTTTCTTCCTTGTTTTTTTGAGATGGAGTCTTGCTCTGTCACCTAGGAGTGTACAGCATGATCTCAGCTCACTGCAACCTCTGCCTCCGGGGTTCAAGCAATTCTCCTGCCTCAGCCTCCCAAGTAGCTGGGATTACAGGAGCGTGCTACCATGCCCGGCTAATTTTGTGTGTTTTTAGTAGAGATGGGGTTTCACCATTTTGACCAGGCTGGTCTTGAATCCCTGACGTCAGGTGATCCACCTGCCTTGGCCTCCCAAAGTGCTGGGATTACAGGCATGAGCCACCGTGCCCAACCAGTTTTTACCCTTTGATCAACACCTCTCCTTTCCCCATCCTCCCAGCTCCCCCAGATCCTGATAACCATCATTCTACTCCTTACTTCTATGAGTTCTACTTTGTACGAGTCCACATATAAGAGATCATGCTGCGTTTGCCTCCATATGCCTGACTTATTTTACTTAAAAAATTGAATGCTGGGCATTTAAAACAAGTTACCAACATTTTAAAATTAGGCAAGATTGTTTTCTTTGATGTAGATTGTTTTCTTTTGCTCTCACAGCAAAAAAGGATTAAAAAACTAGACAAGATGAGAGTTTGGTTTTTAAATTTATTCCCATTTCTTCTTGATAATATTTGAGGGGATAAAAAAACTGTATGAGAGTTGCATTTCTAAGGTTGGGGGACCTGTCTAGCATATTTTTGCTCCCCTGATTTTGGGAGGTTAGCTCTGCAGAGCCTCACCATGCCTCTTTGTTTCACGTCACGCCCAGGAGCTTGGCAGCTGGAGGCTGCCTTGTGGACCCTATTGTTGGAGGTGATCAATGCACCTTGGAATTTATGGCCAGAGGGAGCCTTTTTAAAGTGACAGAATAAATAAAATGTCCTAGGTCACATGAGAGTAGATGCTGACAAAATTTGTGTTGGACAAAGACCTTATGTAATTCTCAGGCTTTAATTTCCCAAGGAAAATAGCTTTATTATTGTCACTTTCATGTACTTTATAAGCAGGTTTGGCAACTAAAAGAAACATGATCAATTGATCTAAACAACAGTCTAGTGAATGCCAGGGGTTTAATGTATTTTTTATTGAAACCGTGGGAGGTGGATCAGTGTTTTGTAATATTTCTTATATGGGAGATTCATTAATTTATTAGTTCAACAAATATTTGAGTGTTTTCTATTTGCCAGCCATTGCTTTTGCACTGACTAGATAGTTCTCTGATCTAATGAGACTTATATTCTAGTAGGTGAGACACAGAAATCCTTGGTATTTTGGTGTTTATGGTGACCTTTTTTTTTGTGTGTGTGAATCAAACAAGTAATGAAGTGCTTGTTTGCTTGTTTGTTTGTTTGTTTGTTTGTTTTGAGATAGGATCTCACTCTGTTGCCGAGGCTGGAGTGCAGTGGCAGGATCAAGGCTCACTGCAACCTCTGCCTCCCAGGCTCAGGTGATTCTCCCAGCCTTCCAAGTAGCTGGGACTACAGGTGCTCACCACCACTCCCGGTTAGTTTTTGTATTTTTTATAGAGATGGGGTTTCACCATATTGGCCAGGCTGGTCTTGAACTCTCCAGTTCAAGTGATCTGCCTGCCTTGATCTTCCAAAGTGCTAGAATTATAGGCGTGAACCACCGTACCCAGCCATTTGTTGATTTTGAATGGAGCAAGAGTCTAGATGAACCCAAGGTGAGAGGGAAGTAAGGTCAGATGGCTGTCAAGGAGAAAAAGTGCCTGGTTATGTGTGACTGTGGTCTAGACATGGGTCCACATTGGCAGCATTGGTGTTTTATGAATTAGGGAGTGGCATATTGTAAGTGATTTTGTAGCAATGCCAGCTAATGAAAAATGGCTATCACACATGAGCAAATTAGTAGTTTCTTTTTGCATTTGCATTTTTTGTTTTTTCACTGGATTTGTTGCATTTTTTGTTCTCTACTTGTTTGTTTGTTACAATTTAAAATGCCCATGGAGGCAAGACAAGGAGTGAGCAGGCTGAATAAAGTGAGACAGGCATAACCAAAAAGCCATGGAGAGCTAGAAAGGGAAGAGCAAGTGCAAAGGCTCTGAGATGTGAATAATTTAGGCTTTTAGGAGAAATAGAAAGGTTTTTCCTGGATCCAGTGATAGCTGATTGAGTTTCCTGTTATGCAAAGATGAGAACAGTTCACCAAATGCATGCAGCCTGGTGAAGCTGTTTTGATGTCTCACAAAGAAGTATGATGATCTGGCTAATGTTGCACAAGGACCTGTTAGCTATGTTAGAAATAAATCTCACATTCTCTAAAACCCAGAGCTTCTTTGCTTTGTATTCCTCTGGGTGTGTGGTACTTGTAGTTAGTCTCTAAAGGCTGTTTTTGAAGTGATGACACAGTTAAGGACTCTGAGGTATGGGGGAGACATTGTCTAAGAAAAGTGGTTCTGAAGATCCTTGGCAGCATTATCCATG
Organism: Colobus angolensis palliatus; assembly: GCF_000951035.1. Taxonomy (NCBI): domain Eukaryota; kingdom Metazoa; phylum Chordata; class Mammalia; order Primates; family Cercopithecidae; genus Colobus; species Colobus angolensis. Next base: position 2,512,689 of record NW_012116043.1, on the reverse strand, counting down.
ATCTTGATTGACCCAGACAGAAAGAAGTCTTCTATCTTAAAAGTATTTGCCTCTTTTTTTTTTTTTTTTTTTTGGGAGTGGGGTGGGTAGATTTGTGACCCATTGCATAAGAAGTCTCTCTTCTGAAAAAAGGGGTAAGAGGTTTTTGCTTCTTATTTTCCAAGTCCCTGTCGATAGCACTGGAGCTTAGTCCACAAACACAGCTAGAAATACTGGACCCTTGAACACAGTAACTCAAATGGGTCCTCTGGTTGTTTATTAATTAAAGAACAGTTGGGTCTCTTGTCTGTGTGCAGTGGACAGACTTTGCCCTTGCAGGAAGGTGAATCAAGGCAGTGTCAACTGGAGCTTGGTCTTCTTGGTCTTTTGTGTGTCCCTACATAGACCGGAAGCCCCACTTCACATGTCACAGGTCTGTAACCAACAAGGTCTTCCCTCCTTCTGTAGGTTGAAAAGCTACTGTGGATACCTTTTATGGGAGCAGCATTGGACAAGCTTTTGAGATGTGCAACCCCAGTTTGTAAATACCACCTACCTTGTTGTCGGTAGTCATTTATTGAGCCCGCTGTACCAGGCTCCAAGTAGGATATTGGAGGTTTAAAATAAGAAATGGTGGTGAATTTTAACAAGCTTGTTACTGAGATGGAGAAACATCTGTCTCCGTCTTCCATCCTTCTGTTTATTCACTTATCCATTATCCATCCACCTATCCTTAACGAACAGCAAAAGGCAATGTAAAGAATTCTGGATACTGAGATGAACTGAGAGTAAATACTAAGGGAGTTCAAAAGAAGGAAAAGTCTTTGGGGGTCAGGACTATTGTGGAATGATCAGAGTCTTTGACTAGAAAGGAGGAGTCTTCCTCTACAATCTGCTGTTCTGACTACGGGTTTGATGTTTGGGTTCTGAAAGGCTGGCAGTGTGGCACAGATGATAATTATACACGAGGCATGGAGGGCTGCATAACACAGGATTTGGTTGGGGGGGAGGTTGTTAAATCTCCTTTTTCAGAGGCATTTTGGAAACATAAAAACCTATTGTCGCCCGGGTGCTGTGGCTCATGCCTGTAATCCCAGTACTTTGGGAGGCCAAGGTGAGTGGATCACTTGAGGTCGGAGTTCAAGACTAGCCTAACATAGTGAAACCCTATCTTTACTAAAAATACACAAAAGTAGCCGGGCGTGGTGGTGCATGTCTGTAATCCCAGCTACTTGGGAGGCTGAGGCAGGAGAATTGCTTGAACCTGGGAGGCAGAGGTTGCAGTGAGCCAAGATCCCACCATTGCACTCTAGCCTGGGCAACAAGAATGAAACTTCATCTTAAAAAATAAAATATAAAAAATAAAAAACCTATTGTCCAGTGCGGTTTAATTGCCAGCTTCCTTGAACCTGGGCCATAATTTGAGCTGATCACTGTAGTTGGAGCATTGTGTGTTGGTCAACAGTCTGTCCAGGAAATACTCTAGGCCAGGATGGTGAATATGCAGCAGAAAGCTGCCAACTCCGGCACTTGCTTATAGCTCACAGAACTAGTCACAGCATTCTCTTCTGCTGAGCCCACAGGCAGCCTCAACATCTTTTCCAAAACAGTGTTCCAGGTACCCAGGGCTATTTGACTGCATAGATACACAAGGTGAAATGTCTGCCATCCCTGCTCTGCTTCTGGCTCCTGCCCCAGCAGCTATTGCACACATGTGGATATTGTTTCTGAAAATCAGAACTTCATAGCATCCTTTTAGTCATTCTTATTTTACACTTCATTGCATTTTATCCTCAAACTACAAAAGCAATCCCTACTAGTTACAAGGCAACAACACAGGAATTGACCAAGGAAAAGCCAATGATCTCAATGATCTCTCCCATTCTGGCCTTCGTCTTTCTATCGCCCCTCTTTTCTTCCATATTTTGTCTACACACACACACACACACACACACGACTGATAAATCTAGTTTTTAAAATTGGGTGTTGAGGATACAGCTATGAGCAAGACAGAAAAAGTCCTCAGGGAGCTTGTGTTCTGGCTGGAGATACAGACAATAAATAAGTAAACAAATAAAATAAGTATAATTTCAGAGAGTACTAAGTGTTA
>NW_012116043.1:2495781-2510445 GCF_000951035.1 Colobus angolensis palliatus | reverse complement strand
CTCCTCTGCCCTCCTCCACTCCCCTCCCTTCCTCCCCTCCACTTCCCGCCCTTCTGCTTCCCTCCCCTTCCCTTTCCTTTCATCCTTTCCTTTGCTTTCCTCCATTCCTTTCTTTCTTCCATCCATCCTTCCATAATTCGTCACAGATACCTCTTCCTGCTCTCTCTTTTATAGCCGTAGAGCCACCACACTTCCTGGGCTTGAATCCTGGGTCTGGCTCTTAGAGCTGTGTGATCTTGGGAAAGTTACCTAAACTTTCTGTTCCTCACTTTCCTCAACATTAAAACTGAAGATGGAGTTGTTATGATAATTAAGAGAGATACTATGGAGCCTAGAACACAGCCTGATACTGGAAAGAACTCAATAAATATTAGTGGCCATTTTTGGTTGTTATTATGGCATTCCATCAGTTCCATGCAGCAGCTATAAGCCAGACCTGTGGACATGTGGCCAATGTATCTTCTAGATAAATTGGCAGTCTTTTAGTGCCACTGCTGTCATAAGTAGGGCAGCTTTGTACAAAGAGGCCTGATCTCATAGCCCTGTGGTATCTTGTATATAATAGGTGCTTTTCAAGTATTTTAAAAGTTTAAAGAAAACTTTATATAGACATACACCCACAGACAGTAAATGCACAGATTATAATTGCATAACTCAATGCATTTTTACAAAATGAACAAACCTGTGTAACTGTCACTCAGTTCAAGAATCAGAATGTGACCAGCACCTCATAAGCTCCATATGCTCCTTCCCAGGGACTCCTCTCCATGGTTACTACTGTCCTTGCAACTAATACCATTTGGAACATACACAGATCCGTGACCCAGCAGTTCCACTCCTAGCTAAATATTCAACAGCAATTCACAAATGTGTTCATCAAAAGACACACACAAGAATGCTTATAGTGGCATTATTTATAAAGGCCCCAAACCGGAACAACCCAAGTGTCCATCAACAGTAGAATGGATGAGTAAGCCACAGTATATTCATGTAGTGAGAAAACAAACTACTGCTGTATGCAATAGCTAGGTTAATGTTGGTAAACTTAACATTGATCCATAGAGACATGTGATTCCTTTTCTGTGAAATTCAAGACCAGGCAAAATGAGTCTCTAAAACCTTTTCATTTGCAGTGGCTTAAAAATATGTCTATAAATTCTTTGATAGTCCTCACTTCATGAGGTGAAGCTGAGTTCTCCATTCTGTGAATGTGGGCTGGATTTGGTGAGTCACTTCTAACACATAAAATACAGCAGACATGAGGTTATGTGATATCTGAGACCAAGATGTGAAAGCATTGCATCTTTCTCCTTGTTCTGTCTCGGATCATTTATTCTGGAGGAAGCTGGCTGCCATGTTGTGAGGATGCTCAAGTAGCATCTAAGGAGAGGGCCACATGGTGAACTGAGGCCAATAGCCGTTTGAGTGTGTCAGCTTGGAGGTGGAGCCTCCAGCCCCAATCAAGCCTTCAGATGACTGCAGCCCCCACACCATGACTGAAACCTCAAGAGAGAAAGAGAACTACCTGAGTCAGAGCCATCCAGCAAAAATGCTCTTGAATTCTTGAAACTTGAAGATGAAAAATATTGTTTTGGGGTAGCTAGGTTTTGGAGTGATTTGTCATGCAGCAGGAGGTAACTAACATATTCCTCTTTATCCTTTTCAACTCTGGGCTCTGCACTGAAGAGTTATTTTTTTCACAGCAGGATTAAAACAGATTTACTAAAGAATAGCTCTGTGTGTGTGTGTGTGTGTGTGTGTGTGTGTCTCACTATCAACAATTGAACTTCACTGTGTCAAAAGTGGTGTTAGGAGATTGTGTTCCTGGACTGAGCAAATGGAGAAAAATGGTCATGGAGGAGAATTGTTGGGATGGTGAAGGAGCAGACACTCCTCAGAGAATGCCTTCACAGAGTGCCCTCAGGCTGCAGGTCATCTGCAGTCAAGTTCATGTCAAGGCATGTTGCCTGCTGGATAGAGCTATGCAAATGGAAGCTCTTGTTAGCAGAGGGCACTTCTTTTTTCGGTTGAAAGCAGAGGTGACTCACAGAGACTTGCCCTTAGATTGGGGCCTGTGGGTATTAGTTAACAGCTTTCCATAGCCTCTACCTGCTCAGCTACTCACCTTTATATCACTTGCCCGGTACTGGAGGCACTTGAGGTTACTACCATGGATCTGACTTGATGGGACATTGTTAGCCTTTTGAAAGGTTTCCCAGCCCCTAGCCTGGCAGCAAAGTAGCAGAGACCCTCCCCCACTCCCCTGCGGACCTGAAGGGGCCTTGGGAGCCACCATGTGGGATGTCTCAGGGCAGTCTGTGTGGGTGCACAGTGGAAGTTCTGCTTGCATTCTTCTCCCTTCCCGTCTTTGTCCCTACACAGAACCCCACAACTATACCTCCCCCAAATCCTAAAAGAGAGTATAGAACCTCAGGAGGGATTCCATCCAGTTAAATTAAATTAAATTAATTAATTAGTTTTTTTGAGATAGGGTTTCACTTTGTTGCCCAGGCTGGAGTGCAGTGCTGTGATCTCAGCTCACTGCATCCTCAACCTCCTGAGATCTTCTGGTCCTCCTGCCTTAGTCTCCCGAGTAGCTGGGACTACAGGCACACACCACCACACCCAGCTAAAATTTTATTTTTTTTGTAGAGCTAGGGTTTCTCTGTGTTGCCTAGGCTGGTCTCCCAACTCCTGAGCTCAAGGCATCCGCCTGTCTTGGCCTCCCAAAGTGTGGGGATTACAGGCATCAGCCACTGCGCCCGGCCTTAGTTTTATTTTTAAAACCAGCCTGGCCACATAGGACTGAGAATCAAAATTAATTTGGATTTTAGAAAGTAAAGAAAATAATATATTTTTTGAGTTTATAGACTGAGAAATATACCTACTACGTGCTTTCCTCTCCATCCCTGGTGGGGGAGACAAGGGGCAAAGGGGAATAAGATTTCCACCTTACCTGAAGGCTGGAAGCTAGTTTAGTGGGGACAATTTAGCTGGTGGGGTTAAAAATGGGTTAGAATAGGAGATATGTATTTAGTGCTTGCCATATGCCAGGTCAGGCACTGTGCTATGTCATGGAAATACATTCACTTGCTTAATGCTCAAGGCTACCATCCAAGTGGGCGCTGTCATCCCCATTTTCCAGACACGGAAACTGGGTCTTAAAGAGGCTAAAATAACTAGCATTGGGCTACACAGGTAGAAAGTGGCAGCACTTGGCTTTGAACCCAGGCATCAGGGTTTGGAGGTTGTGCTCTTAGCCCCTTCATTACACTGCCTTTTTGGGTACTTTCAAAGGGACCTCAGTAGAGGGAAGTTTGGGGCACCTCATGTGACCAACAGCCAAGATCATACCAAGAAAACCCATGTGGCTGAGGCCGGCTCACCTCCTGGGAGGAGTTGCAGGTTGGGACCAATAACCACAGGACCACTAGGCCAGCCCTGGCTCTGCACTCACACTTGTGTGATTGTGGATGTGTGAATCATTTCTCTGTCGCAGTATCACAGGCTTACATGAGGAACACCTGAGGCAATACATGTGCAAGTACTTGGCAAGTATTCAAGTGGCGATTGGATATGAGGTGCTGTTAGTGCTGCTCCTCCTGAGTGACAGGGGAGGGTACATCAGGCTGAACCCTGGGGGCCTTATGATCCACTGCCAGCTTCCCTCCTGCCTAGCCTGCCTCTGTGTCCACATTTGCAACATGGACTCCAACACCAGGTTTTACTGGAGACCATTTGTGGCTAGAGGCCATGTCAGTAAAAGAGAGAGGCATAAGCACCTTCCAGGAGCATGTGCCTTAGATTGAGAAGCCAAAGCGGCTTTGCCTTTGATATCAGTTTGTTGGTTTCTTTCTGTATTGGATAAAGCCTGGCATTTCAATCACAGGGACCTGCTGCATTTTGGGTGTTTTGATTGTTTGATTAATCTGAGAAGTGCATATTGAGCATTGAGTGTGTACAAAGCATTGTATGAAGTGGGGATGATACAAAAACCAAACAAGATATCTCGTTTCTGCTGTTATGGATCTTACTGTTTGAGACAACAATAATGTATATGAAAACTTACACAGGTGATTATTTAGTATTCAGTGTGATAAATACGAGGAAGGAAAAATAGACATGCAATACAAGAAAAAAAAACAACCTGGTTTTGTGTACCTGGGAAGGCTTTCTGGAGAAGGCATCAATTAAGATGAGAATTGAAAGATGGATAAGATTATCCAGATAATTGGGGGTGAAAGGGCTGGGGGATGGTGTGAGGAATAAAGGTTTCAGGCATAGCACACAGTATATGCAAACGCCCATATCAGTCAGGGTTCGGGCAGGAACAGCCTGGCACACCTCAAAGAGAACTTAATGAAGGGGCTTTTGATGAAGATGGAGGCACAGTCAAGGAAGCCAGCCAGGAACAAGCAACAGTGGCAAACAGTGATGGCCCTGGTCCAAGGAGGCGGAGACAGGGAGGTTAATTACAGTGAGAGGAGAAGTTATGGAACAGTGCTTCCTGCAGGAACTTCAGGGGACAAACCTAGCCACTGTCAGAGGAGGAAGAAGCTGGGGATAGAAATATCTCAACCTCTCTTTTCTCACTGTCTAATCTCCTGCTGTCCCTCCTATTGGTTGAACCCAACTGGAAGCCAGAGAGAGGACGCGGGAGCCTCTGAGTGATGCTGTTCATAGCTGTCAGCCTCTAATGGTACAGGGCAGGGCAGAAAGGGCTGGACAGTGGATCTGGAGGGGCAAACAGAGAACAACCCGTATAGCCAGGCAGGAACTGAGGAAGACCAGTAGGAAAACCTGGAGCCACAAGCCTAAAGAGATAATTCAAACAGCACCCACTAAGTGCTTAAAATTCAATTCTCAGAGGACATCAGTGAGGTGGCTACTATGATTTCATTTTACGGATGAGAAAACTGAGGCTCAGAGAGGTTAAGTAACTTGCCCATCTGATAAACAGTAGAGCCAGGATTTGAATCCAGGCAGTCTGGTTCCAGAGTCCATGCTTGATGGATTCTGGACTTCTTCTAACAGTGGAAGTGACTAGGGGAGAGCGTTGAGGTGGGCAGTGACGGCTTGGGATTTTGAGCAGACAACCTGGTTGCTGCATGGTTTGTAGCAGTGGTTGCACATGATACATATGAGGATGATGGCAGCGACATGGAGAGACATTCGGGACTTGTTGATTGACAGGGTTGATCCCACGTTTGTGGCTTGAGTACTTTGATGTTGGTGGTCCTTTCTCAAGGGGGACAAGAGAAGTAGGTAGTTTTGTTTTTATGTTGGGTGGGCTGATATCTTGAGTTTAGGTTTTGGACAAAGTAAGTTTTATTTTCCTTGCAACTTCTAAGAGATGATTTTGTTTTCATTTGGCTATGAATCTGGGACTTGGAAGAAAGTTCTGTGCTGTAAAAATAAGTTTGGGGATCATCATAATATGGAGGCCATTATCCTAAGTGAAGTAACCCAGAAACAGAAAATCAAATACCGTATGTTCTCACTTCCATGTGGGAGCTACAGTGGGTCACATGGATGTAAAAATGGAAATAACAGACACTGGAGACTCCAGGAGTGGGAAGGTTGGAAGGGGGATGAGGGTTGAAAAGTTATCTGTTGGGTACAATGTTCATTATTTGAGTGATGGGCACACTGGAAGGCCACACCTCACCATTATGCAATGTACCCATGTAACAAACCTGCACAGGTACCCCCGAGTCTAAATTTTAAGAAAAAAAATGTAGGTGGCAAATAAAGCTGTGAAAATGGATGTATGTGTATGTGCATGTGTGTGCCTACGTGTTTCTTGGTAGCTGTGAGGACCCAGGTTAGTTGAAAAGTCTTCATGGACAGGAAATATCCAGTACATCAGGGTGAACCCTTGAGTGTGTCTGGGTTGGAGAGGAAGAGGGGAAAAAATTCATTATGGCTGACAAAATGCTTTAAATTACTGTGATGAAATGATTATTAGCCACCTGAAAGTTCATATAACCAAACACTTTACAAATAGCGGGTTTGACAGAAAATGAGTTTAATTCAATAAAAGGTCAGGTTATTTTTGAGTTATGAATTGAATTTTTGTATCTTAGCTTTTTAAAGTTAATATTTATTACCGAAGTGATGGATATGACAAGAGAGGATCTCTGATTATTTCCATAAATTCCCTTTATTTAATATTTGCTCTCTGTGCTCACAAGGGCAGTTGAAATATTGAACATCCTTCCACCATCTGTTCTCTTGTCCTTGGATTACAGAGGGTAAAGTTATGTGTGTATCTTCTGTGAACTTTGAGAGGGTTTTATCTGGTCCTCGGAGTGGTAGAAATGTCAGAGCCTGATTGTTTTTTTGCAGTGAACTTTTGATTGCAAATAGAAGACATCCAACTCAAAGTGGCTTAAGGGTAATTTCCTGGCTTATGTAATTGAAAAGTTCAAAGTTCTAGAACCTCAGGTCTGGCTGGATCCAGACACCGAGATGGAGTGGCCAGAAAGCAAGCTCATTCCATTAATTGCCTCTGCATTTCTCTGCTGGTTTTATTCTCAGGCAGGTGGTGGGCTCTGACAGTGCTTATTGCTTAGTGGAGAGACAGCTGGAATCAACAATCCCTGACAAATCCTGAGTCACATGTCTACTTGTGAGCCAATCAGCTGTGGCCAGGGAATGGGAAAGTCTGATTGGCTTGGTTGGGTCATATGGTTCCTCCTTGGACCAATCACTCTGTCAGGGGGACACAGTGCTTTGGTTGGTCACATACATACCAATCCCTGAAGCCAACAGTGGAGGCAGCACAACCTAAACTACCTGGACTGAGCCTGAGTGTGGCTCCTCAATGGGAAATACAAGCGCTGTGTAGGAGTAGGGGCTGGATGCTGGGCGATTCCATTAATCTTCCTGGTCTTGTGTGTGTGGGACAACCAGGGTTGGGAGTTGGTTGGATGATTCTCATAGTAGTTTTTTTCTAGTTTTCAGTCTTCCCCTGAAGCATTTTAGCAGCAAAGGGTGATTCTTTTGGATGTCAGCATTTCAGTCTGGGCTGGTTTATGAAGGGGACAGCACTTGGACACTCTTGTCACCCACATTGTCATTGTGAACACTGTATCGTACTAATTATATGCCAAGCTCTGTTCTAAACACTTTGTATATACTGTCTCCATTTAATCCTTGCAGTGACACTGTGAAGTAGGTACTATTATTTGTTTGTTTGTTTGGTTGGTTGTTTTTGAAGTGGGATCTTGCTTTGTCCACCAGGCTGGAGTGCAGTAGTGAGATCATGGCTCACTGCAGCCTTGACCTCCTGGGCTCAGGTGATCCTGCCACCTCAGCCTCCCTGAGGTAGCTGGGACTGCAGGCACGTGCCACCACACTTGGCTAATTTTCATACTTCTTCTGGAGATGGGATCTTGCTATGTTTCCCAGGCTTGTCTCAAACTCTTGGGTGCAAGTGATCCACCTGCCTTGCCCTCCCAAAGTGCTGGGATTACAGGCATGAGAGCCACCACACCTGGCCAGTACTGTCACTAATATGCCCAATTTTACAGGTGAGGAAATAGAGGCACAAAGAGGTTACATGACTTTTCCACATTCACACAGCTAGAATCTAGAATTCAAGGCGGACATATAGCTTTAACGTCACTGTTGTAGAAATTATGTCTACAGTGATCTTAACTTCACTGTTCTTTTTTTTTTTTTGAGATGGAGTCTTGATCTGTAACCCAGGCTGGAGTGCAGTGGCACGATCTCGGCTCACTGCAATCTCCCCCTCCCAGGTTCAAGCAATTCCCCTGCCTCAGCCTCCCGAATAGCTGGGACTACAGGCACCTGCCACCAGGCCCCACTAATTTTTTGTATTTTAGTAGAGATGCGGTTTCATCATGTTGGCCATGATGGTCTCGATCTCCTGACCTCATGATCTGCCCACCTCGGCCTCCTGAAGTGCTGGGATTAGAGATGTGAGTCACTGAGCCCGGCCAGCTTCACTGTTCTATCTGTGTGTCTCTTAGGACTGCCTGTTTCTTTTGCACACAGTAGGTTAACACCTGACAGGTAACAGATACTTGGCAAATAGACCTTAAATTAAATGGAATGCCTCCCAGACATATTTGAATCCCAAAGCCCTGAGACGCAATCTTCTTTCCAAATCCTTTTCATTTCAAAAGCATTTTTAGTTCTTAATTACTCTACGTTTACAAATCCCAGGTTCCCATGAAACACTATTACCCTACTAATTGAATCATGAGAAACCCTTTATTGGGCCCTGAGAAAATATCAACTTCCCTGCCTCCTGCCAAGTCTTGGTCATGGTGTGTATATATTTGTGTATTTAATGGTTTTGCTGTGAGAGAGATGCACATTGTCATTAACTTATTGTGTGGAGCATAAGAACCAGAGTCCATGGTTGAGAATGACAGAAGAGAAGACTTTTTGCATTGGGGAACCTCTGTCGTATCAGAATTTAGATGTGATCTGAAGGAGGATTGATTTTCTTGGTATGAACCAATGCTTGGGGCACCAATGCTTGGGGCTATGAAGAGAAGTGAAGTGGATGAATAAAGCACATTCCTGATAGTGGGACAATAATGGACTTGAAATTGTGGCAGGTGTTGATTTCGTGACGGTGACACAGAATACCCAGCGTTTGTGGGAAAGTTGCTTCCTGTTCTGTCTACATGCACTGAAAAAAAAAAAAAATAAGAGTGTCCCACACAGGGACAAGGACAGAACAGTTAGGGAGCATTAGCAGTTCAGCTTAGGGTCTAGTTTGCTTGGAAAATATATCATTGGCATTTGTATTGGGGGCAGACAGGGGTGGGTATTATCTAGGCAGGGACTGAAAAATCTACATAGAGTGTTCTCCATGGAAGAACTATTGGCATTTGATATGGAATGAGACTTTTCTGTGCACTGCAGGGCATTTAGCATCCCTAACCCTAATCCTCTAAATACTGACAGTTCTTTGTAGCCTCACGTTACCCACTTCCTGAGTTATTGGGAAATCCCAACTACCCCTACTCATTTTTGTATATGTACCTTCTAGGGGGTGGTATCTCATTGACTGAAAACCATTGCCTGTAGGGACCAGGCTGGTAGCATAAATGACCAAAGAAGACCAATGTGAGAAAACAGTTAACATAGATACAGACCCAGAAGTCTTTTCATTTCCTTCTAAGACAATACAGAGAAAAAGCATAGGGTAAACATAGTAATTAGTAGCAACCAGCACTCACCCTCAGTGTCAGGGAGGCAGTAAGGATTGGGAGTAGAGGGGATGTGGTAACTGGAGAGTGGGCCTTGGCTGACGGAGCAGCTGCTGCTCAGCTCAAGCCCATTGTTACTGGACAGGAATGCAAGTTCAGTGTGGTCAAGTTTCAGTGAAGTCAGAAATCTGGGTTTTTATGTGCAATTGTCTGATGCTTAGTTATTGGCTATCAAATTGAAAGTTTTAAGACATGGTCTAATTGTTATCTATTGGTGAATAGCAAAATTTTCACAAACTTAGAGGCTTAAAACATCACCCATTTATTATCTCATAGTTTCTGTGGGTTGAGAGTCCAGGCATGACTCAGCTGGGTCCTCGGCTTTGGATCTCACAGACTGCAACCCAGGTATTGTCTGGGCAGTGTTCTCCTCTGGAGGCTCCACTGGTGAAGAATCTGCTTCAAGCTGACTCAGTTGTTGGCAGAATTTATTTCCTCATTGTGATATGGCTGAGGGCCCTGGATTTTTGCTGGCTGATGCCTGGAGGCTGCCCTCTGTTCCTAAAGCCCCCCTTCCCCCAGGTTATTGTCACATAGGTCTTCTAACCTGACTGCCTGTTTCTTCAAAGCCACCCAAGAACGTAGTTCTAGAGTCAGTCAGCTAGTGAGATGGTCTTATAAACCTAATGTGGTCATGGAGCGACATTCCAGTGCCTTTGCCATATTTAATTAGTTACAAGGATTTACCCAAGGGAAACAGATTTACAAAGCTACCCACACCCAAGGGAAACAGATTTACAAAGCTGTGATCACCAGGAGCCAGGGATCATAGCAGATCATCCTAAAGTTTATATACACATACATATGGCATGTACTGTCACCAAATGAGTGGCTAAGTAAAACATGCTTACTTAGAGTGGCTGGGTCCACTCGTTTTTTTGCTAGGTTTAGATACCTGGGGCCAAGGCAGAGTTTTAGACTTGCTTATCTTGTTGCTATGGAAGATGTGAAGAAGGAAGTTGTGTGTGTGTGTGTGTGTGTGTGTGTGTGTGTGTGTATTGAGGGATGGGCTATAGGAGAGACATGGAATGGATTACCTTTCAGAGACTCTAGAAGGAACGCACCCTAGCAACACCTTGATTTCAGACTTCTGGCCTCCAGAACTGTGAGAGCGTAAGTTTCTCTTGTTTTGAGTCACCAGTTTGTGGTAATTTGTTACAATAGTTCTGGGAAACTAATACAGTTAGCATAGAACAGGAAAGATCCAACAGGCAGCTTTGGGGTAAACTTACTCTGTTATATTGGCTGCGGAAGGTGTTGAGGTTTGAGACTGGCCAGGCATCTATGAAGCGGGAGTCCGGGAAGAAAATATTGCATTGTAGAAGCTATCATTTAGTTGGGGAAACAACATAATGACTGTCTCATTGAGGCATAGGTGAACAGGTTGAGGATCAGATCAGCTTCACAGGCTAGATGGAGCTTCCTGCATACTGCTGTTTTCATACTCAGAGCTGCCTTGGATGGGGTGGAGCAGACATTTCTGCAATTGTAGCTGCAATGATTATTCTTATCTGTAGTTCTCTCTTGCTTTGATGGGCTCCATTGACTACAAATCACCTCTCCCAGTTGCTGATACCTAGCCATCTTTCAAAAGGTAACAAACACATGAAATCAAGGCAGCTGTTGTAGAAGAAGCACTGAAATAACTAAAACCATTCTTTTTCTTGTAAAAATTTGAAATTTCTGATTTGTCCAAAGCTAGACATACAAGTTGCTTAGTATTTGACTTTCTTAGACAAGAGATTAAACTGAGCAATGAGATGAGAGAGCGACAATAGCTTCTAGAAATCAGCACGTGTTTCCTGGGAAAGTGCTCACTGGCATGCAGATCCCCCTTCAAGTGTCCTCTTCTCATAGCCGAGTTTCACGATTTCCAGCACTTCTCTCTGGTGGATGTGCTTTTCCAGCACCAGTTGTCTGTTTGTCCATCAAGATGGCTCCTGCTCTGACTCACAGGCCCTAAATATCTGGGTTTCCAGCCCCTTGGACAGGAGCATGCAAGACTGGAGACCCCACCTGCTCTGTGGTCATCTTGGCAGGCCAGGCTCCTGCCCTCTGGATCCCTTGGACTCTCTTTTCCCTGCCCTGTAACCTGTTCAAGTTTAAATCTTTGCTTGAAAGGAGCTCTCAGCAGAGTCTGGCGTTGCCAGCCTCCAGGTGCTTAGTGGGAGATGCAAGCTTCTCTCTCTTTGGTTAATTTATCACAGGGAAAGTGGTTTGGTGGGAGAACCCCAATTAAAAGTATCTTTACAGTTTTCCTTAACCACACCCTGAAAATGCTCCTGTGCCTCAGGGCTGGGCTTATCTCAGAAAGGGTGTTGAATCTCTTTTACATGACTCTGCTTGAGAGAACGTTATGTCTGAGGTGTGTCCCAAACAGTATTGCCCACAGAGTCCCCTGCATCAGAAGGGTAACTTATTTAAAAACACAGCACTATGGGTCCTGCCCCACCAGACCTATAGCATCGCAGTCTCTAGAGGTTGGGTCCAGATCTCTGTGCCATTACAAGTGGCACAGGTGATTCTGATACGCTTGAAAGTTTGAGAGCCTCTGGTCCACAGGGTTCTGATGCCTTCACCCCTTCCCCTGCCCTTGGAATTTTTTGGTGATGTCTCTTACTGAGCATCTTCAGCCCTTGAAGTCTCCTATTCATGGGACATCCAGAGATGGATGACACCTTAGATAAAGACCCTTCATTTGAGCAATATTGATTAAGCTCCTCCCATTTGCCAGGCGTGGTTCTCAGCACTATGGATAATGCAGGAAACAGAAACTGCAGAATCTTTGCTCTCTTTGGGCTTGTATCTAGTGGGAGAGAAGATAATAAACAAGGGAAGCAAAGGGTATGTTGCGTACGGTTTAGTGCTAAGGAGAAAAAATAAAGCAGGAAACCAGGGATAGAAGTTGTTGAGGATAAGAGGGATTTGCCATTTTAGACTGGGTGGTCTAGGAAGGCTTCACTGAGAGGTGACATTTGTCCAGATCTCAAGGAGATTAGGGAATGAGTCACGGTGGTGTCTGTGGGAGAGGCTTCCAGGCAGAGGGAATGGCAAGTGGAAAGGTTTAGAGATGAGAAGGAATGTGCTGTTTTAGGAACCACGGGGAAGCCAGTGTTCTGTTCTCCACCAACATACAATATGAGCATATTTTCACACACATAAAATATACATTTTTAGGAGCATTGCAATTCAAAGCTAGAAGGGTGTGATGGAGAAATTTTCTTTTAGTATTTTTGGCGAATTAAAATTAATTGACTAAAAAGGGGAACCAAAATTTCATAGAAAATAGTGACAAAAAACTTCATTGGGATATGTTTTTCTTCCTTGAGAAATGAAATAAAGATTATAATAAAAGTTTATTTTATCTTATCAACAAAATTTGGGGTTGGCAATTCCCAATCTGTGCACTTTGAACTAAGAGTGCATGTTGGTAATTTGTCATTATTTTTTCCAGTTTTCTATAACTGTACAATATTGTAGTTTTCATTTCATGTTTGACATTGCCAGTAGGATCACAAAAAGGATCCATTTAGCGGAAATATTCGAGGGCTTCCCCAGTTTCCCCAAGAGCTTCGCGACACTTGGCTACTGAATCTGCTGTCTTCTGAAGCACCCATTGTCCTCATTGCTTTTTCTCCTCTTCACTTGTTCGCTATCTATATCTATGATGGAGTCTTGCTCTGTCACCCAGGCTGGAGTGCAGTGGTATGATCTTGGCCCACTGCAACCTCCGCCACCCGGGTTCAAGCAATTCCCCTGCCTCAGCCTCCGGAGTAGGTGGGATTACAGGCACCCACCACCACCCCCCACTAATTTTTGTATTTTTGGTAGAGATGGTTTCGCCACGTTAGCCAGGCTGGTCTCGAACTCCTCACCTCAGGTGATCTGCCCACCTTGGCCTTTCGAAGTGTTGGGATTACAGGCATGAGCTACCATGCCTGGCCGGTAAATATATCTTGAGGGATGATTGTAGACCCTGGCTTCATTCTCTTTATCAATAGCTTTGCATGCATTTGTCCATCCTCTACTATTGCAAGAATTGCAGTTTCACTTGCAATGGATTTGCATTGCTTTTGCATTGTATTTATAGTTGGCAGTTAGCAGAATCTGACCAATCAAGATGGTAGAGATGTTGAAGTAGTGGGCGGGGTAGATGCTGCTGTTATCTGAAGGCCATGTGTGGGAAGGGACTGACATCTGGAAGGGTCCAGTCATCGATGAGTTGTTTCTTGTTCTGCCAATTTATCCTTCCCTATGTAATCCCATAATTTCAAGGATTCATACAGCAAATGTTTGTGTAATGAAGACCCTATGGAAATACACATATAAATTTTTTTTTCTGTATGTCAGAAAGTGGTTATTATGTAAGTGAGATGAAAATGGTTCCTGCTTATTGGCCCCTGTGTTGTTTGTTTCTTCACAGTGGGCTGGGACCTGTTAGCTCAAAAGCCTGCTGGCACCAAACTCATATTTTTGCACATCCAATTGTTTTAAACATAGCCCAAATAAACAGATTTTTAGACATTTGGAGCCTGCCTGTTTTGCATACCCTGCAAAACTGAGTCCAATGTCTGTTAGTTGTTAATAAGATAAACCTTTTAGCTCTAAAAGAACTCAAACTGCAACTGCCCTTTAGAGCTCTCTGACCCAGAGACTCCCCACTGGGCTGCTGAGTGACATTATCTAGACATGTGAGCCCCTGTCTTGAATCCTCCTCTCCTTTCAGAGTTCCCTTTCCCTCCTGCCCTCTGGCTGGTGGCCCCTCATGCCACATCCTTTGGACAGTCTCATGCTGTGAGGGGTTCCTTTCATGTAAACCTGTCAAAGTGGTGCCCAAACAAAACTCGTTGTGTGCTACTGCCACCTTGTGGTCATATATTTTTCCATGCTCAGTGCCCAAATCCCGCAAACTCATTACAGTGGTGAGACCATTTATCTTTTCCACGTAGTTTTAGATATTGTAGTTTTTAAATAACAAGTGCTAAGAATATCACCAAGCCTAAAGATATTTCTCTAAAACAAACTTAATGAATATTCAAGACATAGATGTTCCTGGGCTTAAATTGTTCTAACAAAGATAATCTAAAATTAGGAAGGATTTGGGCTAAGGACTGGGATTTAGAAACAATTGTATAACTTGTGTTTAAGAGAGAGGCAGATGTCAATAGTTTGGTTTTAGGTTTGTATTTTTGATACCCAGCATTCATTTGTTCTGTTGTGACTTGAATTTCCTTTCAGAAGCCACTCCTTGCCAACCTCTCCCATGTGATTAGGAGGGGGTTAACTTCACCCTTAGTGCAGGGATAGTTGTTGACCAGCTAAGCCCATGAGCATTGTCCCTCTACCCTAGATGCCATAATGATTGGCTCAAGATTGAGCACTCAGTTTAATTCGGCCAGTGAAAACCTGTCTC
>NW_012116043.1:2468935-2495001 GCF_000951035.1 Colobus angolensis palliatus | reverse complement strand
GTCCTGACTTCCTTCATTCCTGGGTGTATCCGGCTCTGCTAGGGAGGGAGGAATGCCCAGTGTTTCACTCCAAAGCAAATGTATCAGAATTTATTTATTTTATTTTGTGAGTTTATTTTGTTTGTATGTGAGCCACTGTTTTCCTAGACAGACTGTCTCACTCCCTTCTTTGATTCACAGATACAGCGTAACGTAATGGTAATAAACATGCCTGTAGCACTCCCTCTGTGCCAGCACTTTATATTGTATTAGCTCACTGAACCCTTGCAGCAGCCGCACGAGATGGCCACTGTGTTAGCTTCCTGGGGCTGCCACAGCAAATGGCCACACACGCGACGGCGTAAAACAGCAGAAATTTATTCTCTCGCAGTTCTAGGAGGCCAAGAGTCCCAAATCAATATGTCCGTAGGGTTGAGAAACCTTCTCATGCTTTTCTCCTATCTTCTGGTTGGTTGCTGGCAGTCCTTCATGTTCCTTGGCCTATAGAAGCATAACTCCAGTCTCTCTCTCTCTCTCTCTCTCTCTCTCTGACTTCACATCGCTGCCTTCTTAGGTTCCCTGTCTGTCTCTTATAAAGACACCACTCATTGGATTTATAGCCCACCCTAAATCGAGGATGGTCTCATCTTGAGATTCCTAAGTAATTACATCAGTGAAGACCCTGTGGCTCAATAAGGTCACATTGTGAGGTTCTGGCTGGATATGAATCCCTGGGGGACACTATTCAACCCCCTACAGACACTTATTTTTTCATCATTTGAGAGAGGAGGAGTCTCTGTATTGCAGCAGGAGTCAATGGCAGAGCTAGGACCTGAACCTGGCAGGCTGGTGTGAACACCTGTGCTGTGCTGGTCAGGTATAGAGGCCAGAAGGGCAGGCTCAGAAATGAGGACCCCTGCACTCCATCCTGCCTCCACAATGACTCGCCTTCTGATTTTGTTCCTGTTCCTTAATTGTTTGGTGCCACAGATTTCGCATTTGTAAATCTAGGATAATGAGACCTACTCATAGTGCTGTAAAGAGGATTAAATATGTTGATACAGGTAAAGCACGAGAAAATTTATGCAAAGCCCCTGGGAAAGTGTCTGGCTCAGGGGAGTGGCCTCAGTAAAGCTCAGCTATTATAATCCACAAATATTCCTGAGCGGCGCTAGGATGCACATGGCTGCTGGCATCTTGCAGCTGCCAGAGTTTGGATAGGACAGTTTATTATCATCAAGGCGTTTGGTAGTATTGTCATCAGATGGTTGTGAATTCAAATTGTAGCTTTCCTTACTTTTTTTGGAATATTTATTAGTTCGAAGTTCAGTTTCCTGAACTAATAAGGAACTAAGTTCTTCCATTGTGGGCTGTTTGGTTAACTCAAATGTTAGTAGACACGCTTAACTAGATCTTTTTGCTAGTGAATTTCCAGTAGACTGTGAGTACCTTTTACTGTCCAAACAGGAATCTTCTTTATCTCCTCTGGCTAAAGCAGAATGCAAAACTTCCCTCCCCCAGTCATACCCACACAATTTGCCTGTCTAGTGACGCTCATCAAGTTTCCTCATGTGGAAAATGGAAGTGGAAGCCATACTGCCCCCATGGGGTTGCACAAGGCGTCCGTGTATTAGCAGTGCAAGGTGGCGGACAGTGCCTGGCTTCAAGAAGGGGCTCGAGACATTTCAGCATTTGTGAACAAGTTCTTTTTCTACTGTGAAATGGGTACTGGGGGAAGGTGAGCTACAGTCTCAGTCTGTGGCCAAAACCATCTGAGACTCACTGGTCTGAACTGAGCCATGCTCCTTTTTGCATTTCCAAGCACTTCATAATACCTGAAAGTATATTGCGTAATACCTGAAAGTCAGGAAATCCTCTTTAAACATTGGGGGACTGGGTGCATGATATGGGTTATAAAAATATTTCGCAGCCTTGATGGCATGAGTTCTAATTGCACGCTTCCTTCTCCAGCCCCCGCCCATGGCAGACAGTGAAAGACTTGACCCGCCCACTGAAAAGCTGGGAAGGTCTCAAGACCACCCTCACTTCTGATGCCATCTGCCAGTCTGGAGGGTCCCCAAGACCACCCTGAGGTTCAATAATTTTCTAGAAGGACTCAAAGAACTCAGAAAAGCTGTTGTACTTATAAATATTGTTTATTCTAGTGAAAGGATACAAACTAAGTTCAGCCAAGGGAAGAGGTGCATAGAGTAGGATCCAGTAGAGGTCCAGGGGCAAGCTCCCAGTAGACCTTTCCCAGTGGAGTCGTGTGGACAGCATTCGCTTCTCCCAGAGCTGATGTTCAACAGCAGGCACAGAGTGCTGCCAAGTGGGGGAGCTCACCCAAGCTTGACGTCTAGAGCTTTTTTTTTTTACCAAGGCCCCAGGTAAACAAAGACACTCTTATCAGGCAATGGTCAACTTTTCCCAAGTCCTGCCTCCCTGCCTTCCTTGGGTCCCCTGGACCTGTTAAGGACCAGTGAGTACAAATTAATGGCAAGCACTGTGTTTCCTCAGCCCCTGCCAGGGCACCCCCCATGCTAGGAAATGGTCTGTGAAAGACTTGGACTGTCTCCCCACACTGGACCCTCTGCTTCTCAGACTCTGAGGAAAAGTTGGCCCACTGTGAGAGTCTCTGTCGGGATAAACCAGAGCCAGAAGCCCAGTGGAAGAAGCACTGTGCACGGAATCCCACGAATCAGCTCAGAGCTGATGAGTGAAGAAGTCCCTGAGGACGAGGGGACCTGTGTCTTAGTTCTGGGTCAGAATAAAAGAAGGAACAAAAATTTCACAGAAGATGCTTGAGTGACTACGTGTTGTATCCCCAAGACTGAAGGGAGAGGGGCCTGCAATGAGGGCTCAATTAAGGAGCTAAAATGTGAGACATTATTGTCTCCAGACTTAACTATTGAGGCATTTGTCAGGCAATAAATGATGCAATGTGGGTCATAAAAGAAATCTTCTGTTAATGGACCGGTGCATGAGAGAAAGGAGTGGGATTTGGAGTGAGGGGATCTGGTTTCGAATCCTGGCTCTGCCAGAACCAGCTGTGTGACTTTCATTCGGTCATGTGCTATTGGGTGGGAGGGTCTGATTTGTTCATCTGGGTGTTGAGGACAATGGTGACAGGCCTGGCTGCACGGCTGCTTGGTGAACTCTGTGGGAGAGTGAGAAAAGCTATTATGGTAGCAAGTACCGATAGGAAGGAGGCGGTGTGTGGACAGCGGAAGGGACTCTGTTTCTCTAGATACGACTCTGGAACATTCTTTGCAGTTGCCCCTTTGGCAACAAGATGGAATGGCTGGGGGCAGGGACAGAACAGGATGCCTCTATTTGTGGTTTGCATAAATTAATTCCTGGAACATCATGACGGCAAGAAAGAAAGCTTTGTAAGTAGCAGATTTGGACCCCAGAATTCAGCAGAAGAATGATCAAGTCAAGGCAAGGCATGGCATCTGAGTCTCCGGGAATTGCAGGCATTGCAGTGACTTTTTGGCGTGTGCGGGAGCAAGCAGAAGGATGTCTTAGAGGCTGTGTAAAGACCTACAGGAAGGGGAGAAAGGGAGGCAGAAACATTTCATTTTCTTCAATGAGTTATGCAGACATTTGAACCCCCTAGTTCTACCCTCAGGTTCCTTACGGTGCGGGGTAAAGTTGGGGCTTTCCTCAGGTTTGAGAATCTCTCTCCTGCTTGAATTCTGCCATGAGAGGCCGTCTTACTTGGGCCTCACAGGTGTTTTGATTTGATTTTTTTTTTTTTTTGAGACGGAGTCTCATTGTGTCTCCTAGGCTGGAGTGCAGTGGTGCGATCTCGGCTCACTGCAAGCTCCACCTCCCGGGTTTACGCCATTCTCCTGCCTCAGCCTCCCGAGTAGCTGGGACTACAGGTGCCTGCCACCACGCCCGGCTAATTTTTTGCATTTTTAGTAGAGACGGGGTTTCACCTTGTTAGCCAGGATGGTCTCGATCTCCTGACCTCGTGATCCACCCGCCTCGGCCTCCCAAAGTGCTGGGATTACAGGAGTGAGCCACCACACCTGGCCTAGATTTGATTTTGATACATTCTATTTTTTTAAAGTTTCAGTCATTCCTGGGAGGGATCATTTTTCACCTGTGGTTTTTTTCCCCCCCATTTTCTTTTTTGTATTGAGGTAAAATTTACATCACATAAAATTAGCCATTTCACTGGCATTTAATACATTCACAGTGCTGTTGGACCACCATCTTTGTTTACTTCCAAAACACTGTCGTCATCCCAGAAGGAAACTGGGTACCCATTAGCTGGGCAGCTACTCTCCATTTCCCCCGGCCTCACTTTTCCCCAGTCCCTGGAAACCACCAGTCTGCTTTCTGTCTATGGATTTACTTTCTGTATGTTTCATCTGAATGCAGTCATTTACTATGTGGCCTTTTGTGTCTGGCTTCTTTCACTCAGCATCACGTTATCGAGGTTCATCACATAGCACGTGTCAGAACTTCGTCTCTTTTTATGGCTGAATAATATTCCATCATATGGATAGACTACATTTTATTTATCCATCCATCATAGATGGGCATGGAGTTGTTTCAGTCTTTTCGGTATTGCCCACAGTGCTGCTGTGAACATGAGTCTACAAGTGTTTGTTTGAGTGCCTGTTTTCAATTCATTTAGGTATATACCGAGGAGTGGAATTGCTAGGCCATATGGTAATTCTATGTTTAACTTTTGGAGAAACTGGAAAACGGTTTTCCACAGTGGATGTACCATTTTACGTTCCCAAGAGCAGTGTATGAGGGTTCCAATTTCTCTACATCCTCATCAGCACTTAGTATCTGTCTTTTTTATTGTAGCCATCCCAATGGGTATGAATTGGTATGTCATTGTGGTTTTGATTTGCATTTCCCTGATGACTAATGATGTTGTTGAGGATATTTTCATGTGTTTATTGGCCAATTATATAACTTTGGAGAAATGTCTAGTCAAGACCTTTGCCGAGTTTTTCATTATGTTATTTGCTTTTGTTGTGATTTTGTAGGAGTACTTTATATATGCTGAATGCTAGGCCCTTATCAGATAGACAGTTTGCATATATTTTCTCCCATTCTGTAGGTTGTCTTTTCACTTTCATTCACTTGGTTTTAAATAGTGTCCTAGACCTGCTGCCATGTGTGGATTTGATTAATCAATCTTGGAGGGAATCTTTGCTTCCCATCAATCATTTATTGGTGGTGCTGTGATGTCTGGCTTCATGCACCTGTCTTTAATGACACTCCTCTAACTCCTCCATATAATATTTGGCTGCCTTTGGTATCCATTTTTCGTTCATGGGAGAGGGTGCCCAGGGTCTCACTGGGGCCTTTCTTGTGGGTCCACAGGCTTCTGGGAAGCAGAAGGGAGCTGGTCACCTTCCCAGCCCAGCATGCACTGACCTCTGCAGCATTAGTTCACAGCATTAGTTCACATCCCCAGAAGTCCCAGCAGGCCCTTGTGGTGATACCTGTGTTCAGTGAAGGCATAGTAAGCAGTGGGCACCCCACGGCCTGCCTTCATCCTTGATCCTCCAGATGCATACACAGCATTGGGCCCAGCCCCTGGGTTGCCCTGGGAGAACATGGATGTTGTCCGTGGACTCCCCACTGTTATCGAGGATGCGTTTTCTGGTTAGTAGCTACGTGAGGATCATTTCAGGAGCAGTGTACAAAAAGAAAGAGACCCAGACTGTGAACTCTCCTTGGCCTTTTCTCAATGGCAACACACTCGGGTCTTTGATTCTGCCTGGTGGAACTGTGTTCTGTGAGCATTGTGCCAGGCAGCACCTAATCCCGTTATCCTGCCCGAATGCCACGTTTGTTCTTCAAACACCTGAGGACTGGGTGCTCCTGTCCATTCCTGCTCCCAGAGTGCCCAGTGCAATGGCCTCCTCTTCCATCCCCTGGGCTGTGCAATCTTCTGGCCTTGTACAGCCCACCCCGCATCTTAAAGACTCTTCTCCATCTCCAGGTGAAGAACAGGCCTTGCAGATCCATCTCTCCTGCCCCGAGGCATCTGTCTCATTTGCATCTTGCTGGGGTCCCTGGAGCAGCAAGTGATCTAGTTTCCAGCACACTGATTAAACAGAAAATTAACGCACATGGCAAAAGCTGGGGCTCCTACTTCCAGGCACTTGTAAAAGTTACAAGACACTTAGTTTTGAAAGGCAAGTCACTTGCCACCACTCTTCCCCACGTCTCCCAGAGGAATGGGGCGACGTCACACATACTTTCCCGGTGATCTGCTCTAGTGCCGTATTTTATTACCTGTTTCAAGCTAAAATGGTTTGATTATATATAGTATCATTGTTTTCCCACCCCACAGAATTAAGGCGGCAGCAGGTGTGAAGATAATGGCAGTGAGAGTCAGCAGTGAGGACCAATGGGCAGTCCAGGAGGAAATTGATAATGGCAGCACTCAGACGTCGGCCACCCTCACCTGCATGGGCCATCGCCCGGACACGCAGAGCAGGTAAGCGTGGAGATCCCCAAAGCACCTCGGCAGTGGGGACGAGCGGAGTGGCAGCCAGAGCTGATAGCAAAATAATGCGCCTGTGGATAAAGTGATGCCTCTGCATTTAATGGGCAGTGGTTTCCTGTGCGCTCATCAGCGTAGCTCAGCTGTGCCGCTTCTGAATGGCTCCATTACTGGGATGTGCCACGGTATTGAGGCTTCTATCCTTGATGCTCTTCACACATAAATGACCTAATTAGGTCGGCAGTCTCAAAAATCACCAGAGTTCACATCTGTCACAGTGTCGAGTTTGGTAACCGCATTTTAAATTTTCATCTTTATTATTACTATTGTTATTGTTTGCAGCGAAGAGTTGAAGAAGGAAATGGGGGAAATAAAAATAATTTAAGAGGCAAGGGGAAAATATACTTAGTAATGAATAAACCGAGGGTAGCTTTAGCTATCGGGCATTTGTCCCTTAGTGCTTAAATATAGTCATTTTGCTGATA
The DNA here is from genome assembly GCF_000951035.1 of Colobus angolensis palliatus. Lineage (NCBI taxonomy): Eukaryota > Metazoa > Chordata > Mammalia > Primates > Cercopithecidae > Colobus > Colobus angolensis. Next base: position 2,488,050 of record NW_012116043.1, on the reverse strand, counting down.
TCACACTTGGGAATTGGCACATGGCCTCAGAATCTTAGTTTGAATGAACTTGGCATTGCTGGAAGGCAGCCTGTCTTCTCCCATTCAGACACCAACCTTGGGCTTTACAGGGCTGAACTCACCTGGGACCCAGAGAGAGGTGATCACGTGTCACCTCCTGTCGGGACACCCGGCAGGTAGAAAGAGCTCACCTGTGTTGCAGCCGCCTTCCCTACACAGTCCCATTGCCTCTATTTCCTTCTTGTTTCATTAAACACCAGTCTTCTATGAGATTGCTTCACTGGGAGGGCTAGCAAGTTTTGCTGGACGTGTGGCCTCCTGCTTTAAAACCTCTGGCTCCTGCTTCTCCTGGGAGGGGGCTCAGACCCCTCAGCTTAGCACATGAGCCCCTTCCGAGTCTGTTGCTTATCACCATATATTGTCACAACCAGTTCTCTTTCTTCCCTAGTCTTTAAGCTCTTCAAGGCCTGCAGCGTTAGGAATGGGGGAGTCCTCCTGTGAATGAATGAGGGCCTGGGCAGAGGGGAGCATGAGAAATGGAGGGTCTTTTCCAATGAGTTGCTGGCAAGTGCTGTCTCTTCTTGGGTGACGCCAGCCAACCTCAGCTAGAAATCTCTTCTGCTGGCTTTGGAAGATCTCTTTCAGAGGGAGAGAAGTGACTCGGACAGAATGGTCCAAAGCCTTCCATTAGGAATCACTTGACCAAGAGGCACTGGATGCCTCTTACTCTAAACTCGACTTTCCAGTCATCATTCTCTACATTTATCGACAGAGTTTTCAGCCCACAACTCCGCTTGACCCATGGTTTCCCTGCAAATTTGTATCTGCCTGCCAGACACTCCTAAATTTCGGGTTGTTAAAGTTTCTAGGGAGCCTAGGATTTTTACATTTGCTTAGGTGCTTTCAGTTGCAAGTAATAGAATATTTACCTAAAAGTGGCTACTGCAGCAGGGGTTTTATCATCTCACATAAAAGAAATGGAGAGGTAGATGGTGCCATGGATGGTGAATCCAGCAGCACAACGGTGTCTCCTGGGTGTTTTCTGTCTTCCCACTCCAGTGGACCCAGTGCCCTGACTGTCACTCTCCAGCTTGGGTTCCTCATGGTCACAAGATGGCTGCACCTCCTCCAGGCATCACAGACTCACCCAGCGATATCTAAAGACTGGAAAGGGGTGTGTCTGTGGGGGGATCTCTCCTCATGTGTCCCTTTTTACCAGAGAAGAAAACCTTTCCAACAATATCCATGGAAGTCTTCCCATTAGATTTTATCAATACGCAGTGGGTTCCATGCTTTTGCCCAAGAGGCAGGGTACCCTTGGAAAATGAGTATCTGGTATTATTTCCAGGCTTTGTAATGGGAAATGGTCTCTGTTGCCAGGGAATGAGGATGGGAGAATGGCTGCCTGCTGGGTGGTTGGCTCACAGTGTTTGCCACACTCTTTGAAGTTGACTTCTGTCAAAGGTTGTAGCTTGATTCTCTACTTTGCCTGGGGGCCCTGTGTGTTTGTATTCCCAGTGGCACACTTACTGTTGGTTGCTGGGCTTGTCAGGTGGCTTTATGTCCCTGCAGGTGGAGAAGTTCGGGCGTGGCCTGGTACCAGGAACATAGAGTCAGGTGCTCAAGCAGTATCCTTAGCAACCTGTCTCCCTGGTTTGGCTTTTTCTCAGACAGGCCCTTCCCTCCTGGAGGCAAGATGACTGCCAGCAGCTCCCAGCAAACATCTGCTAACTTGGTCACTTCAGGGAGAAAGCTGCTGTCCCCAGAGAGGCCAGGCACAAGTCCCAGTGCTGGTCACCACTGACTCTGTTTGGCATAACTTAGATTGTGCACCCACCCTGAACCAATCACTGTAGCCAGCCCTGAACCAGGGGTTTTGACCAGCCCTAATGGGAGAGCTTGGGCAGAGAATAGGGGAGGGATTGTAGGTGGGCAGCGGATGCTGACGGGGACAGGAGCTGGAGTGGGTGCCACCCCGGTTACCTTAGCCTCATGCCTCCTGCTGTTGTGAGTCCAAATGGGATTTTCTGGCTCCCTGCCCTCAGAAATCAGTGTCTGGGTACATAATGGTGATATCCATGGTCTATGCTTAGGACATTAATTTTGTTGATATATTTGACTGACCAAGTGGTAATGTTTTACATTGAAGAGCAACCTGGGCCATGGTTATCACTTTTTGGTTCTGTGAGAATCAGTTTTGTATTCTCTTTAGAAAAGATAAAAAAAAAAAAAGGTTACGGGGAAAAAAGTAAAGTAGTTATATAAGCAGAGTTACATAATTATGAGACACTCTCACATCATCTCATAAAGGAAAAAGGGTGTCCTCTTTCTCCTTCTCTTTCTCCACATTTCGTATCTGACCTCCCTTGGACCCTAAGAAGGGCAGGGATTGTCACTTTGGCATCACAATCTATGCTTACCTAATCTCGCAAAACCCATTCCGTCATCTAAATAAATAATTGCTTCTTTTTATCCCTTTTTTTGTTGAATTGTAATATCAAATGAGGTGTGAAGTACAGGCTCGTGGACCGTGCTTGCCGGCTAACAAAGTGAATATATGAATATATCCCCAACAAAACGCCCTGCAGAAAGCTGTAATCTCTGAATTGTGACAACCTTGAGTAGAATAAAGTTTTTGTATAAACTGCCTGAAATTCTGTGATAAGAATTAGAAATGTGTTGTATGGGAAGACCCGACGTGCTCGGTTAAAAAGGCAGTAAAGATCTTAATTTAAAATATTTTAATGAACACTCATTGTGAGGAAATGTGAGTAATAAAGATGAAATCCACAAGATAAAGAGTGGTGTTGCCAAAAGAGGAGAGAGGAGATTAGAAAAAAAAGGCAAATTTGAAAGTGTTCAGAACAGATAACACTGAACCCAAGGGAAATGAAAGCTGGATGATGGACTGTTTGCATGGAAGCCACGTGCAGCCAGGTAGGTTGAGATGAGGTTGTTCTTTGAATGATTCTTGTCTGGCTGTTGGGACCCAAACCTCAGAGAAAATAAACTGCAACTTTTTATGTGGTCAGAAACCACAAGACAGAGCCCATTCTTATCTAAAAATTCGAGTAGAGGCAGAGAAAAGCTCAGAGGATAGGCAAGCAACAGCCCTAAAATAGATTTCTTCAAAAAAACAGGCACACCCACGTTGCTGTAACCCAACTCAAGGTGAAGTCAAGATCCAATCCAGATGTTCATTGTGAAGGGTACTGCATTAGTCTGTTCTCACACTGCTAATGAAGACATACCCAAGACTGGATAATTTATAAAGGAAAGAGGTTTCACTGACTCACAGTTCCACATGGCTGGGGAGGCCTGACAATCAGGGCTGAAGGCAAATAAGGAGCAAAGTCACATCTTACGTGGTGGCAAGTAAGAGAGCTTGTGTAAGGGAACTCCCTTTTATAAAACCATCAGTTCTCATGAGACTTATTCACTATCACAAGAATAGCATGGGAAAAACCCACCTCCATGATTCATTTACCTCCCACCGGGTCCCTCCCATGATGTGGAAAATATGGGAGCTACAATTCAAGATGAGATTTGAGTGGGGACACAGCCAAACCATATCATTCCACCCCTGGGCCTCCCCAAATCTCATGTCCTCACATTGCAAAACCAGTCATGCCTCCCCAACAATCTCCCAAAGTCTTAACTCATTTTGGCATTAACTCCGAAGTCCACAGTTCAAAGTCTCATCTGAGACAGGGTAAGTCCCTTCTGCCTGTGAGCCTGTAAAATCAAAAGTAAGTTAGTTACTTCCTAGATACAATGAGGGTACAGGCATGTGGTAAATACAGCTATTCCAAATGGGAGAAATTGGATAAAATGAAGGAACTACATGCCCCATGGAAGTCTGAAATCCAGTGTGGCAGTCAGAGCTCTAAAATGATCTCCTTTGACTCTGTGTCTCACATCCAGGTCACACTGATGCAAAAGGTAGGCTCTCATGGTCTTGGGCAACTCTGCCTCTGTGGCTTTGCAGCGTACAACCCTCTTCCTGGCCACTTTCATGGGCTGGTGCTGAGTGTCTGCAGCTTTTCCAGGCACATAGTGCAAGCTGTCAGTGGATCTGTCATTCTGGGGTCTGGAGGACAGTGGCCCTCTTCTCACAGCTTCACTAGGCAGTGCCTCAGTGGGGACTCTGTGTGGGGGCTTCTACCCCACATTTCCATTCCATACTGCCCTAGCAGAGGTTCTCCATTAGGGCTCTGTCCCTGCAGCACACCTCTGCCTGGACATCCAGGCATTTCCATACATCCCCTGAAATCTAGGCAGAGGTTCACAAACCTCAGTTCTTAACATGTGGCCCAACACCACATGTAAGCTGCTAAGGCTTGGGGCTGGCACCCTCTGAAGCCATGACCCAAACTTTACGTTGGCCCCTTTTAGTCATGGCTGGAGTGGCTGGGACACAGTGCACCAAGTCCCTAGGCCGCACAGAGCAGGGGGGTCCTGCGCCAGGCCCACAAAAGAAACAATTTTTTCCTCTGGGGTTCTGGGCCTCTGATGGGAGGGGCTGCCGGGAAGGTCTGTGACATGCCCTGGAGACATTTTTCCCATTGTCTTGGTGATTAACATCTGGCTCCTCATTATGTTTGCAAATTTCTGCAGCCAGCTTGATTTTTCTCCTCAGAAAAAGGGTTTTTCTTGGATATGGGAGCTATAATTCAATACGAGATTTGAGTGAGGACACAGCCAAACCATGTCAGCTACCATATTGGAAAATCTGGAGAATCCAATCTTTCAGGAGTTTTTCTTTGCCTACCTTAGTCTAGAAAAATATTATAACCATTTGAGCAGAGGGAAAGGTCGTCCTTTTAATTAACTGAACTAATTCATTGTTTTTTGTGAAACTTAACATTTGGCCATCAAACAAAAAACAATGTTGACATAAGACAGTTACCCTATCAAGTGTCATTGTATGGATTTGTGAAACATGAACCAGCCTGAATCTTTCATTGTGCTGAAGGATTCTTATTCAAGTTTAAGAAAAGAAGAAAGGAGACAGTTGAATGATTATAACAGCCGCCTCTATTTCAACAAAGTAGAAGTAGTTTTTCCTACCTGACCCCATTTGTGTTAGTCTCTTTCCTTCTATAAAATACTTTGTTGAAAGGTAAAGGCAGAACACACAGAACATGTTAATATGTCTTTGAGGACAATTTTGTGTGACTCTGTTTGTCCATTTCTCATTTTATTTAAAAAATCTATTGAAAAACCGTATGGCTCTTGTTAGGTGCCAGGCACTATGTTATGTCTTTTAGGTGAATACAATTTTAAAAATCAGAACTATTAGAACCCTGCAAAGTGGATATGGAATGTTATTATTATTATTCCCATTTAACAGTTGTGTAAATTGAGACAGTTAAATGATTTCCTGAGGCCGCAGAGCCGGTGTATGGTCAAAGCAGTCCGACTTTAGAGTCCATGCTTAAACCGCCACCTGGGCTCCTCGGAAGGCGTGGCAAGGTGCCTGTGCTGTGAGCTGTGGTCGCATCCTCCTGCTGTTGCCCAACCAGCTTTCAGCTTTCTTGTTCCCATAGGCCCGAAAACTCACTAAAAGCAGTGCCCACAGCACCAGCAGGCCCTCTGGCATGTGGAAATAGGAGAGGTAGGTGGTCAAAGAGTGGCCCCTCAAAAGACATGTCCATGTCCTCATCCCCAGAACTTGTGAATGTGACCTTATTTGGAAACAGCGTCTTTGCAGAGGTCATTAAGTTATAAGGATCTTGAGATGAGATCATCCTGGATTAGCTGAGTGGACCCTAAATCCAATGACTGGTGTCGTTTTAAGAGACACGCAGAGGAAACGGCCACGTGGTGACAGAGGCAGGGATGCGAGTGATACAGCCACGGCTGTAGAAACCAAGGATGGCCGGGAGCCACCAGAAGCTGGGGAGGCGGGACAATGCTGGGGAGGCGGGGCAATGCTGGGGAGGCGGGACAATGCTGGGGAGGCGAGGCACTGATTGTCCCCTGGAGCCCTTGGCAGGAGCATGTTTCTTTCGACACCTTGACTTCCCATCTCTGGCCGCCTGAAGTGTGAAAGAGTAAGTCTGTTGTTTTAAGCCAACAAGTCTGTGAGGATTTACAACAGCAGCCCCAGGAGACTAGTCCGGGGCGTAAAGAATACCTGTTGAATAAGCAGGTTGAGGCGGCCCAATCCTGGATGCCCATCAGTCACCTGGGAGTCTTTACAAAGTGCAGACAGTCCCGGATGCAGATTCCCTAGCCCTTACCCCAGTAGGCTACAAGCATTGGCCTGTGAAGAAAAGTGTCCAGGTGATTTCAATGTGCAGCCTGGGCTGAGAATTCCTGGGAGGCGTGAATGAATGAAAATTCATTTAAGCCCCAGGAGAAGATAACAATACTTAGTTTTAAATGATTTTAGGATTTGAAAGCATGGATTTGAGATACACAATTCGTAGATTTACAGTCGCATTTGCCACTGGACACTTGGAGACCTCTGAGTACCAGCTACTTCAGGAGGTCAAAGCCAGGATCCCATGTCGATCATATCCCCCATGTAGGGAAATGCGTCATGCCCAGGGCACCTGCCTGTAGGGAGAGCCACACTTAACAGAGAGGAGGGAGGTTTGTTTTTGTTTGTTTTTATTCATGCTAGAAAGTGGCAACAGAGTCCTATAAGAAATGGAGGACTCCTCCCTGACCCCTTCAAAAAGCCAAGACCTGCAGAAGAAAAGAAAAAACAAACATTTAAAAACACTCCGCTTATTTTTTCTAACCAGTGGGAAGCACTTTGAATTTATGCTGCTGGCCAGTTTCAGCATAAATATAACAAAAGGCTTCTTACTTCAAAAGTAATAGATGGTTCAATTGTAGAAAATTTAGAAAATACAATTGGGTAGAATGGAGAGGATAAAAGTAATCTCCAAACCTATGATTGAAAGGGTAATAACTGTTAATATTTTGAGTATATTGGTATTCTATGTGTTCACATCTATATACAGAAATATGTTATTTCTGTGCATATTAGACTTGCTCATTTAGCTTTGAAAGCTGTTGTTTTCTGTAATAATAAAGAATAAATATACAGTAACATCTTTTCATGTCATTGAATAGTTAATTATAATGATTATTATCAAACCCTTTAAAAGAATTGGTCAAAGTGGTTAGCCCTTTTCCCAGAAAAATGCAAATACACACACATAAACAGTTTTTCCAACAATTTCAAGATTTGTGAAGCCCTTCAATGAATCTGTAATTTTTAATGTATAATATTCTATTGATATTATAGCAGTATATTCTATTCATTTCCCATATGTCATTTTTCCCCCTTTTAAACATTGCTATTGGCCATTTTTATGAGGTTGCATCTTTTTCTTGTTAAACATTCCTTTAAAATATTTTTTCTTTTGAAGGATAAAATGTCTGTCAAATATCTTTGTAGATAAGTCTGTAGGAGGGAAAGCTAGACATGAACTGGCAGGTCAAAATACATGATACGTTTTTAAGTTCTGGATGCTTTGGTGAGCTTGTCCTGCCTGTTTACAGGGCGCTGTGTGTGTCCAGTGCTTGCTTCCTTTGCCAACAGTGGGCATTACCTTAAAAAAATTAATTTGATAGTTGAAATATGGCTATCTTCTTATGAGCATAATTTGCATTGACATAATTTCTGGTTACATTTAGTAACTTTTCCTGTGTGTTTGCGAATGTTTTTCCCTACTTGGTTGCCTTAATTTTGGACTGTGTTGTTACTTTAGCAAGATTTTAGGTTTGTGCGTTTTCAAATGTAGTCATTGTTTTCTTTAAGGCAAAGACTCTAATCTGGAGGAGGATGGAGCAGGCCTAGTGGAATGCCAGAGAGGCTGTGTCAAAATCCGTCCATCAGCCTGAGCCCTCCGTGGTTAGGGAGAACCAGTGGCTGACGCCAGTTAAAGCAATAAAGGCAGATTTTATTCAGAAACTCTTCCTCCAACGGTGGAAAAGAGACCTCCGTGTAGAGGGAGACTCAATTGTGAATATAATGGAGACAGCTGGGGATTTATGGCCAAGGAAAGGAGGAGGGGAGGCGGGTGAATGAGGGGTAGGCGGATGACAGATTACTAAGAGGAGACAGCAAGGGTAGGGGGATTCTTGCTAAGCCTACTTAGGATTCTTGCCGAAGACAGCCAGATACCAAGGGTGGGGGATTCTCTCTAAACAGACTTAGCAGATTCTTCCTAAAATTGGGATATGTGAGTCCAGCATGGATAGGGAATGGGGTGGGGTTGAAGGATGGGGAGGAGGTGGTGGAGGATAGGTTTGAGACCAAGTCAGGGCTCAGAGGTGCCTGACTCAAGCTTGGTTAAGGAGAGGGTTGCAGTGCCCCCTGCTGGCCTGTCCAGGGCAGGTAGTGCAAGTGAGAACTAAATCTTGGTTGTTTTAAGCCATTGAAGTTATTTGTTAACATAATCTATCCTGACTTGTACAAAGAGTTTTCAATTACACGTTTAAAAAAATGTAATAGACTTCTTTGAGGGGAGCAGTTTTAGGTTTATAGAATTGAGTGGAAACAAAGTATAGCAAATTGCCACATTACCCTTTACCTCTCCAGTTCCCCTATTATTACCATCTTGCATTAGTGTGGCACATTTGTTACATTTGATTAGTCAATATTGATATATTATTACTTACTAAAGTCCACACTACATATTGGGGTACACTCCTTGTGTTTTAGGTTTTGCTAATGTATGACATTTATGCACCATTACAGTATCACACAGGATATCTTCACTACCCTAAAACTACCCCCTGTGCTCAACCTGTCATCTCCCTGCTTCTCCCTGAACTCCTGGCAACCACTGACCTTTTTACTGTCTCCATAGTTTTGCCTTTTCCAGAATGTTGTATAGTTGGACTCATACAGTATGTACTCTTTTCAGATTGGCTTCTTTCACTTGGCAATATGCATTTCAGTTTCCTCGCTGTCTTTTCTTGGCTTGATAGCTCATTTCTGTCTATCACTGAATGACATTCCATTGCCTGGATGGCCCACAGTTTATCCATTCATCTACTGAGGGACATCTTGGTTGCTTCCAAGTTTTAGCAATTATGATTAATGCTACTATAAGCATTCAGATTCAGGTTTTTCTGTAGATGTACGGTTTCAACTGATTTGGATAAGTGCCACGGAGCGCAATTGCTGGATCATATGATAAGGATATGTTTAGTTTTGTAAGAAACTGCTAGACCGTCTTTCAAAGCGGGTGTAGCATTTTTCATTCCAACCAGCAGTGAATGAGACTTCCTGTGTCTTTACATCCTTGCTAACATTTACTGTTATCAGTATTTTGGATTTTAGCCATTCTCATAGTGGTGTGGTGGTATCCTTGTTTTTAAAAATTTGCAGCTCCCCAGTGATACATGATGCTGAGTATCTTTTCATGTGCTTATTGCCATCTATATATCTTCTTTGGTCAGGTGTCTGTTCGGGTCTTTTGCTCATTTTTAAAGTTGGGTTGTTCTTTTTTTATTATATGTTTTGTAACTTTTTTTATTCTGTGGCTTGTCTTTTCATTTTCATGATTAAATATACATTTTGAGTAGTGATACCAGTTCCATAATACATTCATAGATTTCAAGTGACTGCCTTTGGATGACTAAAACGTTCCAAAGTTCTAATTCTCAAGATGGCTGATTTAGAGCAGAAAAAAGCATACTTGGGTGTTCTGGTGTGGTTGTAAAAAAAAAAAGGAAAAGTCTTAATTTTGGCCCCTGAGTCTTTCTGATGACCAGGAGGTTCTGGCTGCCTGAGGGCTATGTCCCTGGTGCCATGCAGGTTCATACAGCTCATTCCTAGAATGTCTGTGTGGCCACCTCAAGGTCTTTCTGACCAGGTCTTTCCCCACTAATCCATCCAGCTGCTAGTCTGGTCTTCTTGAAACAGCTTTCATCATGACCTAGTGGTCCTGTTGCCTTTCTCAGCAAATCAAAGCAATTGGATGGACTGTTACAGTCATTTTGAGAATCAGAGCTCGAGATGCTGGAAACCCTAGTCCAGGAGTCAGACGCTGAGACAGTGACCTGAACCGGTAGGCAGCGCTCCCTGCAGTCACAGGACAAGAGACCACGTTTGATGGAACAAAGAGAACACAATGGGTTCTGTATGGAGAGAATCTAAAAAGGCTTCTCAGAGGAGGTAACTTTTAAACTGATCCCTAAAGCATGAGTAAGAGTTTAAAAGTGTTTAGAAATACACATTTCTGGGAAGGTGACCTATTAAACCACTCTGTATGTAATATTAACACTGTATTATATTCATCTTGCAAAATGCTCTTAAATGCAAACCTTTGATGTGGCACAGGTAAGGCCTGATAGTGGGGCTGGACGGTCCTAGAGTATGGGAGGGTATGGGAGGGTGCCTCTGGTTGGGGGCCACCATGTCCAGCCCTAATATCCTCTTTCTGTTCCAGGATCCCACATGACACTTAGTCATCATGTCTCCCGAGGCTTCTCTTGGCTGTGACAGTTTCTCAGCCTTTCCTTGTTTTAGATGACCTTGACAGACGGTCCTTGTCTTGAGGAACACTGGTCAGGGATTGTATAGAATGCCCCTTTATTGAAACTTGTCCGATTTTTTTTTAACTTAACTAAACTGAGGTTATAGGATTTTGGGAGGTAGGCCACAGAGGTAAGGTGCCATTTTCATCATATCGTATCAGGCAGGGTACATGCTACCAACATGATTTGTGACTGTCGGCCTTGATGGCCTGCCTGATGTTGCCAGGTTTCTCCACTGGAAAGTTACTTTTCCCTGCTTCCCCCCTCTCCACACTGTGCTCTTTGCAAGGAGGGCACAGTGCGTGCAGCCCACACTGAAGGGGTGGGGAGTTATGCTTCCTCCTTAAGGGTGAAGTATCTACAGATGTATTTGGAATTCTTCTTGCAGCTCCACTTTAATTTCTGATGCGAATCGAAACGAGTCCTTGAGCTCTGGGAGTGAAGGGACTGTGTTTCCTTCCACAGTGAATCACTGTTACCCAGCACTGTACCGTGCCTGACTGCGCCTGACACATATCCTTAATAACATATTACTAAATGAATGAATAATGCAGGATGATTTGTTTAGGCACACCTGCCCTCTTGTAAATTTCCCTTCCACCCCCTAACAGGTTGGACCGTAGCTGTGGGGTTGTCAGGTGAGCGCACTGGCCAGGGCTGTCGGCACACTGGAGAGCTAGATGTCACATCATTGATCAGAGTTTCACGGTAGCTCATGAGGATAATGATGTGAAATGTGCAGGGAGCTAAAACAGGGTCATGTGATAGAGGGGCCTGGGCAGGAAACCCAGTCTAGGGAAATGCTGTTGGCTCTGGGATGGGAGGAATGAGGAGAAGCCAGCCACTCAGTGACCTGGGGAAGGACTTTCTAGGCAGAGGGAAGAGCAGCTGCAAAGGCTCCCAGGGAAGGCGGAGCCAGGTTGGTAGGTTGAAGGCCTGGGCAGCACAGAAATCACAGGATCCAGCTGAGCTTGGGCCAGGTCTTCACGACGGTCATCTCTGCATCTGGCATCCTGTGCTTCAGTTCAGCAGATGTCTATCAAGCCACCCACCTTCTGAGTGCTGTTTTGGGTTCTGGAAAATCAGCCGGGAACAAAACCAGTGAGTCGGTCCCGGCTCTCCCGGAACTTACATCTATAGAAAGGAACATGCAATTTTATGTCAGGTGGTGATAAAAGCGAACACGAAAAATAAGGCAGGTAAATGGACAGAGTGACTGGGAGGTTCTACATCAGATAGGGCAGTCAGGAGGGCCTCTGTGATGAGCAGAGCCTTGAAGGGAGTGTGGGGAGGAGCCGTGGAGAGACGTGGGAGGAGACAGTCTCCCCAGAGTCCCTGAGGTGGCCGGCCCCGGTGTGGTTAGGGGTCGAGCTGGCATGGAGTGAGGGAGGGGGCAGCGGGGACCAGGTCAGCAAGGTGCCGAGGGCTGAATTTTATAGGACTTCATAGGCTCTGAAAAGACTTTGGATTTTATTCTGCATAGGATGAGCAGCTACTGCAGGGCTTTGAGGGAAGTGATGTGATCTACTTTACATTTTTTGAAAGATCTGCTTGGAGGAGCAAGGGGGGTTGCCTGGGAGCCCAGGTGAGGGCTGTTGCCATCATCCAGGAGCTGTAACTGAAATGGAACTTGCCTTTCTGCTTGTTGCCTTGGTAATGGGGAGTCCCCTTCATGTTAATGATGACATGATGAGAAAAGCCGCATGTAACCGAATGATGGTAAACAGGCAGAGAAGCAAATGGTCTGGCTAACTGTAGTTTGGTGGAAAGACAGCAGCGCCCTGGGAAGGGTTTACGGAAGGCTTTGAGCATGGGCAGAAGGTGAGAGTGTCAGGAGAATGTCTGGGATAAGGACCGAGACATCGTACTGAGTGACGGGCTTAGGACTAGATTGCTTTGTGTGGATGTCCTCAGTATAAATAAACCAGGTCTTCCTGTGGGCCATGGCCGCTTTTCTTCCCCCTGACTCTACTCCTATGGGCAGGAATACCCAGGGCTGGGAGGAAGCTCTGCTCAGCCTTCCAGGATTGCGGCTTTGGGGTGCTAGCCATGATGGCAGCCAGCTGGCTTGTCCTTGGTGCTCCGAGGCGTGTAGAGGGGATCTCAGTGAGTGAATGGTGAGGTGGGACAAGGGGTTGGTTGGCTTGAGATACAATCTGCAATGCAAAAGGCTCGTGGTGGGTGGATAGCCATTGGTCATGGGATTCTTAGGGCTTGCAGTTTGAAGCCTGGGGACTCTGAGACCTGGATTCTGCTCTGGAAACCTCTGGTGACTTTACTGCAGTGTCTACCTCCTTTCTCTGGGTCTTGCTTTTGCCATGTGTGAAATCAGGGGCTGTGTTTTTAAATGCCCTTTTTCTTGTGCTAGGGAGACAGTTCTGATCCTGGGACGTGGATCATGGGTGCTCTGCTCTCATGCTCTCGGGGTGTTGATGGGGTGTGACAGGGGCTTGATTTTGTATATGCCGTTTGGGGAATTACTTTTGCGAATCCTGTAAGTAAAAGCAAGGTTGGGCAGACGCCACGGTCAGCCAGGTCTGCATGGTGGGCCAGGCTGGTTACAGCTCTGGCATTCAGCAGGCACATCTATTGTTTTATTTTAATTGGAGCATAACGACTGTAATCACACAAGCTTGGGAAATTGGAACCTGGAGGAAGCATTCTTTTGTTGAAAGACAATAGTGAATGGGCCAAGGAATTCCTTGAAAAAAAAAAATATATGGAGAGAGGGAGGGTTAGAATGTGGCCTGCGATGCCCATGGCTTGCTGCCTAGTCAATGGATGGGGCCAGTTGTTTATGAGCATTACTTTTGCTGGTTGGGAGCATTTTTAGAATTTCATTTCTGATATATCAACTTGCTTACTTAACAAGCAGTGCATTAAAAAGCATGAAAACTGACAAGTACTGGCTTGTCCGTCCCTTTGATGGGCCGACTGTGGTGGAGTCGGCATCTGGTATCTGTTGGTGCGATGCTTGGTGCATACCTGTCGACGTTGATTGCACTCAGATTAATCTTCTGTGTGAGAATGTTTTCCCTTCCCGGGAGTATTCTGGGTTCCGCAGACACACTTCATAGTTTACTCATTTGGTCTATAAGCAGTGGACAAAAGCACTTCAGAGTGAAATGCCAATTTGGCCAGGGAAAGTGGGAACGAGAAGCACTTGTGTCTTACTTTAAGCAGGTGTTGGAGCAGACACTTTATGTCTTCTAAGAATGCTGAGTGCCCCACACTGTGCATGGTGAGTCCTGCCAGTGACTTCTGAGTCAGCCCCACAGCCAGTGTCCTTGCAGTGTGCTTATTTTTAAATGTTTTTAATAACTGCAGGTTTACAGGGTTTAGACCTGGCCACAAAGATCACCACATCCTTCATTAGTTTGAAAGGACTGGAATGAGTGAAGCTTGCCCAGATGCTTGTAAAGGTATTGGCTGTGGAACATCGCGGTCATCGGGGCAATGCTGGAAGTCTTTAGGAAGGAGGTGTCCCCTGACTTGAACTCCAAATGGCTTTATTTCTGGAATGACACTGTGGTCATCCCTCTTTCAAACACTCTCTGGCTCATCTGGGATTTTTGTGCCACGAGTCTCAGCTGACTGCCCTCTCTAGAACGATACCCTAAGGCTAGACAATGATATTTTGCGTTTTCTATCCTCTGCCGATGCTGAAGCCTTTTTCTTAAAGTTTGCAACGTAATGCCATGCTATTACTCTTTTCCTTTCTCTTTTGTTTTGCCTTGGAAGGGGGCTCTCCAAATTGAATATAACTATGAGATATTTGTGGGTGTATTAGTTTCCTATTGCTGACATAACAGATGATCAAAAACTTTGTGGTTTCAAAGGACATACATTTATTCTTTCTTAGGTCTGAAAGTCAGAAGTCTAAAATAAATTTCGCTGGGTGTAAGTCAAGGCATTGCAGAGTTGCCTCCCTCCTGACAGCTCTCTGGGAGGGTCTGTTTTTTCACCTTTTCCCGCTTGTAGGGGCTGCCCACATTCCTTGGCGGGTGGCCCTGTATCACTCTGACCTCTGCTGCCACGGTCACGTCTCCTTCCCTGACTCTGACACTCCTGTCCGCCTCTAGTAAGGACCAGTGTGGTCACATCAGGCTTACGTGCTAGTCCAGATAATCTCCCCAGCCCAGGAGCCTTCATCTAACCCCATCTGCAAAGTCCCTTTGACCGTGTAGGGCACCGTGTTCACAGGTTCTGGGGATTAGGACGTGGCCGTCTCATGGGGCACCATTCTGCCTATTCACAGTCTGTAATGTGTGTGTCCTGGGCCTGTCCGGGGTCGGCTGGCTTCCGTCTGGGTTTGGCCCTTGGGGGGCCGTAGTGGGAGATTAGAGGGTGGGAGGGTGGGGGAAGGCGGGGCATCCCTCCCCATCTCAGCCTCAGTGGCTGCCTTGGCAGTGGCTCCCCACAACCCCTGATTCCAGCCCCTTCAGGAGGCGCTGGCTGTGGTCAGGTGTCAGGTTTCATCAAGCGGTCCCCAGGCTCTGGCCACTGCCAGTTCTCCCTTGCCCTTTTAGCCTAGAGGTGGTCGTGACTTCTTGCTGTTCTAATCTCTGTGTTTTTTCACCATCCTGTCTGCCTTCTCAGGCTTTCCTTCGCTTGGGTAACCAATTCCCTGCACCGAATTCCTTTTATTGTAGACTCCTGAAGTGGTGTGTGTTTCTTGCGCACACTGGTCTGATGCAGCGGGGTCAGGAGCAAAGAGCTCGTCCTCACGCTGAAACTTCTTTTCCATGTAAAACTCAGAGTGCAGGAGGAGAGAAGTCTGGGTCTCCTGAACCAGCCCTGGACTCTTTCTTACCAAGCGTTTGGGGAAACCCTCAGGAAAATTCCCTTGTTGGGGGCTGAGGTGTCCCCTCACCCTCTGCACCTCTGCTCTGTAGAGACTGTCTCTTCTTAAGGGGAGCAGGGGAGGAGAAGATTGTGACCACTGTCTCTCGTTCCCTGATAAATCTTGCTCAAGGTGTTCCTTCCAAAATGAAACTGAGGGCTGAAATGTGTGGCCGCGAACCCCCTGTTTCACATCCCTGGCTGGAAAACCCCAGTTGCTCTTCTGAATTACGTCTGTATGAATAAGCAAGGCAGACCTTTGATCCTTTGATGTCCAAAGAAGGCAGGCGAGAGCCTTGATCAGTTGCCACGAAGGGCCTAGAATTTCTGTCACAGGGACCATTATTAAAGAGAGACTGGGGTGCGGAAGGGGTGGAGCCCTCAGCCCTACCCACCCGGGGCTGGGACGGCCCCCAAGTTTTCTGCAGGGGAAGGTGTTAAACGCATCCTCCCTGGTCGCCAAGCAAGGACATACCAGCCCCAGCGTTCAGGACTGCTTAGAAACATTTATTCATTCATTGCGTATTACGGAGCCCTCCCAAGAGCCAGGCACTAGTATAGGTGTTGAATTTACCACACTGAAAAAAACGGCCAATGTCTTTCCTCCATGAAGTTTATATTCTAGTGGGAGGAAACAGACAATAATAAAGATTTATTAACAGATGGAAGAAAGTCTTAGGGAGAAGAATAAAGCAGGAGATAAGAATGGAGAATGCTGGTGTAGGGAAATCCCTGATTTGGGGGCAGTAAGTCAGAGATGAGCTCACTGTGAAGAGCTGCTGGACTGGATGTCTGAGAGGTGGGAGGGAGGGGACAAGGGGACTCCTCGGGGCAGAAGGAGCTAAATGGAGGGGACCTCTCCTAAACAGGGCAGCAGGGAGGCCTGTGGGGCTAGAGCCGATGGAGCAGAGGTAGAGTCAGAGGGTCTCGGTGCTGGTGTCTGCCTCTCTGTCTTGCCCCTTGGTGCCCCACAGGGAGGTCCTCTGCTTCCCTAACAACAGTCTCCCATGAGCTTTGAAGACATCCTTTCCTCCCTTCTGTTCCGAGGTGAGGCATCTGGTGGGCATTGTGGTCTTTGCCTCTTTCCATCCTCTCCCTGTGCGTGGTCATGTTCCAGTGGAAAGTAGAAAGAGTTTGGGCTCTGGAGCCCAACTTCCTGAACTGCATTCTCAGCTGTGCCTCTTACTAACTGTGTGAGCATGAGCACGTTGTATGAAGCTCATTGTCAAAATTAGGATCCTAATGGCTACACCACAGGCCATTAGGGAGTGGGATGCCCAAGGGAGTGAGTGTGGAAGCTACAAGCCCAGCACACCAGATGCTCCGTCCATCCCAGCCTCACTGTTTGCCGTGCTCTCTTCCTGTTATGGAATCATACCTCTTCCCCTGTAGCACACACACAGCCTTATTTGGAGATAGGCTCATCGGAGTTGTAATTATTTAAGATGAGGTTACACTGGAGTTGGGTGGCACCTAATCCAAGACGACTGGTGTCTTTTAAAAAGGGGGAAATTTGGACACAGACATGCACATAGGCAGAACATCGCGTGAAGGCAGAGGGCAGTGATGCATCTAGAAACCAAGGAACATCAAAGATTGCCGGCAACTACCAGAAGCGAAGGGAGAGGCACAGGACAGGTTCTCCCTCACAGCTCTCAGAATGGGGAGACCTTGCCACACCTTCATCAACGTCCAGGCTCCAGAACTTCAAGGGAATAAATATCTGTGGTTTAAGCCACTCAATTGGTGGTACTTTGTTATGGCAGCCCCAGGAGGCTAATCCACTTGCCTTCATCTTTTTTTGTCCACCTCCTTGGAACATAGACCTATGGCTGAACTATTTATAGTCAAGTGGCTGGTGTGGTTTCAGCCCATCTTCTCCAAGTCTCAGAAGCATCTCCCCAGAATACACAAGTCCCTTCTGCCACCTGCAAGTGTCCTCTCTGGATGTCACGTGGCTTTTGACCCTCAAGCCAGGGTCATCTCTGGAGCACAGGTGTGTTCAGGCCTCTAATTCTGGTGGATGCAGTTTTCAAGGGCCATACCACACCCATGTTTAGCTGATAGGATTTGGCTATGAGCTTCTACAAAAGAGAGAGACTCAGATAACATTTAAAATTCAATACAGATGTCTTTGCACCCGCCATCCACTCAGGAGGGGCTGCCTGGGAGGGAGCATGGGATTGAGGCAGAGTGACCCTGCTGCTCCCAAGTTTGGATCTGCTTTCCCTGACCTGCTCATGGTGTGAACATTCCCTTGGGCTGACTGATTCTGATGCTGGCAGATCTGAAATCTTTTTTTTTTTTTTTTTTTTTTGAGACGGAGTCTTGCTCTGTCGCCCAGGCTGGAGTGCTGTGGCCAGATCTCAGCTCACTGCAAGCTCCGCCTCCCGGGTTCACGCCGTTCTCCTGCCTCAGCCTCCTGAGTAGCTGGGACTACAGGCGCCCGCCACCACGCCCGGCTAGTTTTTTATAGTTTTTTTTTAGTAGAGACGGGGTTTCACCGTGTTAGCCAGGATGGTCTCGATCTCCTGACCTTGTGATCTGCCCGTCTCGGCCTCCCAAAGTGCTGGGATTACAGGCTTGAGCCACCGCGCCCGGCCAGATCTGAAATCTTAATGTAACATGACTTTAACACAAGGCAGCTACTTTAAACAAAAGGGATGGACATTTGGGTTGTTTTCACTTTGTGGTTATTGTGCATAGTGCTGTTAGAAACAATCCTGTATAAGTTTTTGTTTGAACACCTGTTTCCAGTTCTTTTGGGTAGGTGCCTAGGAGTGGAATTGCTGGTTCATATGGTAATTCTATGTTTAATTCATTGAGGAACTGCCAAACTGTTTTTCACAGTGGCTGCACCATTTTACATCCCTACCAGCGATGTAAGAGGGTTTCCATTTCTCCACATGCTTGTATGGATAAAGAAAAATGTAGTGTCTCCATATACTGGGATGTTATTCAGCCATGAAAAGGAATGAAGCAGAAGCACATACTACAACACAGAAGTACCTTGAAAACGTGATGCTGAGGGAAAGAAACCAGACGTAAAGGGCCACCTGGTGTGTGATTCCATTTATACGAAATGTCCAGAATAAGCAAATCTATAGAGACAGACAGCAGAGCAGGGTTGCCAGGGTGCCGGGAGCAGGGCTAAGGGGGAGTGGCTGCTGAATGAACATGGGTTTCCCTCTTGGGGTGACAAAAACATTCTGGAGGTGGCTGGTGATGACTGCACAGCATTGTGAATGCACTTAATGCCATTGACTTGCTTGCTTTACAATGGTAAATTTTGTGTTCCGTTTATTTTACCACAATAAAAGTAAAGCAACAAAGGGGGAGAAGATTTTTCTCTGCAAAAATCTCTTGTAATGTGCTTTATGGCAACTTTAAGGGATATTCAAAGGCTGCTTCTAATGTAGTTTTTCACCTTCCGTGTAGTCTTTCAAACTAAACTCCTACAAGTATCAACTGCGTTCTTCTCCCTTTATTGAGACTTTCCAAGAATTAAACATACTTTTAAGAATTCAAAGGTAGTATCTAATACTATCAGAGCTGATATGTCCATCTGAGCAGTAACTGTAAGGAAGGAGGTTTTTGGAGATTGGCAACGGTTCTGCATTTAATTCCGGAGAGGTGTAACTCTTAAGAACTAACACTCTTGGCCGGGTGCGGTGGCTCACGCCTGTAATCCCAGCACTTTGGGAGGCCGAGACGGGCAGATCACGAGGTCAGGAGATCGAGACCATCCTGGCTAACACGGTGAA
>NW_012116043.1:2461876-2467395 GCF_000951035.1 Colobus angolensis palliatus | reverse complement strand
AACGTGATGTCTACAGGTTTCTTCTTTTTGCTTTGGATTGTCTTGGCTGTTCAGGCTCTTTTTTTTGGTTTTATATTAATTTTAAAATAGTTTTTTCTAGTTCTGTGAAGAATGTGGTTTGATAGGAATAGCACTGGATAGCACTGAATCTGTACATTGCTTTGGGCAAGATGGCCATTTTAATGATGGTGATTATTCCTATCCATGAGCGTGGAATGTTTTTCCATTTGTTTTTGTCAGCTCTGATTTCTTTGAGCAGTGTTTTGTAATTCTCATTGTAGAGCTCTTTCACCTCCATAGTTAGCTGTATTCTTAGGTATTTTATTCTTTTTGTGGCGATTGTGAATGGGACTGTGTTCCTGATTTGGCTCTTGGCTTGGGTACTGTTGGTGTGTAGGAGTGCTTGTGATTTTTGCACATTGATTTTGTATCTTGAGACTTTGCTGAAGTTGTTTATCAGCTGAAGGACCTTTTGGGCTGAGACTGTGGTGTTTTCTAGGTATAGAATTGTGTCGTCTGCAAACAGAGATAGTTTGACTTCCTCTCTTCCTATTTGAATGCCCTTAATTTTTTTTCTCTTGCCTGATTGCTCTGGCCCGAACTTCCAATTCTGTGTCAAATAGGAATGGTGAACGAGGGCATCCTTGTTTTGTGCCAGTTTTCAAGGGGAATGCTTCCAGCTTTTCCCCATTCAGTATGATGTTGGCTATGGGTTTGTCATAGATGGCTCTTATTATTTTGAGGTATGTTCCTTCAATACCTAGTTTATTGACCGTTTTGAACATGAATGGATGTTGAATTTTATTGAAAGCATTTTCTGCATCTATTGAGATAATCATGTGGCTTTTGTCTTTAGTTCTATTTATGTGATGAATCACATTTGTTGATTTGTGTGTTGAACCAACCTTGCATGCTGAGGTTGCAGCCTACTTGACCGTGGTGGATTAGCTTTTTGATGTGCTGCTGGATTCAGTTTGCAAGTATTTTGTTAAGGATTTTTGCAAAGTCCTTTCATCAAGGATACTGGCCTGAAGTTTTCGTTTTTTGTTGTGTCTCCGCCAGGTTTTAGTATCAGGATATGCAAATGAAAAGATTTTTCTGGAAGTTAGTTGTTATATTTCTTGTTTTGGATTGGTGTTCTTCTGTCTTGATTTGATGGATATGCTGTTGGTGTTTTGTCGGAGAAACACTCACACCATTTAATGTCTCTGCTGTCAAGAAGCAGAATTAAATTATTCCTCTTTTTAAAAGAATGATTTAAGTAGGAAATAATGAATGCAAAATGCTGTTGTTAAACATAGGCAGATAAGCTGATGGATTGGTTGTCACTTGGATCTTGCTATAAAGGGAAAGAAAGTGATATTTAATCATTTTCAAAGACTAAAACAGTTGATGAATTTGATGCATTTTGATGCTGAGTGACTCATTAGGGCCCACAATTATTTTCCAATTAATAAATGAACTAGTACCTTGCATTTCCCCCTTGATTAAACAGTTGCTAAGCAAAGAAGTCTTTGCTTCCAGGGAGACACCAGATTTCTTGAACTGTTTAAACATGTGAACTATTGCTACTGAGCATTGGTTCATTTGCAATCTCCGATATGTAGGCAACAAATCAGTAGCCCATAAACCTGTTTCATTTGTTTTGCTAAGTGGTTTTTTCTTTCAATTTACTTATTTTTATTAAAAATATCAGGAGATCTGACTAAAATATATATATTTCAGGTGTCTCTGGAGAAACTGGAAACTCAGGTCAACCTTTAATGGCCACAACTGCTAGAACTGACTATGGCTGCTCAGTGTAGAAGGGGCCATGCTCTCTCGTTTCCCACAATCCCCTCTGCTCCCTGCTCTTCCCCCGAAACTGAAGCTGGGTATTAGTTGGCATTTATTAAATGCACAGTGTTGTTTTTCTTCTGGGTGAGAAGTATTTCTTGATATCGCCACTTATTAGCCATGTGACCTTGAATAGGTTATTAAAAATCCTTTGGCCTTAGTTTCTTCAACCTTAAGACAGGGAGAATTTTGTCTCTACCTGATAGGGTTGTTGTGGGATTAAATGATTTCATCAATGTAAAGTGCTTGCAACATTGTCTAGCACAGAATAAATAACATGTAAGTATTGATTGAATTAATATGATTAGCATCCATGTCAAGATCAAAAGTTGAGGGGGGGATAGACAGCGTGATGTGTTTCGAGGTAAGTGAAAAAGCACATTTCTTTGTAACAAAGAAGAGTATTTCTATATGATTAATATGCAAACAAAAGGTTTTCAAGTTGAAAGAAACCATGTAAAACACCCATTTTAAATAAACCTTAGTACCTCCATGGTAAATACACAGAAAGGATGTATCATGGAAAACTTAACGAACTGGTAAACGGGCTGAGATTTCACCAGGATTTCTTTCTAAATGCAAATATGGCGAGTTTTGCTTTGGATGCACTTTTGTGTTAAATCTGTGTTAGTCTCACTTTGAAGTTATCTGCTGGCCCCTCCAGGTCCTTAGGTCCCTCCCACCCTGTTGGGGTCTGACAGAGCAGTGCAGTGTGTTACAGAAAGAAGGGACTCAGATCCAGGGGAAAGAGGCTTTTTAAAAGGCTGGTGTAGCCTGGGATGTGAAGGCAGAGAGCTGGAATCAGTGGTGGCTCTTCCATCTCTGATCACTTGTGTGAATTTAGTCAGTAACAAACTCTTTCTGAATCTCTTCTGTAAAATGGGGATTTTGTTGCAGGCTTATGGCGGAGATTAAATGAAATAGAAAATGAAAAGCAGCCCAGCCTTTGTAAATGTTCTTTTTGATGGTTTCTTCCCTCAGCAGATATGCTCCCTAAAGACTTAAATCCAAATGCAGTATTTTTGAAAGGTTTTTTCCTCTAAATTTTTTTTTTTTTAAACCCAAAATATACCATTAGGGGAATGAAATGGATCCGTCAAGAGAATTTCAAGGTACATTCTGTTTTTCTTCCCAGAAACTCTTTTGGATTCCACTTTTACCTGTTTCAAAGGCAACAACAAATACAGCACCAGCTTTGCCAGAGGGCTAGGCCATGGTTTATTGAGGAGGAGAAAAGGACGGAGGTTTAGAAGGTGTTCAGGAGAGAAAATTGCTGTGAAATCTGCTGTCCGTGTGCTGTCGCTACCTTTGAGGAAATAGAGGCAGGAAATATATGAAATAGGGAGCCAACAGATAGTTTAAATTTTATGTCAGCTAGTGATCATAGGATCAGGAATTTGAATATTACCCACACATTGGGAGACGTTTTGTGATCTCCTGGAATTTGCTAGAGGGAGGTAAATACTACAGTTATTTAAAATTGCTGTTTTGGGGGTCAGAGCTGAGCTGAAATCCATGCCATGTCATTTACTAGCTGTGTGGCCTCAGGCAGGTGACTCAGCTCCTGTGACTCAGTTTCTCATCTGTGATGCAAGGAAGAGAATAATACCTCCTTGGAGGTTTGCTGTGGGGATTAAGTAAATAATTCATGTACAGTAGTATTTAGTATAGTTTATGGGAACAGAACAAGCCCTTATACATCCTCAAATAGATAAGAGAAGATGCTCTGTTCAGGACAATGATCAGGTATCAGATAAAGGACTCCACTTGCTCTGTTCAGGACAATGATCAGGTATCAGATAAAGGACTCCACTGCCCTGCGCCAAGATAATGAGAGCTGTGTTTTTCTGTGGCACCTTTCGATCACGTATAAAATAATCGTCTGTCCTGGAAGTGGAGTTGAGTTTCAGGCACATAGAAATGCATTATCTTTGTGTGACATATCTGGAGACTTATTTTAGTTTTGACAAACACTGAGCCAGTTAAACGACATTGATATGGCGGTCAGGGTTGCTCCTGCTCGCTGGTCGACAGTTGTAAGATACTAGCCCATCCCTCCGAGTGTGAGAAAGTGGGCTAAATATGGATGTGGTTCTCCAGTTTCTCCTTATCCCAGGACACATGCAGACTTTCATGTAGGATTATGGTCCCCTTACAGCATCTCAGATCTTGTGGGACCTCCCTTGCTAAGAGAGCCATGCTGAGAGCACAGAGTTTCTGAGCAGCTTTTTGGGGAGCTATGTCCGCCTTGGGTGAGGCAGCCTGGGGTGCTGCTATTTTTTCTTCTCGATTGTAGAAAGTGGCCTTCTGTTGGCTACACTTTTACTTACATATAGCAGGAGACCCAGGTGTGAGGTGGAGGACTGTTTCTTGTGGTTCAGGAGAAGACCACCATTGTCAACTGTTGTCGGGGGAAGAGGGCTGCTTGTCATTTTCAGGTCCATAAATGAAACATTTATGAGGCTTTCTTTGGTGTAAACATTATTTGGTGCGTGGAGGGATTGTAGGATGGCCTCTTTCTCTGTGAACTCCAGCAGAGCCAGAAAACTTCATGAAGATGGGAGTGGGGAGGGCCTTGATTGGGTCTCTCCTGTGATTATGTGTTAGTCCCTTAAAGACTCTTTTTTTTTTTTTCCTTTTGAGATGGAGTCTTGCTGTGTCGCCCAGGCTGGAGTGCAGTGGCGGAATCTCGGCTCACTGCAACCTCCACCTCCCAGGTTCACGCCATTCTCCTGCCTCAGCCTACCAAGTAGCTGGGACTACCGGCACCTGCCACCTCGCCCGGCTAATTTTTTGTATTTTTTTTTTTTTTTTTTTTTTTTTTTTTTTTTTTAGTAGAGATGGGGTTTCACCGTATTAGCCAGGATGGTCTTGATCTCCTGACCTCATGATCTGCCCACCTCGGCCTCCCAAAGTGCTGGGATTACAGGTGTGAGCCACCGTGCCCGGCCTCAAAGACTCTTAAGTTGCAGCTCTGGGATGCCTGCTGGGAAGAATTGACAGGATTCTGTGCTTGAGGAAGGTTTTAGGGAGCTGGGTAACAATCATTGCCGTGGGATTTGTTTTCAATCTGTTTTCTTGGTAACAGTTTCTTCTTAAGATAGAAAGTGAATTTGTCTTAAATTGAAATGGAAACATTATAATTAAACATTTACAAGCAAAGCAGATTTATAGCTATGGTAGTTACATTTTTTTTCAGTGTCAACAGATGCCATTGAAGCTAAATAACCCATTGAAACTGCAAGAAAAAATTTTTTTTAAAAAATATAAAATCTGTTAACAATGGTAGTCTTTATTCTACTTGTTTTCTCTGGTGCCTTAGTGACAAGAAAATAGAAAGCAGTCGTGCACCGCACCATGAAATTGAGCCGAATTGGGAAGGGCAGGGGTGATCAAAGTGTATTTTTTTTCCTGTGGTAATTTATTAAAGTTGCCTTCCCAATGGTGGCGAAACATTGTATCTATTTGGGAGTGACTGCTGGGTTGAAGGAAGTGTAGTTTCTTAACTATCAATCCTTTCCTCCTTTCTCTTCAAGATGAAGTTAGGTCATTGCTCTCATCTGCATATTAAGAGCTGGAATCTGTAACGGGGTAAAACACTCCTAAATATTGGCACGACATCTCACTTTGTAAATTCATGTTTTATAGTTTGCATGGAACATTCTTTATTTTACTTTGTGCAG
>NW_012116043.1:2432857-2455061 GCF_000951035.1 Colobus angolensis palliatus | reverse complement strand
TCTCCTGGTGTGCCATTTGCTAAGACCCTTGGTAAAGCGCAGTATTGGGGTGGGAATTACCTGATTTTCCAGGTGTTGTGTGTCTCAGTTCCCCTGGCTAGGAAAAGGGATGCCCTTCCCCCTTGCACTTCTCAGGTGGAGCGATGCCTCGCCCTGCTTCAGTTCTCGCTGGTCAGGCTGCAGCAGCTGACCAGCACCGATTGTCCGGCACTCCGTAGTGAGATGAACCTGGTACCTCAGTTGAAAATGCAGAAATCACTGGTCTTCTGTGTCACTCGCACTAGGAGCTGGAGACTGGAGCTGTTCCTATTCGGCCATCTTGCTCTGCCCCCTCTACTTTGTGCTGTTTTTAAAGTAATTCAGGGTCATTGTTGAAAAATTGAAGAACATGAAGTTCAAAGAACCATTGATAACATTTTCCCCCTACTTCCATAGTGTTCTTATTTTCTGAATTTTTTTTATGTTCTATATAAACAGTTTTCTCTCCTGTCTTTCTTTTGGCTTAATATTTTATTATAGCTGTTTATAACTGTAATTGTAAACCTTTTGTAAATCTTTCCGTAGCCTCTTACTACTCTTTCATATAAATGTTACATAATTTAATTTCCCTAATGGAACCAGTAAGGTTGTTTCTAAATATTTTGCTATTCTCAATAATGCTTGAATCTTTGTCTTTCAAGGTATTCCCTTAGATACATTCCCAGAAGTGATGGTACTGGGTATTGATACTTTTAAGATTTATTACATGCTCTGGAAAACTGCTTCCCAGGAAGTATCAGTGAATTCTTGAGATGGTCAGTTTTATATGTTAACTTGGCTGGGCTGTAGTCCTCAATTATGCAGTCAAACACTAATCTAGGTGTTGCAATGAGGAATATTTCAGATGTGATTAATGTTCATAATCAGTTGACTCTAAGTGAAGGAGATTATCCTGGGTAATCTGGTGGGTCTGAGAGATTAATTGAAAGGCCTTAAGAGCAGAACTGACATTCTCCAGAAGAAGAAATTCCACTTGTGGAATGCAGCCTTAGCTGCTGCCCAAGAATTTCCACCCTGCTGCCTGCCCCCACAACCACAGAAGGCAATTCTTTGTAACAAATCCCCTTAGCATGTATCCCCTACTAGTTCTACATCTCCAGTTGAACCCTTACTGAAACACTGCTCCAAGAAGTATATGAACTGCTCAACTCATCTCATCCTCAGAGTATGGGTCTAAGGACATTAACATTTTTGCTTATTTGATAAGTGTAAGATATAGTCAATTGTTTTCTACACTGATTTTCCTCTCCTATGGAACAAAATCTTTTCAGATATTTATTAATCATTTGTATTTCCACTTTTGGTAATTTTCTTTTCCCACTGATGGAAGTGGAGCTTTGTGATTAAGGAGGTGGGCTCTGTATCTGTTTGTGTCCTGACCCTATCACTAGTGACCTTAGGCATAGAACCCCTTGCTGTCCCAGTCTCTTCATTTGTAAAGTGGCTATAATAATATACCTACCTTTCCAAGTTATAAATGTATCACTTCTCAGTCTCAAATTCACCCTTCACCACCTGCTCTGAGACAGTGGGCCAAAGTCGAAGCATTTCTCCTTTGCAGTGAGCACGGTATTTAAGCTTTGTCAGCAGAGGGCACTGGAGGAACATGGCAGGAGGAAGGATCCGCATCTGGAGTGCTGCTCTTTTTTCTTCTTTTTCCTGCTGACATCTGGCTGCAGTAGTGCATGTGCAGGACATCCAGTGTTAGTCACTCCACCCCAGCTGTGAACCCTGAGTGTGTGATCGCTTGGCAAGCTCACAGCTGGCCAGGCCTGGGTACCATCTTGTTGGGGTCTTCCAGTGTGGACAGTGTGCACCCCAGGCCTTGTGCTGCCCTGGGAGTTAGGGAACTCCCAATGCCCTGATACCCTCTGCATACTCCACCAGCCTGCACTGGGGAGAGTTGGCTCCTTTGGCTTGGATGCAGACATCTCACACCTCAGGCCATGTGCCAACCTCCTGGGGGGTGGCTCTCAACACTGTGACTCACCCCTGACCACCCACCCACCAGCCTCAATCTTTCATCCCAGGGTAGAGTTCCCTCCTTGCCTCGCAGGGAGACAGCTCTGGGGTGGGCATCCCAGAGGAATTCTCTGCTATCCTGGGGGCTGCAACCTCGCTTCCTCAACAAAGTCTGAATCCCAGTCTTGGGGAGGTCTCTCCAGCCCCCGCCCAGTTGTTCCTTTCTTGGATACTTTTCATCAGCTCCAGGGTATTCTTTTGAGTTCTCTTTTTATCTTGATAAGTTCTTCCCCATTATAGTTAATAATTATTTGTTTTAAAATTTTTTTTCTTGTTCAAATTACTGACTGGACTCCAACTGATACTTGGCCTCACAGAACTGTTGCGAGGTGACTTACATAATGCACGTGCATCACAGATTGCAAATAGTAAGTGCTCAAGGAATGTTAGTTATTATTACCTTTGGCATCTTAATATTTTCTTACTGATTTGTATGAGCTATTTATATATTAAGGGTATGAACTTAAAGTAGAGCTTTAGAAAGTAATGCAATAAAATGGCCTACAGAATATTTGGTTAGAAGACCTAATTTAATGTTCATTAAGAAGTAACCAGGATTAGGCATAACTTTAGAGTAGAAGAAAAACTTGGCTTTGAATTCTGGCTCTGTAATTTGCTTATTTTAGGGAAGTCCTTTAGTCTTTTATAGCCTCTTTTTTCTCATTTGTATAGATGCAAATAAAAATAAATATATTTTAGGGCTGCTAGGAAGACTGCAAGAGACAAAGAATAATAAAGCTTTTAGGGCAGGTTCTCCTACATAGTAGGCATTCCATAAATGTTGTTTCTTTGTCCTCTTCAGTTCAAGTCATATTCACTTTCACACATAATGAAGTACCTCATTTGGCATTCTTAACAACCTCAGGAAGCCACCAAGACTGGTATTGCAGCTGAATAAAAACCAAGGCACAAAATCATTTAACTACTTAGCATCACATGCTAGCTAGCAACCAAGAAAGGACCAGAGTATTGCATTTTGGATTTGATTTTACTGTACTTAAGAACTAATGAGTTACCATTACTCAATGAATCCTTGATTAATTTAATCTTTTATCACTTTGAAGTGACCTTCTTTATCTATATCTGTGCTTTTTTGTCTTAAAATCTACTGGATATTGCTATTTTATACCAGTTTTCTTTTGGTTACAATTTATGTGGCATATATATTTTTTCAAACTTTTAATTCCAACCTGTGTTTCAGATATTTTGGTTGTGTCTCTTGTGTTTTTATTGTATTTTTGCCAGTCTGTCAGTCTTTGTCTATTAAATGGCATATGTTGTTTATTTACACTTAATGTGATGACTAAGATATGTGTTTTAATCTATGGTCTTACTATGTATTTTCCCTTGTTTACTCCTATTCTATTCTATGATTATTTCTGCTTTTCTTTTGAATTAAATGAAAGGATGATATAATTTAAAAATTCTCAGTTAGCTTCAAAGTTACATACTCTTTTATTGCCTTAGTAGCTACCCTAGAGAATTCAGTGTCACTTTTATTTATGAAAAGCTAATATTATTTGATAACTTTACCACATTTCCAGACAATTCCTTATAATATGTTAATTCCATTTATCATGCTCTATATATGCCATTATTATTGTGTAGGTTGATATTCTTTCTCTATAAATGATAAGACATAAGTATTCTTTTAATAGTCAACACTCACATATATTACACACGTATTTGCTTCTTTTTTCCCTCTTTCTTTCTTCCTACATCTCTAATCATTTGGGTTCACTTTTCTTCTGCCTTTATAGGTATTCTATTTAGTAGTCTCTGCTATAGATAAATGGTGTCAGTTTTTATTTGTCTGAAAATGACTTTATTTCATTTTTATTCTGGAATATTATTTTCCCTGGCAGTAGAAATCTAAGTTGGCAGTTATTTTCTCTCAGCACTCTGAATATATCATTACATTGTCTTCTGGCTTACATTGTCTCTGTTGGGAAGTTGCTGTCAGTCTGTTTTTACTTTCATTGTAATATTTCTTTGTGGCTGCCTTTTTAAGAATCAAAATATTTTGAGGTATAATTTGGATACAATACAACATATCCATTTAAAATGTACATTTTGGCTGGGCGTGGTGGCTCACACCTGTAATCCCAGCACTTTGGAAGGCCAAGGCAGGTGGGTCACCTGAAGTCAGGAGTTTGAGACCAGCCTGGTCAACATGGTGAAACCCCATCTCTACTGAAAATACAAAAATTAGCTGGGCATGGTCGTGGGTTCCTGTAATCCCAGCTACTTGGGAGGCTGAGACAGGAGAATTGCTTGAACTCGGGAGGCGAAGGTTGCAGCCATTGTACTCCAGCCTGGGCAACAGGAGCAAAACTCTGTCTCAAAAAAAATGTTCATTTTGATGAGTTTTGACAGATTGATTCATGCAACTAATCACCATTAACTAGATGCAGAATCGTGCCATACTGTCTGATCTTAAGGTTTCTTTGTGCTTTATCCCAATCAGACGTTCCTATTCCTCTTCCCAGGCAATCACTGCCTTGCTTTTCATTTTTATAGATTGAATGGGTCTTTCCTACAGTTTAATAAAGGTAAAAAGATGTCTGGCATCTTTTGCTCTGCAGAATGCTTTGAGGTTTATCCATGATGCTGTATATATCAGTATTCAACTTCCCCATCCCAGTAGTATTCCATTGTATAGGTATAATTTATTGTCTATTCACCTGTTCATGGACATTTAGTTTGTTTCCAGTAGCAAGCTATTATGAATAAAGCTGCTGTGAACATTCACATACAAATATTTGGGTAAATATTCAGGAATGGGAATTCTGGGTCATATGGTAAGTATATATTTAATTTTATAAGAAACTCCCAAATTGTTTTTTGAAGTGATTGTATGATTTTATGCTTCCTACAGTAATGTATGAGAGTTTCAGTTGCTCCTCATTCTTGTCAACATTTGATATTGTCAGTCTTCAATTTTAGCCATCCTAGTAAGTATATAGGGGTATCTTACTGTGATTTTATTTACATTTCCATAATAACTAAAATTTTGAGCATCTTTTAGTGTGCTTATTTGGCATTCATATATCTTTGAGGAAATATCTGGTCAGTTTATTTTGTCTGGTATGAGCTTTGGTATTTGTCTTGCAGGGAATTTGCTGTAATAATGTATTTACATAAAATTGCTTATAATATTCTCTTATTGCCCTTTTAATGTTTGCAGGATCTGTAATACTATTTTATTCCTGATATTCATAACTTTTCTATTTTCTGTTTTATTCTTGACTAGTCTGGCTAGAGATTTATCAATTTTTTTAATGTTTCCCAAGAATTAGTTTTTCATTTTATTGCTTTTCTCTGTTGTTTGTCTATTTTCCATTTCATTGATTTTACTTTTATCTTTATGGTTTCCTCCTTTCTGTTTAATTTGCTCAACTTTCTCTAGTATCTTGGGGAGTATGGAATGACATGGAAGTGTAACAAATTGTGGGTTTTTTTTTTTTTTTTTCGCTTAAACAACAGAAATTTACTTCTCACAGTTCCAGGCGCTAGAAGTCAAAGATTAAAGTATCAGTAGGTTAGAGTGGGCCTTAATTAAAAAATCCTGGTGTCCTTGTAAGTAAATATGCTTTATGCGTTGGTAGGGGCATAAAAATTCTGAAATAATTTTAGAGGTTTTCAAGAGTAAGCAAATGAGTCAGTGTTTTGGTGTAGTTTGGAGCCAACTGAAGAAAAGACATTTGTATTATTAAATGTAGAAAGAGTCTCATGGCATTGAATTGTAACTGGAGGTAGTGATATGACTTATGATTTCAAAACTGTGTATTCCTATTTGTACCTGTATATATGAGTAGGCATGTATGTTTATATGTGTGTGTGGATTTGTACATATTATATGTACATATATATTTTTAGCTCTGTTCAATAGAAGGGCTAAGAATCAATTGCATTTCCGTAGCTATAAGGATAACTTGTGGTCGAATTTTACTATTTTGTATTCTTCCCTTTTAAAAGTAGAGAAGAAGTGATACCTTGGAGAAATGGCTGACTTCAGTTCTGGTCAGAGTAGATACAAGGTGAACCTGTTATCTCTTGTTAGTTATGCCAAAAAAATTAGGAAGAGCAAAAATAAATAAATAAAGAAATGATAATGGTGTGTCTTAATTACATAGAACAAGGTTTGAAGAGATTTCCACTGGTTAAATATGGTACAATCTGAGCACCAAAATAGGCACAGTAATGAATATAAACTATTGAAAATATAGGAATTCACAAACCCATGTAGATAATAAAACAACAAAAATAAATAAGTACATAAATAAATGGTGATAGGAGAGTGATTTTTTTGGCTTTCTCTTGCACACAGTAAGATACTGAGGCCCAATTAACTATGGAGGGAATGCTGGCATTGAAAAAAACCCAGAATTTTAACATCAGCATAAATAAAGATTGTGTCAGGCACAAGTTATTGGTGGATGCCAAATCTAGAGGAAAATTTTGATGATTGGCACATTATTTACATGTTCTCAAAGTGTCTCCTAACAGATTGCTTATTAGTTATAAGGGAAAAAATAGTAATTTTACATTAGTGAAAGTGAACAATACCTTGACTGTGTAGTTGAAATTAATATCACCAGTGAGGGGCACATGGACACCCATTGTCCCCAGATTTGATTCTCTAATAAGGACCCAACATCACTTGTGTAAGTATTCCAGCTAGCAACGCGTGATTTAACTGGATTGAATCATGAGGAAACATTAGACAAACCCCAAATCAGGAGAGGTCTATTTTTAAAAGGCAGTAAGGGTGTGTGTGTGTGTGTGTGTGTGTGTGTGTGTGTGTGTGTGTATGTATGTATGTGTGTATGTTGTACTCTTCAAAAGTGTCAATGTCTTAAAAAACAAAGACAGACTGTAGAAGTGTTCCAAGTTAAAGGAGACTAAAGGGATATGCAATAACAGATACCATACAAGATCCTGTCCTGGAGAAAAAATGGCTATAAAGGACATTATTAGGTCAATTAATAAAACTGGAATATGAGCAGTTAATTAGATATAAGTATTGTATAAATGTTAAATTTACTGAAGTTGATGACTGTACTATGGTTGTGTTCTAGAATATTCCTATTCTTAGGGAATGCACACTGAAGTATTTAGCGGTAAATGGCCATGGCATAAGTAAATTATTTCTAGATAGTTCAGAAAAAGTACAAAAACTGTATATATACATATGTATATATGGGGAGAGAGAGAGAGACAGAGAGAGTGAGTGCATGTAGATGCACAAGAATAAGAAAACAACAATGAAAATGATAAATAGGATAAAATGTTGACAATAACTGAATCTGGGCATTCTTGGCAATATTCTTGCAACTTTTCTGTAAGTTTGAAGTTATTTCTAAATTAGATATTAAAACATTAAGATTGTGCCTGAGAACTCCAGTATTACATTCCCCTGTGGGTCCAGTTCTGTGGTCTACTGTTTTTTTTTTTTTTTTCACTAATCATGCTTTGGCAGTTACCTTGTCTCCTCGTGTGTGTAGGTATTTTTCATTATGTGTCAGACATTGTGTTTTCAGAAATGTTTGTGGAAATAATTTGAGTCCTTAGATGAAGGGACTTTTCTCCAGAGATAATGTATGAATATCATGAATAGTTTACTTTTTCATGTGCCCAGGGGCACTAGCATTCCAGGATATCAGAGAAAACTCAGATTACTTTAATTCATGTTCAGGGACTGACTGTTCACTTGTGATTCACTCTTATTCCCAAGGTGTGGTTCTGTGGAGTTCCCAGACAAATTAAAGTGTGTTGGGGGAAGGATGTTGAAAGATTTGTGAGGCTTCTTCCACTTTGTGGGTTCTGGATTCTGGTGTCTGTTTTAGGTGTGTGAGGTTGTCAAAAGTTCTTAGCCTCTTAGCTGACCCCTCTCTGGTATTGGCAAATGCTCACAGAAGAAAAGAGACCCCCAGTTCTGGGCTCATCTTCATGCACCTCTCTCATCCCCTGGATTCCAGCTGTGTAATTTTTTACCTTTAAAAAATTTTTTTGATGTCTGCTGTAAATCATATTTATATTTTGACTAGTTTCTCTTATTGTCCCCAGCAGGAGAATTTCTTGGGATCACTGAGACTGCCATTACTGAAAGCAAAAGTATCCCAACTTGATTCTTTTAACTGCTGTAAAGTATTTGATAATAGGGCTATATCATGGTTTACTTAGCCATTCTTACATTGACAGACATTTAGTTTATTTCCAGATTTGTACTGTTTCTAATAATGATGGGTTAATCATACTTGTGTATGTATCCCTGTGTATATGTAAAAGTACTTTTCTAGCTATCAGGAAATGGAAATGCTAGGTTATAGCTATTGAACATTTTAAATGGTAGTGGAAGCAGCCACAGTTTTCCAAAATGACGGTAGTATTATATACTCTACCAGCGATGCATAGGAGTTCTCATTTTTCCACAGTCTCCTCAGTGCTTGACATAAAATCTTTGAAATGTAGCCAATGTGATGAGTGACAAAAATATCCCCTTATTGTTCTAATTTTCATTTTGGTGACTGATAATAACATTGAACATCTTTTCATATGTTTATTGGCCATTTGTATTTCCTTTTCTGTGAAATCCCTTTTCATGTCATTTGCCTACTAGTTGATTTTTCATTATTGATTTATACGTATTCATTATGTATTTTGGATATTAATTCTTTTAAATTTATGTATCAAATATTATCTTTAGTTTGTCACTTCCCTTCACATTTTCATGGGGTCTTTTGCCTTATGTTGTACGTATTGTGGTAGCTTAATTATCAGTCTTATATTCTGTAGCTTTGCACTTTATTTCTTACACTAAAATCTCAAGCCTTGTCTCAAATAATCCTGTTTGTTTTTTGCATCTCATTAAAACACAGATACACACACACACACACACACACACAATCCAACACTTAAATTTTTTTCATTCACTCATATTCTGTGGGCTTTCATTGCTTGTATTTTACTTTCAAATTTTATAGTATGAATTTTAAATGAGAGCATTTGGTGACCTTTTTGTAGACTGCAAAAGGAATTGCCTTTTTCCATCATATCTCTTCTTTTTCCTTCTAGTTTTTTTCTCTAATGAGAAAAATGATGATAATAAGTGTCAGCATGGAATGGCGACGGATGCTGGGCCAAGTATTGGAGGAAAATGGATCGCAGTGTGTCTGTGCATGCACAAACATTTTGTCGCTTTAGGCCTTACTTTTGTCGACCTCAAAGCAAGAGCATTAACTTACAATTAATTACACTTACAATTACACTTTGCGACCTCTTCTAGGTCCCATATGTTTATAATATTATCATGATGAAATGTCATCATTGAAAAGATTTGTATCATTATTGCCTAAGACCTTTGACTTGAAAGTAAATTATACATGGAAAACCAAGTGCAAAAAAAAGAAAATCACTGAAAACCTTCTTTAGCATAGCTATTTCCTAAATGCCAATTACAATAGATTAGTCTGTTTAGAGATGCTCCATGAA
This sequence comes from Colobus angolensis palliatus, assembly GCF_000951035.1. Classification (NCBI taxonomy): domain Eukaryota; kingdom Metazoa; phylum Chordata; class Mammalia; order Primates; family Cercopithecidae; genus Colobus; species Colobus angolensis. The sequence goes on along the minus strand of NW_012116043.1, from coordinate 2,445,506 downwards.
ACAACAGTGTAAAGGATAGGTGATCCAGCCAGTGTGAGAGCTGCTTCATAGTGCATTTTCTATTCATATTCCACTCTTGGAGATTTCCAAATGCACATTAGCTTATTAAACCCTGCCATTTTGTGGGGGTAGATGCCTGTCACCAAACCCCAGAGCATGCAGGATGCTCAGCCTGGTGTGTACCGACTCTGCTTGTCACCATGCCACAGCCAATCACAGTGCCTTTTTGGATTGTCCTGCCTTGTTAATTACTGTTTGGGCAGCTTGTCCTAATCCCTTACCCTAGGAACAGGGCCAGACTCAACAGAAGACATCTCTTGTCCTTGATGAATTTACTATTGTTTTGCTTCTGCACATGGCTCTGGAGAGCTGAATGGAGCTTTCAAGTAGGGCCCGTTTTAACAGAGATTTCTGGGTTCTGGCTTAGACCCACCTATGTAGATGATGCCCTGTGATGAATGCCACGTTTCTGTTTTCAGAAACAGGCAGCAAAGTTATCATTATGACAACTTTAAAGTGAAAAAGCAGTGCAGCCTGGCTTTGGTCTGGTGTCTAAAATAAAATAATAACCAAAATAAGGACACTGGCTTTGAATTTATTCCACCTTTTCTTCCTGGCCCAGTTTTCCACTGTGAACCTATACATGGCAACAGTTATGCAGAAAGATGGCAAAAGGAAGTGCCTGCCTACAGCCAGCTGTGTGTGTGTGTGTGTCTGTGTGTGTGTGTCTGTGTGTCTGTGTGTGTCTGTGTATGTGACATTTCTGGCGATTCCCAGCATTTCTTTGCATGTGAAGGTGATGAGAATGAACACCCGCTCTGTAATGAAACCAAGTGCTAGCAGATAGCTTGGCCTCTTCAGTAATTTAAGGTCTTCATATAGGCATTTGCAAAGACAGAGCTGTGATAGCAAACATCTTGCTAGAGCTCAAAAGAGAAAACATTTCTGTCATCCAGAAATCTGCTTATTTATCTCTTAGGAAAACATTTATAAATACAGTTTTAGGAGATAGAAACCATTCCATTATGGATGATCCTGTTAGGTTTCTCCATTTGTTTGCTTTGCGTCTGAGGACTTTCCTAGTTCCTTGGCTGTTTTTCTCTTTAACAAGTGGATATGAGGCCTTGTTTGATGTTTATTTTCAATCATGATAGAAACTGTGAACTATCTCTAGGTTAAGAAGTGAAATTTTAAGTGCTATGCACTGATACTTTTTTTGGTCCCTGAGAAGCTAATAAGAGAACTTGAAATGTAGAACTTACAATTCCTGCACTGAATTGGACTCATTAAAAACTTAAAATATACCTCACCATCCAAGGCCCTCAAGCAATCTGAACAGAAGGTGCTCTATGTCTTAAAAGAAGAAATACGCAGTTTGAGTTTACTAGAGTGCAACAAACAACCATTGACGATTCAAGGGAATTCTGGAGTGATTCCTAATTGGGGGGTAAGAGAGGGGAGTCTGGAGTGGAGGAGAGGCAACTGCACATTTCAGGAGGGGGAACAATGGGGTGGAGGAAATGAAAGTGGTGGAAGGAGTTAGAATAAAGACCCGACTAGGGGGAGAGAGAGGAAAGGGAAGGAGAAGAATGCAGGAAACCGTAAAGTACTAGTGGTGAATGCTATCTTGGGAACCGAGGGGCTTAGTGTGAGGCAAGAACAAAGTGCTGATGAGGATAAAACCTGGTATTTAGGGACATTTGTGGGACTCACAGCCTGTGCTTAGCGACTAAAGTAAATCAGATTTGAAATTCTGCCTAGCCCAGGAAGGCACAGAGGACTTTCCTAAAGAGCTTGAGAGAAATTTGCAAGGATATGTTGGTGACTGGAGGTTTAAATAAGAAGAAATACTAGTCAGAGAAAGGAAATGTGTGTGATTTGTGTGATTTTGGTGGGGGCAGTGTCTTTATTCTTTATTTACTATTTTCTGAGTTCCCTGAAAAGGTTGTTGGACCAGATCATTCCTATGCATCGTTGTCCAGGGATGGATTATCTTCAAGGGGTGGATTTTTTTTTTTAAAGTAATCCAAAGGTATGTGTAGTCACTTGTGTGTTTCATTAATGATTTGATCACGCCTCCAGCCCCCTTGTGGTTAGGTGGAGCCATGTGACGATTTCTGGCCAGGGATTGTAAGTGGAAGTTGTTGCATTTGTTGCTTTTATGCCAGAGCGTTTACTTACTGTTGCGGAACTTTCCAGATCTCTTCCTCAGGGTGATTCATCCTGGAGTAAAGAGACATGGAGTAGACCAGGGATGGGTGCACTTTTTCTGTAAAGGGCCAGATAGTAAATATTTCTGGCTTTGGAAGCCATGCTCTGTTGCAACTACTCCGTTCCACTGTTACGGCACAGAAGCAGTAAATGAATGAGCGTGGCTGTGTTTAATAACACTTTAGTTACAAAAACAAGTGGCAGGCCGAATTTGGCCCATGGGCTGCAGTTTGTGACCCTTAGAGTGGAGCACCCATCTAATTCCCGCTGGACGTGTATCAGCATATCCATGAGAAATAAACTTTTATTTTTAAAGCCACTCAAATAATTGTGTTTGCTACGCAGCACCCCCGAGCCTATTTGACTGACACAGGGCAAAAAGGAGCCAACTGTGCTTCTGGTTTTAAAAACGAAGCAGCTTTCCTGGGAAGATGGCCAGGATGAATCCCCAGACCATTACAGTTAAACCTGCATTTATTGATCACCAGCTGTGTGCTCCTAACTGTGCATTTTCCCAAAGCTTCCAAAACAGTTCCCAGGGAACAGTCTAAAAATGCCTCCTTGCATGAAGGATTCAAGAGGCTGCAGGGGCACTCACTGTCGGAGCCCTGCCTCTGGGAGCTGGGGTCGAGGGGGGTCATCCTGCCTCTGCCCTCTGTGGGGCTTTGCCTGCTGAGGAGCCTTCAGCCCTAAAGGGAAGAGGGAGGTGCAGGGTTTTAGTTGTTTTAAATCTGCCTTGTTACTCTCTTATAGGTTACTTCTGAGTCCTGGGCTGCTCCTGCCTGGCCACCCACCAGGCTGCATTGGGTTCTGCTTATTCCAGGCCGCCTCCCTACAGTCTGTCTGTGCTCCCTGGAGGCAAAGACTATGTCTTGTTCGTCTCTGTGTCCTCAGAGGCTGGCACATGGCAGGGGCTTCAGAAAGACCTATGGACCCCCAAACCTTACATCTGAACTTTGTGAATTTTATTTGTTTTCTGTAGCAAAATGTATGTTTTCTATTTTTTATGAAAACTCTCCTTCTCTTTTGGCTGGGAACCTCTCTCTGGAGCTCTCCTATCCCATTTCCTTTGTGATCTTCTCTTTCCCAGCCCTGGAGACACACATGCTGCCCAAATCCTGAGGCCCTCCCCTCCCCACTTCAGGCAGGTCTGTCTGGAGACGGTCCTGGGTGGGCTCTGCTGCCTGCAGCCTGCCCAGCTGCCCTTTGAAAGCTCAGGCTCCTTCTGTGACTTAGGGGGGCTGTTTATTCACTCGCTCTGATGATAACGCTGCGTGTGCAGCAAGTGGCGGGAAGCTGATGAATGGGGAGTGGCCCAGGAAGTATGTCTCAGCTCCTTCCTTCTCTCTACCTCCTTCTCGGGGATTCCTAGTTTCTCCCCTAAGACTGTCTTTTTTTCTTCCGATTTTGCTTGGTTTGAAGATTTTCTTTCCAACTCATGTTTGCCAATTTAATTCCACCATTTTAGCTCCTAATCGGGGTGGATGGTGAACTGGTCTCCTGTGCTCAGAGTTGGAATTGGGATCTGCATTCTGGGGTCCCTTGATCTCTTTATTAATCACAGCCAGCTCTTAGAGCTCATCTGGGCATGATTAATGTCAGCTAGAATGTGAGCGTTGAGTTTGGATAAGACCCTTGCAGGAGCCTCTAGGGAAACAGAAAAAATAAAATGCAATTCCTGTTCTCCGTGTATTTACAACTCTGAGGGGAGAGACCACTGTACACATCCCACTGGGAGGCTGGGGCAGGGGATAGTTGATTTGGCTGGTGACAGGATCCTACAGGTGATGGTGAAGCTGCCTGGGGCTCTACAAGGGAAGGGCTGGAAGGAGAGCATCTTGGGGCAGAGGAGGCCATGGTGTGCATGTCTAGCTGAGCATGACGCATAGGCCTGTAGGTGTGCCCATTCAGGTGAGCATGATGCAAAGACCCACAGGTGTACACGTCCAGGTGAAAATGACGCAAAGGCCCACAGGTGTACACGTCCAGGTGAGTGTAATGGGAGCAGCAGGAGCTGGGTCTGGACAGGCAAGGGGGGATGGGGTGACCCAAGTGTCTTCCTAATGGAAAGCAAAGTCTGCTCTGGTCACGGTGTGGGGTGGGGATTAAACAGAGCTGCATCGGGATGGGGTACACATCTCAGGTGATCCCTGGAGAGGTTTGAAGAAGGAGACAGAAGGTGGTCATTAGGCAAGGTGAGTAAGGTGTGACGAGTGGGAGGAGAAGGCAGATTCCAGAGACAGGTCTGGCTAGAACCAGCAGGACTCAGGGACAGAATCTGTGTGGGGGATGGAGCTGAGTGGGAGGCAGTGGCGTCCCTGAGGCCAAAAACAAGGGCCTTGGGATAGAGCCGGGACACAAGTCCTAGTCACGCGTGTTTATGATGAAGTGCAGCTCAGGAGCTTGTGCCCACGGCGGAGTAACTGGCCAGCCTGGCCCCCACCTCTGCCGTAAACAACTTGGAGCTTGAATAGAAACCAGGAAACAGCAGTTTTCAGACACTAAGCAGGCAGCACAGGTCTGTGATTCTAGAGAGAAGGAAACAAACCAGGCTGGGATCCCAGGCAGCCAGCAGGGGTCATTTGTTTTGAGTGGGGCCTTGCAGGTTCTGGGGAGCTGAGAGCTGCACAATTCTCAGAGCTCCCTCAGGGCTGGAGGAAGGCCACGTTCAGAGCAGCCGGGTGGAGATCAGGTCACACATGGAGTCGGCTCAGGACCCCTGGAAATGAGACTGAGGTCCATGGGACCAGAGTCCCTGTCCCCTGCCTCCGAGAATGGCCGGGACTGGGAAGCCAATGGAGATGGTCCCACCTACACTGCTGTCACATCAGGTGGCATTGTCAGGGTGACTCACGTGGACACTCAGCATCTGAGGACAAATGAGGGTAGATGTTGGGGTCCTGTACACAAAAGGCACCACAACAGGAGAATGAGTCCTGTCATCACTTGACCTGGCTGTCTTTATTTTAGTTCCATGCTGTGACACTCCTGACAGCACAGATGTGGCAGTGTGGAATCATGAATGTTATCTTCCCTGTCCAAGTCCATCAGGGAAAGACATAATAGGTGTGTGGTCGTGGAGCTCAGGTTCCCTGTGGTCCCCCCATGTGCAATTAGCATCTTCTGGTGATGTCACCATTTATCCACAGCACAACCCCTCCAGAACACCCCTGCCTGTCTTATGCCTGAGTGGAGCCAATGAGGCCTCTGAGGCTCCCTGCTAATTGCTGTTTTTCATGTGTCCATGCCTATGTAGTTTGAACACGAGGAGGGGCTGAAACTGGGGCAGCTGGGCAGGCTGCTTCACCTTTCAAATAGTGGGACCCTCTTCCACATGTGGGGAACCACCAGCATATCCTTGGCTCAAGTAACTCTGGAGGTCCCAGGAGTATGAACACTGCTGCCTCCCACTGTTATCCTGTCTGCTTGTCTGGGGTCTTGCTGACGAGGGCACATTTTCCAAAACTACTGAGAGAACTGGAGATCATCATGCTAAATGAAATAAGCCAGACGCAGAAAGACAACCATTGCTTGTTCTCACTTATTTGTGGGATGTAAAAACCAAAACAGTTGAACTCATGGACATAGAGAGTAAAAGAATGGTTACCAAAAGCTGGAAGGGTAGTAGTGGGTGGAGGGTGGTGGGGATATCTAATGGGTACAAAAAGTATAGTTAGAAAGAATGAATAAGACCTACTATTTGATAGCACAACAGGGTGACTATAGTCAATAATAATTTAATTGTACATTTAAAAATAACTAGAAGAGTATATAACTGGATTGTTTGTAACACAAAGGATAAATGCTTGAGAGGATGGATACCCCATGGTATGGTTTGGCTGTGTTCCCATCCAAATCTCATCCTGAACTGTAGCTCCCATAATTCCCATGTGTTATGGGAGGGACCTGGTGGGAGATAATTGAATCATGGGAGCAGTTTCCCCCATACTGTTTTCATGGTAGTGAATAAGTCTCATGAGATCTGATGATTTTATAAGGGGTTTTCCCTTTCTCTTGGCTCTCATTTCCCTCTCTTGCCTGCCGCCATGTAAGACGTACCTTTCACCTTCCACCGTGATTGTGAGGCCTCCCAAGCCATGTGGGAGCGTCAGCCCATGAAACCTGTTTTTCTTTATACGTTACAAAGTCTCGGGTATGCCTTTATCAGCAGTGTGAGAACAGACTCATATAACCCATTTTACCTGATGTGATTATTATGCATTGCATGCCTGTGTCAAAACATCTCATGTGCTCCACAAACACATACACCTACTATGTACCTACAAAAATAAAAATAAAAATAAAAAAAGCTGGCAGGGCATGGTGGCTCACGCCTGTAATCCCAGGACTTTGGGAGGCCGAGGTGGGTGGATCACCTGAGATCAGGAGTTTGAGACAAGCCTGACCAACATGGTGAAACCCCATCTCTACTGAAAAATACAAAAATTAGCTGGGCATGGTGGTGGGCGCCTCTAATCCCAGCTACTCAGGAGGCTGAGGCAGGAGAATTGCTTGAACCCAGGAGGTGGAGGTTGCAGTGAGCCGAGATCGTGCCATTGCGCTCCAGCCTGGGTGACAGAGCAAGACTCCGTCTCAAAAAATAAAAAAATAAAAACAAAAGCTACCGAGAATACATCTTAATTTTCCTTCTGAAGCTAAATACATCATCTCTCCTTCGGCCCAGTGCATTTCACTCTTCAACAGTACTGCTCAACCGTTTGAGTATCCACAGCCTTTTCATTGTTCTCAGTCCATAGACCAGAGTCAAAGGATGAAATAAAACAGTTGATTCCAGACCACTGGGGCCATTGTCATCAGTGTGTGTGTGTGTGTGTGTGTGTGTCATTGACTGGAAGGGCAACCACTTCTTTTGAGGACTAACTATTGGCTGCTCACCTACGGGGAAGGTCCTGGAAAATTCTCTCAAAATCAAATCTTCGCCTTTCCTTACAATCTTTTACTTCTGCTCTTTTGAAGACAATGAAACATATTGTTTGTTGTCATCATGAAAGTTTTCAAAAAGATCTTTACAGTTTTGCTACTCTCAGGAAGTTATTTTTGTCTTCATATTTTCCCACATCTCCTGTATTCATTAATGAAACAAAGGAAAGGTGAGTGGGTCTCTCCAGTGGGATAATGAGTTATGAGAATGTTTATTGCAAAGAGCTTTCTGATGCATTTGAATAATAAAAATATTCAGGAAGGTGATCTCAGTGAGAAATAATATCAAAGTTAGATGGAATACTCAGCAGGGGAGGCACTGACAGTACCCAGGAGAGCCAGAGCTGGGAGGCTTATGGACCTTCTTTAGGCGGGGCTGTGAGTCCTCCCTGAATTCAGGGAGGTGCATTTGGAGCCTGTGAGTCTGATGGGAGGAGGAGATTCTCAGAGTCAGGGTCAGACCCACACATGCTCACTGTGGCCAGGCTGATCACAGGTCCTGAGACTGGAGGGCTAGTGCTGGCCTGGGAGGAGGAGTTCTTCTCAATCACGGTCAAACCCTCACATGCTTGCTGTGGCCAGGCTGATCACAGGTAATGAGACTGGAGGGCTGGTGCTGGCCGGGGAGCGCCTGCCCCTCTAACCGGGAGATGCCCTCAGCTTCAGCTGACGGTGGCCGCAGAGAGATGTGGGGCCAGGACCACACCAACTTCTGTTGATTGTTTCAAGAGAAGTCAGACATCTGGATTTAAGGTAGAATCTCTCAATTTTTAAATGTTGACACTTTAGAAACACCATGCAGGGCAACAGAAAACACATCTTCCTTCCAGTTTGCAAACTTCATCCTAGAACTGGTTGTAAGCGGCCCTTTCTCATCATCTGCCAAAGGCACTTTGGACTCTGTTGTGTTCTTCTCTCATGAACCTTGAATATCCCATCCCAGTCCTTACGTCCAGGGCGTTTCTTCCCGGCGCTGCCAGGCCACCCTTGGCTTCTTCCTTTGCATCCCACTGGTCTCCTCACCTTGAGTCAGGAGAGCTGCTCCCTGCCTTGTCCACACACCTGGTTCTTGACCTGGCTGTGCTGTTCGGTCTTCATAGAAAGCAAACTTTTTATTTCCCAATGATTTCCGGAAAATCTCAGCTTGGATCTCATTGGCCCAGGCTGAGTCACGTGCTCATCTCTGAACCAGTCACTGTGATTCATGGAATGGAATATGCTGATTGGCTGGGCTGGCTCACGTGACAGCTCCTGGAATTGCAGATGGCAGTCAGCTCCATCTGAAGCACATGGACTAAAAGTGTGGAATGGTGTTTTTGCCTAAGGAAATTTGGTGTACTGTTAATCAGAATAAAGGGAATAGATCTCAGGTTGACTAAAATCATATATGTCCCCTACAGTTGGATTTCAAACTGACCATTTAGCCTTTAGAATGTATAAACCAGGACTCTTAGCCAATTTGATTCCTAAGTAGATATTATATTATCTCAAAATTATTCAAATGAATAATTTTGTTTGTATTCGTAGAGGACCAGCTATGTTTACTAGGCCTGGTTGTGCTGAACAGAAAGAACAAGACTCTTTCTGTCTTCATGGAGGGACAAGTCTGGCAGTGAAGCTAGAACATAAATAAGTACCCAAATAATTACTTATAATTATGAGAAATGCCGTGAAAAAGAGAAATATTAGGAGGTTACAGTGTGTAAAACACAGATATCTGCTATAGACTGGCAAGTCAAAGGTTGCTTTTCTGAATAGGTGACATCAAATTGAGCCCTGCATGATAAATAGGTGCCACCCAAGTGAGGCATGGGTGAACTGAGGTGTGGCTGGACTATGGGCTGGTTGAACTCGGAGTGGATGTTGACATATCTGGCAGCCTGCATTCAGTTTCCATAAAGGCTTCTTAATAAAAACATTTCCATGACCTTCTTAAGGATGATTACTACCAATAAAATTTGGTTCTTTTCTCTGGAAGAAAACTTAACTAATCCACAGTCAGCAACCTGTGAACTTTTGGTCGTGCTCTATACAATTATGTTGGCATATTTGTTTGTTTGTTTGAGCCATGCACAAAGCCTCATGACCCAGACCCAAGGGCCCCCATTAATTTGCTGAGTAGCTAAGCTTAGGATAGAGTTTAGGACCCAAGAGTGGAGGTTTCCTCCAGAAAGCTAACTGGTCTCTATGATGTTAAGCTTTAAATCTTGGCATCATGTTCCAAATGTTTCAATTGCATGAAAGTTTGCAGGGTAATAATTTATCGCTCAAATATTAAGTAAACTAAAAGCAATTGCAGTACTTCTCTTGAGCTGAATGAAGCCTCCACTTGATACTTCTGATGCTTTCCTGACCCAGACTTCTTTACTCAAATTCTACTTGTGAAGCAAATGGGTTTTCATTAGTGGCAGGATGTTTTAAAAGTGCAATATTCATAGTCCTTTGTTAGCTGACCATCCCTTGAGACTGAATAGGAACTCACATTGTGGTCTGAATTGCTACATCCTTTTATTGTCACAATAGGAATGGATGGCCATGGGGTGTGCTCTCAGTGTGATGTGCATTTCAGAGCAGAATTTCTTCTCTCTAAGCACTCTGTTATTTGTTTATAGCTTTGCCCCTCTTTGTGCTGACAACTATTCACATTTTTCATTTATAAAATCAATTTATTTCTATTGTATTTTCTCTATTTATGATTGTGATTGCCTGGACTGGTTGTCTTTGGGACTCCATGACCATGCATTTGGAGAGAGATTAACAGAAGGAATATTTTGTCACTCACTGCAGAATCCTTGGAATCTCAGCTCTCCCAGGTTTGACAGGAAGCTCTGGGTCATGACCTACCTCCAGCTTCTCATTGCTGGGAGGAATAGAATTAGAGGGATGGTTAATGAAGGGCAAGTTATTCTTTTTCTCCTTGTTCCAGGAAAGGCTCTGTTAATATTCATCTATATTAGTCCATTTTCACAGTGCTATAAAGATACTACTTGAGACTGGGTAATTTATAAACAAAAGAGGTGTAATTCTGCATGGCTGGGGAGGCCTCAGGAAACTTACAATCATGGCAGAAGGTGAAGGAGAAGCAGGCACTTTCTTCACAAGGTGGCAGGAGAGAGAGAGCAAAAGCAAGGAAGTGCTACACTTTAAAACCATCAACTCTCACGAGAACTCCCTCACTATCAAGAGAACAGCATGGGAGAAACCACCCCCATGATTCAGTCCCCCCCCACCTGGTCCCTCCCTTGACCCGTGGGAATTACAATTTGAGGTGAGATTTGGGTGGGGACACAGAGTCAGATCGTATCACCATCCATGTAAAAGGTGACCCTAAAACTAATGGTCAATAATATTAACCTGATAGCAACTGAACTCCCTCTCAGCCAGGGGTCGTGTCTCCTTGGAGCAGGACATCAGTGAGCCTTGGGCAGCTGTGGGACAAGAGATGACTGGACTCTGTGGGATTTGCTCTGACTCGGTCTAGAATGCCACATGTCTTCATGGGGAAGGCCACCTCCCTCTTTAGCTTTTGGGTTGGGGATTGGCAGGAAGTAGCCATGGCTTCCTCTGGATGTGCCTGTATCTGGTTTAAATGTTGGATGGATCGAAACTGCTTTAGGCCCTCTCTGATACAGAATGTTGCTTGTCACTGCCCCAAGTAGATTCTGTGCTTTTTAGCAAATGTCCTTCCATGGGCCTGTGGGCTTCTCAGGTTGGGGTGGTGTCACCCTGGTATACACAGCATCTACTGCAGGGCCTGGCTCTGAGCAGGTGCTCAGTGACTGAATATTAATAGGAACTTTCTTGTCTTCATGATTAAAGTCAGTCTCAGCTTACAGTGGCATCATTTGCATTGTGTGGCTTGGGGTGCATCAGGCAACTTTGATGTTCCATTGTAATTTCTTGAAGTTACTCAGTTGCCCTGAGCATGAGTTCTGAAATTGATTTCCAGACCAGACTGTAAGAATATGAGTTCAGTGCTCGAATTAGCAATCAGCATCAAGGGCATGGGATAATCATTTATTTTGCTAAATACCACAGACATGCTCTGGTTTAATTACAATAGTTTTGTTGTGGAAAAGAATTGTGTTGTTTTCCATATCTTTGTATCCCATTAATGAGACTTTGCACACTTTTATTGGCAACACTCAGCAGTGCCCTTTGGTCTGAAATGATTTTCCAATTTGCTAATGTCATTTGTGAAAGAGGAACATTTCCAAACTATTTTTTGGAGGTATGATAATTGTGTTTTGGAAAAGCCTCAAATGTTAATCCCTCAAAACCCTCAAATGTTAATCCCTCAGAATACTAGCTCTGCTACTAGGTAGCTGGATGGTATTGGACACATTATTTAACATTTCTGGACCTGAATTAACTCTGTAAAATAAGTGGGTTCATTCTTTTGTCCTCTCAATGATCAGAAATTACCTAGAAAATATATGGAATTTAAGGCTGTAATTTGCCTATTATTTTCAGTAAGGTCCAATGATGAAAAGTGCCGACACTTCTAACTAGTGTTGATATTATTCTAATTGATGATATTGTTTAGGAGAACAAAACAGTTACTAAATAATTAATGCCTTCAGCAGGTAAGGCAATAACTCCTCTAACTAATGCATTATGACTTTGTGTGTCTACCTGGTATCAAGAAATGAACTGCTCAGTGACAATGTCCTAACTCAATCCATTACTAAAGAGTTAACAGGAAAGTGTCTTAGACTCTGGTTTACATTATTGCAGGAAAGCCTGGACCTGGGTTCCTACTCCCTTGAGACACACTGACCTAGGGTGTTCCCCCTGGATAGACAGCCTCTAACTCTTAGCCCCATCTCCAGTGAACACAATCTTCCATACATTATTGCAATTTTATTGGGCTAATTGCTTAATAGGACATCTGGTCAATACAGCCTTGTGGAGGGATATCTGGGCAACCCATCAATCAAGACACTTGGTCAGTCATTTTATAAACAATTATTTATCTTAATTACTGGGTTATGTGAGATTTGGTTGTTTGAAATTCTGGGACCCCCTGCCTCACCCTCTCTTGCTCCTGCTCTTGCCATGTAACATTCTGGCTCCTCTTCACCTTCTGCCATGATTGGAAGCTTCCTGAGGCCCTCACTAGAAGCTGCTGCTGGCACCATGCTTCTTGTACAGCATGCAGAACCATAAGCCAAAATAAATCTATTTTTTAATAAATTACCCAGTCTCAGGTATTCCTTTATAGCAACACAAAAATGGCCTAAGATGCCAGGGTTCAGAAGAGAGGTCTGGCCTGGAGCTACAGCTTCAGGAACCACCTGTGTACAGAGGATATTTAAAGCATGTCATTTCAGGATCATTAGATTTGTAGCATCATCTCCCTAGATTCTTTTTTCCCCACAGTAGCAGGACCACTTCTGGCCAGTCGCTCTTTTTTCCCATTCCTTGTCAGATGGGAGATGGAACCAGGGTGCAGCTGCCTAAGGATGGGTGGCCACTGGCATATGATAAAATGCCT
>NW_012116043.1:2422940-2432237 GCF_000951035.1 Colobus angolensis palliatus | reverse complement strand
GCTTAGGAGCTCAGAGTCAGGTGGAAGACACACATGTGAACAAATAAATGAAGTTTAAGGCTAAAGTAAAGGCACAGTGATGCTTAAGGAGGACTGGCACGCTGTTCGCGATGGATCAAAGAAGACGTCTCGGGACTGTCCCTGCACCCATCACAGTGGTTGATGCTGGGATGGGCATGTGGTCCAGTTCTGCCAGTGAACATCCCAAAGCTTTTGTTGTACTGCTGGGGAGGAGAACTTCTCCTTCTCTTCCTCTGTCAACCACCACCCTCCCTCTCCTTTATGGATTCAAGTAGTCCTGGCAGCTGTCCTGCCTCCGTGTATAACATCAGAATGGAACCAACAAGGAAAAGAATAGAGCTGAGACATTGAGACACAGATAGACAGATGGAGAGTGACGGGGGGTTGGGGATGGGGAGGTGGTGAAGCAAAGGTTCTGGGAACATTGTTGAAGTTCCTGGACCCAGCCCTATTTGAAGCCCTATTAGATACATCATCTCCTTCTTTCCCCTCTCCTCCTCCTCTTTCTCCTCCTTCTCCTCCTTTTTCTCCTCTTCCTCACTTTTCCCCTTCTCCTCCCCCACCCTCTTCTCCTCCTTTGGAAAAAGAGCGGGGCGCTGAGTCTTTGAACCGTTCCTGTGGGCAGAGAAATGAGATATGCTTATTGGCTTGGATCCAGGTAATATGGGTCTGTGTCCTCCTACACAACGGTGAAGAAATGCTTTTGTTTTGTGTAATTTTTAAATTGAGGTGAATATCACATAATATAGTTAAACATTTTAAAGTGTACAGTTCAGTTGTATTTAGTGTATTCACAATGTTTTAGAACCATTTATTCACTCTAATTACAAAACTATTTTATCACCCTGTAAAAACACCTACATTCAGTAAGTAATCATTCCCCATTCTCCTCTCTCATATTCCCATAACCTCTAATCTGCTTTCTGTCTCTACATATTTGCCTATTCTGGACATTTCATGTAAATGGAATTATAAACTATGTGAACTTTTGCATCTGGCTTCTTTTGCTTAGCATAATATTTTCAAGGTTCATAATATTTTCTGATAGCAGGTATCAGAACTTCTTTCGTTTTTATGACCTAATATTATTCATTTTCTGGACAGACCACATTTTGTTTATCCATTCTTTTGTTGATGGACATTTGAGTTGTTTCCATCTTTTGGCTATTGTGAATAATGCTGCTGTAAACATTCATGTACAGTTTTCTGTGCAGATGCATTTTTTCATTTCTCCTGCATATATGTATCTAGGAGTAGAATTGCTGGGTCATATGGTAACTCTATGTTTAACTTTTTGAGGAACCACCAAATTATTTTCTACAATGGTTGCACCATTTTGCATTTCCACCAGCTTTGTAGGAAGGTTCCAATTTCTCTACATCCTTGTCAACATTTTTTCTTTTCTGTTTTTCTGATTAAAGCCATTTAGTGGGTGTGAATGTCTGTTTATGCTTAAGCCAGTTTGGCTGTATTTTCTGTCACTTGCATTGAATAATTTTATTTGTTGTGTTTTTGAAGGATGAACAGATTTTGGCATGTGGTAATAGTAAGGGAAATAATGTCAGACTGAGGGAACAGCATGAATGAAATCACAGAGGTGGGGAAACCCAGTGTGTGTTCCAGGAATTTCACCTTTGGTGAAGAGACTCTTCTTTCCCCAGAGTGTATATGGCTTTGTTGAAGATCATTTGGCCAATATGTGAGGCTTTATTTCTGGGCTCCCTAATCTGTTCCATTTTGCATATTTTTGTATTTATGGTAGTATCATACTGTTTTGATTACTGTAACTTTGTAACATGTTTTGAAATCAGAACATGTCCTTCCTCTGTTTTTTTTTCTTTCTCAAGTTCGTTTTGACTATTAGAGGTCTTTTGAGATTTCGTATAAATTTTAGGATTTTTTTTTCTGTTTCTTCAAAAAATGTCATTGGAATTTTGACTGGGGTTGCATTGAACTTGTAGATTGTTAGTATGGACATTTTAACAATATTAAGTATTTCAGTTCATGAATATGTTATATCTTTCCATTTAGCCTTCTTTAATTTATTTAGTCAATGGTTTTTTAAAAAATTTTCTGTGTACAATTCTCTAACCTTCTTGGTTAAGTTTATACCTAAGTATTTTATTATTTTTGATTCTATTGTAAATGGGATTGTTTTAATTTCATTTTCAGATTGTTCATTGTTAGTATATAGAAACACAACTGATTTTTATACATTGATTTTGCTGAATTAGTTTATTGGTTCCAACAATTTTGTGTGGAATCCTTGGGGTTTTCTACATATAAAATCATAATACCTGTGACCAGAGGTAATTTTATTTTTTCCATTCCAATTTGAATGCCTTTTATTTCTTTTTCTTGCCTAATTGCTCTGTCTTGGACTCCCAGTACCTCATTGAATGGAAGTGGTGAGAATGGGCATCTTCACCTTCGTCCAGATCTTGGAGGGGAAGCTTTTAGTTTTTCACCATTGAGTATGATGTTAGCTGTGGGCTTTTCACATATGGGCTATTTTAGATTGAGGTAATTTCCCTCTACTCCTAGTTCTCAAGGCATGTTAAGTTGCGTTTCTGCCATTGTAACCAAAACACTCTTTACAAATATAAGATTATAATTGTTCAAAGTTATAAGTGATGTTATTTTTTCTACCCTACAAGACCTCATTCTCATTCATACAATTGGTCAATAAATATTTAGGGCTTAGCATGTGCTAGCCAGCAAACAAATATTATTTATGGTGATTTTGACAGATATCTCCATTTATGAATGCATGAACATTTGTGGTGTGCTGTCTTGGGAGGGGAGTAGGTGTGCCTGGGTCTTTGATGATGAGGCCAGTGAGAAGTAGAGGACAAGGTCACATGAGATCACATGAGGTCACACGAGGCAGGGAAGAGTCTCCACTGGAGCTCAGGTCACCCAGTTTCCAGTCCTGTGTCGTCTCCCCTCAAAATAGAGAGCTTTTAGGTTTCATTTTGTACCATTTCAGGAGAATTCCTTTAACTGAAACTGCTTATTGAAACAGTTGCCTGGTAGTTGTTGTGTGTGTTCAGCTGTAACATAAAAGTATTCTTTCTCTGATTTTCGTGAGAGGATTGTGTGCAGAGTGCTGCAATCACGATGAAAGCGTTGTTCCCCATGCTTCACAACACAAGCCTCATCCATATACCAGATGGTTCTCTGGTGTGTTGCGAAGACAGATTTGCTCTAGGAAATGCTGTTTAGCAGTGGGTCATCACCAAGGCAGGGAGGCTGCATCACTCCCAATATTAAAATACAATTTATTTTGCTTTCCAGTGACCATTTTTGAAAGGCACGTGCAGGCTGAAAGTCCCATTGCCTGGTTACAGCTGGGGACATCCATGGCTGAGCTGGACTCCTGTGCTGAGGATTGTACAGATAGTTCTGAGCCAGCCATGACGGGCCTGCTTACATCCCCTTTCAAGAGAGAGCTTGCCCTTTGCCGGGAGGAGTGAGCTGCGCCAATAGTCTCTAGTGTTCCCACCTCAGCTGCTGAGCTAAGCTAAGGCCCACTCTTCCCAAGCCCCAACCATCAACTGCAGACAGTGGGGATTCTGGGCCTGGCCGTCTTTGGCCCAGTAAAGACTTGTCTACTACAGAGTGGTCTTTGCTGCAGAGTCCTGAGCCTGGCTAGGGGAGAATTTTTCAGCTCTGCATTGCAGTTGGGAGTCTCTCCCTGCCCTGTCCTGCTACCTCTCCTTTTATTTCTTGCTCTTGATACAACTTTTTACTCTACATTTGTGTCTGTCTCATGGAGGATCTAAGTGACACATCATCCAAAGTGCAGTCTGTCTTTGTGTCACTGATGCTTTCCACTCTGGAAACCCACTTTCTTTCCACTAAACCCAGTTTCTTTATGAGCTGTATCCCAGTGACATCTCTATGGGGTATTCAAGATTGGGCAAAAAGAAATAGCAAAGAAAATTGTAAAGAAAAGTCCCAAGTTAGTGTCACTTTGAAAATGAGGCTGGGGACCAAATCTAGACACCAGGGGTCACTCCTGGGGGGTTTGCCTCACTCCTGGGCTCACTGATGTGCTCATGGGTCAAAATAAGGACATGATTCGGCTCCTTTGACGCTTTCTAAGTGTACATTCTTCTCTGGGAGTCATTTTTTCCTGCTTCAGTAATCCTGTCTCCCCTGCACTTCCACAAGCGCTCGTCCTCAAAGAGATCAGGCTCAGGGGAGGAAGACTCCCTTGGCTAGCTGCACTGAAATTATCTCAACCTGGCCAGCCCTGGTTAAGCCCGAGGTCGTACCTCAACAACTTTCCTTGAAGCTCTGGGACAGCCGGGAGCTGGCCGGCGCCCATGTGGGGCTGTGCCTCAGCAACTGTGTTGATGTCCCTTGCTTGCTGCAAGGATGGAGCCTCTCATGGTGTCCCATGAGCTCAATCATTCCAGCCTGTCTGCTGCATTCACTTCAGGGGATTTGCCGAGTGGAATATCTCTCTATGTTTTCAGTCCCATGCGGGACAGGGTCCTTTCTGGTGTGAGGGGCATGGGCTGCTGTGGTCCAGGGGGTGTGGTCATGTGTGGGGGACAGGATGTGTCCTGTTAGAGATGAAATAAAAATGAAACTATGAGCACAGACTTTAGCCTTTCACAGAGATAATTACCAGAGTTGTGATTAAATCTTCTGGCCACACCAGTTCAGGGCCGTAACATGTGACCATATCCCTGCTTCCTTCTGGCAGTGAGCATTTGGCTGACTTCTTGTTGTGTTAATCACAGATGATTTTAAAGGTAGAATGGCCTCTGCATTTTCAGCTCCCACTGTAGTGGTAATTCAGATATCCTGTCCCCAGTGGATGTGGGGTTGGTCTTTGCAGGGAGCCACTGACTGAATGTGCATTACCTGGGAAGAGCTCTCAGGAGCACAGCGCCCTAGTCAGCTCAGGGGTAAACGGTGAGTCTGACATTTTAGAGATCTTAGCCTCGGCTTTTAATGAACTGCCTGGAGATGAACCTGAGAGTTGACATTTCCAGAGGACTATCAGAGCTATGGGCTTTGCATATGTGACCTCATTCATCCTCAAAATGTCCTGCTGAAGCTGGCATTATTATGATCCCCTTGTCACTGATGGGAAGGTTAAGTGACTTGTCCAAGTCACACAAGGGGTACAGGGTGAAGGCACGATTCATTTCTTGGTCTGATTCCAGATCTTACGCTCTTAACAGCAGCTCTACAATGACTCTTGAGAGGGGGTTCCCTGGGACAGAGTTCAACCTTGTGGTCTTAATACCTGGCAGAGTCTCAGATACATAGTGGGTGCTCAATAAACACTCATTGACTTAAGGAGTGAACGGCTATGCCAGCATCCTAGCCTCAGGTCCCCAATGGAGAGAGGAGACACAGGGAAGCAATTCTAGTAAACTCTTGGGAAGCAAATTGAGGCTGAATCAGTGTCTTGAGATGGGGTGAATAATCCAGATGATGGGAGAAACTCCATGGTTTATATTCAGCATAGACACAGCCATAGCAGTGCACGGGGTACAGTGGTCACTCAGCATCTGAGGATGTGTGGTTGGTAAAGCTCCTGGTCTGACCTTAGTACTTAGGTGTCCTCACAGCCCATTGTCTGCGGGGACTGGAACAGTGTCTTTAGAACCTTGTCCCAGGACCTGCAGTAGAAGGATCTGCTGCCTTATGAGGTGAATGTGTGCCGTGACCTGAGCGTCTGTGTTCCCCTCTCCAACGTTCATATGTTGAAAGTTAATGCTTAACGTGATGGCCTTCAGAGGTGGGGGCTTTGGGAGGTGATTAGATAATGAGGGCCCCACCCTCATGCATAGTACCAGCACCTTATAAAAGAGGCCTGAGGGAGCTTGTTCACCCCTTCTGCCATGTAAGGAGGCACCGAGAAGGCACCACCTGTGAGGAACGGGCCCTCCCGAGACACCAAATCTACTGGTGCCTTGATCTTGGACTTCCCAGCCTCCAGAACTGTGAGTGATAAGTTTCTGCTGTTTAGAAATCACCCAGTCTAAAGGATTTTGTTATAGCCACACAAACAAGGTATAGAAATGCAATGTTTGTGAGTCCAGTTATGTTTTCAGGCTCATGTGGGAGCCTTGCCATTCAGCTAAGAAAACACTACCTTGGCTGCTGAGATAAAGTGAATAATCCCCATCGTCTGTCTTCAGAGTGAATGCCAAGCGCTCCACCATGGCTGATGGTGGCTTGTGTCTGTCCCAGGCTGGGGCCGCAGGTTCATCTGGCACCCTTCTCCTTACTCTCTGTGCCCCAGACACACTGGCCTTTCCCTACATTTTCCTCCATGCTCAGCTCGTTCCCACCTCAGGGCCTTTGCACTCGCTGTTCCCCCTTCCAAGGATGCATTCCCTGCCCTCTTCACCTGGTGGGTCCTACTCCTGCTACAGGGCTCTGCTCCAACAGCACTTCTCCGAAAGGCCCACCCTCAACCATTAATTTTTCTTATAGTCCATTGTATGGATAAATCACAATTGGTTTATCCATTACTGTTCCAATGGACACTTGGGTTGTCTCCACCTCTTAGCTACTGAGAATTGTGCTGAACATTCGTGTTCAAGGATCGTTTGAGAGCATACATGTTTTGGTGGGGTGGAGTTGGGGGAGAGTACAAACCTAGCTGAAGAATTGCCAGGTCATATGGTAATTCTGTGTTTAACTTTTTGAGGAGCTGCCAAACTGTTTGCAGAATTGACTTTTGAAAATCATAGCCACAGATACCTTAGTGCTTAGGCCTGAATGCCAGCTGGATGGCTCTCCTGGGAAGTAGGACTGTGTAAAGCTGGCCTTTCTTGGGATGCAGCTCCGTGGGAGATGGGAATGGAATCCGAACTTTATTCTCATTGATAAGGCTTCAGTGGTGGGCAGTGATTTTTGTGAAACAACACAAAAAAATCTTCCTCTCCTCCCAGATGGGTAGTTGTTGGTGGATGGCCAACTGTAATATATGGAGCGCTGAGTATACTTTAGTAGAGGATGCTTAGATACTTCTAATCAGGCTCAGGAAAGCATTACTGCAATTCTGATTTAATACCAGCTCTATTAGAACCAGGATCTCATCAGCCCCATGCAAACGATAATTTATGTCTTCATCAACTACGCATTTTACTTCTCACTGGGTTTTGGATCAAACGTGAATATATATATATATATATATATATTCTCTTTTTAAGAATACAATATATTTCACTTTCACTTAAAGGTGTCTGAATGGATTATGAAAAGAATCAAACTCAAAACTGATCTTATCATAATTTAAAAAATTTATCGGGAGAAAAAGGAGCAATACAGATAGTCAAGTAATGCAATTATTCTGATTTACGGTGCATATTCTCTCTGTCTGGCTCAATCCACCCCTTTCCTTATGAGAGAATTCTGAAGAGTCCTTTAGCAAAGATAGTTAACTATTCCTTCACCAGATTTTGCTTTCTCAAAAAAAATTCCTTAATTTTTTTCCCCAAGAACCTAAATTTTTTCTTTTCCTACTCTGTGGCACAATTGTTACATTTGATCTTGAGACTCTTACATTTTTTCAAGTTAATGTTGATCAACTTTTGAGGTCTTGGGGTAAAGTTCAAACATACTTATCTGGGTATTTTGGATTTTTAATTTGCCCCTTTTAAAGTACAGATAGAAAAACGTCCCCGTCTGACAGCTCTGAAGAGAGCAGTGGTTCTCCCAGCACAGTGTTTGGGCTCTGAGAATGGACAGACTGCCCCCTCGAGTGGGTCCCTGACCCCCGTGTAGCCTAACTGGGAGACACCTCCCAGTAGGGGCTGACTGACACCTCATATAGCCGGGTGCCACTCTGAGATGAAGCTTCCAGAGGAAGGATCAGACAGCAATATTTGCTGTTCTGCAGCATCTGCTGGTGATACCCAGGCAACTAGGGTCTGGAATGGACCTCCAGCAAACTCCAACAGACCTGCAGCTGAGGGACCTGACTGTTAGAAGGAAAACTAACAAACGGAAAGGAATAGCATCAACATCAACAAAAAGGACATCCACACCAAAACCCCATCTGTAGTTCACCATCATCAAAGACCAAAGGTAGATAAAACCACAAATATGGGGAGAAACCTGAGCAGAAAAGCTGAAAATTCTAAAGACCAGAGTGCCCCTTCTCCTCCAAAGGACTGCAGCTCCTCACCAGCAATAGAGCAAAGCAGGATGGAGAATGACTTTGATGAGTTGACAGAAGTAAGCTTCAGAAAGTTGGTAATAACAAACTTCTCTGAGCTGAAGGAGGATGGGTTTGAACCCATTGCAAGGAAGTTAAAAACCTTGAAAAAAGATTAGACGAATGGCTAACTAGAATAAACAGTGTATAGAAGACCTTAAATGACCTGATGGAGCTGAAAACCATGGCATGAGAACTATGTGATGCATGCACAAGCTTCAGTAGCTGATTCAATCAAGTGGAAGAAAGGGTATCAGTGATTGAAGATCAAATTAATGAAATGAAGCGAGAAGAGAAGTTTAGAGCAAAAAGAGTAAAAAGAAACAAACAAAGCCTCCAGGAAATACGGGACTATGTGAAAAGACCAAATCTGCATTTGATTGCTGTACCTGAAAGTGGCAGGGAGAATGGAACCAACCTGGAAAACACTCTTCAGGATACTATCTGGGAGAACTTCTCCAACCTAGCAAGGCAGGCCAACATTCAAATTCAGGAAATACAGAGAATACCACAAAGATACTCCTCAAGAAGAGCAACCCCAAGGCACATAATCGTCAGATTCACCAAAGTTGAAATGAAGAAAGGTCAGGTTACCCACAAAGGGAAACCCATCGGACTAACAGCAGATCTCTCTGCAGAAACTCTACAAGCCAGAAGAGAGTGGGGGCCAATATTCAACATTCTTAAAGAAAAGAATTTTCAACCCAGAATTTCATATCCAGCCAAACTAAGCTTCATAAGTAAAGGAGAAATAAAATCCTTTGCAGACAAACAAATGGTGAGAGATTTTGTCACCACCAGGCCTTCCTTACAAGAGCTCCTTAAGGAAGCATTAAACAGGGAAAGGAACAGCCGGTACCAGCCACTGCAAAAACATGCAAATTGTGAAGACCACCGATGCTAGGAAGAAACTGCATCAACTAACGGGCAAAATAACCAGCTGACATCACAATGATAGGATCAAATTCACACATAACAATATTAACCTTAAATGTAAATGGGCTAAATGCTCCAATTAAAAGACACAGATTGGCAAATTGAATAAAGAGTCAAGACCCACCAGTGTGCTGTATTCAGGAGAC
>NW_012116043.1:2377538-2420760 GCF_000951035.1 Colobus angolensis palliatus | reverse complement strand
ATTCCCTATTTAATAAATGGTGCTGGGAAAATTGGCTAACCATAAGTAGAAAGCTGAAACTGGATCCCTTCCTTACACCTTACACAAAAATTAATTCAAGATGGATTAAAGACTTAAATGTTAGACCTAAAACCATAAAAACCCTAGAAGAAAACCCAGGCAATACCATTCAGGACATAGGCATGGGGAAGGACTTCATGTCTAAAACACCAAAAGCAATGGCAACACAAGCCAAAATAGACAATGGGATCTAATTAAACTAAAGAGCTTCTGCACAGCAAAAGAAACTACCATTAGAGTGAACAGGCAACCTACAGAATGGGAGAAAATTTTTGCAATCTACCCATCTGATAAAGGACTAATATCCAGAATCTACAAAGAACTTAAATTTACAAGAAAAAAACAACCCCATCAAAAAGTGGGCAAAGGATATGAACAGATACTTTGGAAAGAAGACATTTATATAGCCAACAGACACATGAAAAAATGCTCATCATCACTGGTCATCAGAGAAAAGCAAATCAAAACCACAATGAGATACCATTTCATACCAGTGAGATGATCATTAAAAAGTCAGGAAACAACAGGTGCTGGAGAGGTTGTGGAGAAACAGAAAAGCTTTTATACTGTTTTTGGGAGTGTAAACTAGTTCAACCATTGTGGAAGACAGTGTGGTGATTCCTCAAGGATCTAGAACTAGAAATACCATTTGACCCAGCGATCCCATTACTGGGTATATACCCAAAGGATTATAAATCATGCTACTATAAAGACACATGCACATGGTATGTTTATTGTGGCACTATTCACAATAGCAAAGACTTGGAACCAACCCAGATGTCCATCAATGATAGACTGGATTAAGAAAATGTGGCACATATACACCATGGAATACTATGCAGCCATTAAAAAGGATGAGTTCATGTCCTTTGTAGCGACATGGATGAAGCTGGAAACCATCATTCTGAGGAAACTATTCCAAGGACAGAAAATAAAACACCGCATGTTCTCACTCATAGGTAGGAATTAACCAATGAGAACACTTGGACACAGGGCATGGAACATCACACACCAGGTCCTGTCGTGGGGTTGGGGGTTGGGGGAAGGATAGCATTAGGAGAAATACCTAGTGTAAATGACGGGTTAATGGGTGCAGCACACCAACACGGCACATCTATACATATGTAACAAACCTGCACGTTGTACACATGTACCCTAGAACTTAAAGTATAATAAAAAAATAACATTAACAGTGAATAGTGAAATATCTGAGAAAAAATAGTGATTGAAAAAGACTCTAATATGATTTATTAGTATTATGATGTGTTTTAGTGGTTTACAGTCTGTATGTGTGTATACAGTCAGCCCATCATATCTGTGTGTTCTGAATATGTGGATTAACCAACTGTGGGTCAAAAATATTAAAGAAAAAAACAATGTAACTAAAAAAAATAAAAGAAATGAAGTGCAGATAAAAGCAATTTGGTCTTGTTAATTGGTTATTTTTTTGCAAAGAGAAACACCAGGTAATTTGGTATCTGTCTTCCTATTAGCTGAGGATGGGGTAAACTTTTTATCTTTGACTAGACAGGGACTATTGCTTTGAGAAGAATAGAAAGAGAGGCATGAGCAAGAAGGGAATTTATTAGGAGGATGCTGGATTTGCTCATGAAATCCGGAGATTCAATGAATGGGTATCAGGAAGGAAAAACACCAAGGGTAATTTTAAAGACCTCAGAGGAAGGAATTCCTGGAAACTCACTTTAGGGTTCTGCCTTTAATATTGACTCATTTCTCAATCTTATTCTTTGTATCTTGAAACTCAGTCTATCAAAAGAAAAATATGGTTGGTTTGTTTCCAGCCAATGGATTGGCTTCCTATGCGTCAGAGGTTGATCGGGTCCAATCAGGTATGGCCTGGTTTGGGAGGGAGGAAGGATTAACCTAAAATGAACATAATTGCTGGAGTTCAAACCTATGGGGAGCCTTTCTCAGAGAAGTGGGCTGTGAGCTTAGCAGACACCCTTAAGAAAGTATTCTTTCACACCTTACCCCTCTTTTTGTGTGTGTGTTTTTTGTAGAGACAGCATTTCATCATGTCGGCGAGGTTGGTTTCTAACTCCTGGCCTCAAGTAACCTGCCCGCCTTGGCCCCCCAAAGTGCTGGGATTATAGGCATGAGCCACCGTGCCTTGCTTACACCTTACCCCTCTTGTTGAGTATTATCTGTATAATCTAATGTTCTCCAACTTCAGTGTACACACAATATGTATGAACACATGTATGGTGAGGACATTGTTGGGGTGGGGCCTCTTGGCAACCATATCTGCTTCCTTTAGTAGCAGCTCCTTGATTTCCTTCTGGGGGCTTCTCTTGTCATGAGCATTGTGGCTGGGGCAGTAAATCAAGGCATCCTACTCTGCACTGATCAAGGGGTGAGGAGCTGACCGATGGTCAGCCGATCAGATGCTCCCTTCTGGGACTTTGAGTCTTGAGTAGATTGCTGCAAGCTCGGACAAGACAGTATGAGCATTATCATTGTATCTCTGCAACTGTGAGGCTGGTAATTTGTTATGTAACCCAGACTCTGGAGCTGCCCTGGTGTCTCTGTTGTTTCTTAGCCTTATGATTATTATTATTTTTGTGACAGGGTCTTGCTTTGTCACCCAGGTTGGAGTGCAGCGGTGTGATCATATCTCACTGCAGCCTTGATCTTCCAGGATCAAGCGATCCTCCCCCCTCAGCCTACATGCCCAGCTAATTTTAAAAACAATTTTTTAGTAGAGATGGGGTCTCACCATCTTGCCCAGGCTGATCTCAAACTCTTTTGCTCAGGCAATCCTTCCACCTTGGATTCCCAATGTGCTGGGATTACAGGTGTGAGCCACTGTACCCTATCTCGACCTATTTTTTTTTCCAGCTTTTCTCTTAAACGGGTAGGCTGGTGTCCTCCAAAAAACTCAACTTCTGCTCAAGTTAGAATCAGTGCCTGTTCCTTACAACCAAAGATCACGAATGGATTTACTGTGGAAAGTCAGGATAATGGCTCTGAAACACGGGATGATGAGCAAGAAGGGAATTTATTAGGAGGATGCTGGATTATCACAAGACTGTTTATAGTAAGGCCAAAAGATAGTCTCAGGGCAATGTCCTGAAGTTCATGAAAGAAGACACCAAAGCCTTCTTTCTTGATTTCCACCTAATGAGAAGATCAATCTGGTGGCTCTTGCTTGTGCGACTAATTGTGGTTCTATAAATGGACTTCTATTTTAACCGTATGTTCATATTTTTGATTTCCGCGAAGGGTGATGGTGAAATGAATCCCGTTTGCATGTTGTTTCTTCCCCCTTTCCCCTTGGAAAAGTTCTACTTGTCCTTCACTTTCATTCTGCCAGCACAACTCCCTGCCAGCAGCATTAATTACTGAGGTTTTGGTGCTACCTACACAGTATCACCACTACTAGAAATATTAGCACACTGTCATGTAATTAGATGGGACAAATTCTCCTCACGTCCTTGTGACCTTCCTGAGTGTTGGAACTAGGTCTAATTCCTCCTCTAACCTGTTATGCCAAGTCCAGAACTTGGCAATTAGTGATACCCAACAACTCTTTATCAAATTGAATTGTTTCACTCTTCTTTTTACCAAAACCCATACCTGGTGTCTCATTTTAGAGCTCTTTGAAGTTACTGTAGTTCCATCCATTAAGTTAACAGTTCTGGGTATATTCTCTGGAAGCTTTGGAATCTGAATATTAACTGTTCCCTGTGATGGGTTAGGCAGGGTGGACTGAAAGTAAATACTCTACACAGTTACCATTGGCACCTTGACTTATTCTGCTCACTAGAAATGACATTAAG
Organism: Colobus angolensis palliatus; assembly: GCF_000951035.1. Lineage (NCBI taxonomy): Eukaryota > Metazoa > Chordata > Mammalia > Primates > Cercopithecidae > Colobus > Colobus angolensis. Next base: position 2,416,900 of record NW_012116043.1, on the reverse strand, counting down.
CTTTTGTTTCTCCCCATCTTTGATTCAAAGAACCAATTACAGTCCACCCTGATGTCTTTTTCTTTTTATTCCTACTAGCTTTCAACTACAGAATCCACTTACCATGAAGTCTAACTACTGGCAAGAATGTTGGAATTGCCTGGACCAAGAAAATAATGCATCTCTCTTTCTCTCTCTCTCTCTGTCTCTTTCCCTCTCTCTTTCTCTCTGTATGTGTATATGTATTAGGACAGTTGTGGGCAGAGTAGAGGTGGTATAGAGACTCATAAGATTACCTCTGGAAGAAATAGTGCTTATGGCTTGGTTATGCTGCATTCCTCTAAGTCCTAGACTTGTCCAGTTAAAGTAAATGTATTTGAGCAACAAGAAATTGGTGAAGAGACAGCCAGGATGATTTCTGAGTGAAGAGGGCATGGGTATAAAAGCTGGCATGATCTCTGATTTAATTATGGCATATTATCATGTTGTATCATATTATTAGTGTGTTATAGTATTAGTGCCCCATATTGTTAGCATCTTATTACATGGGGTTATAGTGTACTGGTTATGAGTAAGGTCTATGGTGTTAAACCGCCTGGGATTAAATCTTGGACCTGCCATTTGTTGGCTGTGTCACCTTGGGTAAATCAGGATAGTCTGACCAAGAGACATATTTTTGAGATTTTATTAGAACAAGGTGGTTAGTCTTACACATTTCTGCTGCAGATGGGAAGTTGTCTGGGTCTAAAGAACAGGGGGTCTCATTGCATTTTAGTATTATGTTTAAAAGCTTTGAGAATTTATATTAAAGGCCTGAAGGGCTATGACAATTACTTCTGGCCCACCCCCCAGAACATTATTTTGCCGTTGAATGATACTGACTTCTAAATATCAAGTTTCCAGGCACTGCTAGGACCCTCTGAGGGTTCAGTCACTGTAAAATTTCTATTTCCCAGTGTCAGGAGACAAATGTGTATAATTGCTGGCTGTCCTAATTATTTTTGACTGACTTAATGTCTTCATTGGATTTAATTACCATCTTCCTTGGGGTAGAGCCATTGTTGATAGATGGTAAGCTCATGTTATTCTCTTAGCTGAAGTTAAGGAGATTGAGTGGGAACTGAACAGTCTGAAGACCTCAAAAAATATGTGCAGACCTGAGTAGCATTGTTCTCTTTCACATTACTGAACTGTTGTTCTTTTAAAATTTGTTCTGAAACCATAGGGAACCTGAAATCTGCTACCTTTGACTGTGGAAGCTCTCATCTGTTTGGGAACAGAAAGTCTCAGTCTGTTCTCCACTTTTTACTTTGAAATACTATTTAGCACATCCTTCTTGAACCCATTGTTCAATACCCTTGATAGATGTTTGTTTATTATAACAGGTACATCTCCTTTCACAGGAAATGCAAAAAGGCTGTTTCTTCCTTAGCTCCGAAAATGAAGGCTGTCTTGGAACATGGGAAGCAGAATGCCAGAATTCCAGGCCAATGGGTATAGCACAGCGTGGCTTGTCACTAAGAAATTTACTAGGATATTATTGAACTCTTTGACCTCTACTATTATAGCTCATTGTACTAGGTAGGGTAATTAATGTTAGCTGCTGTAACAAATAACCCTCTATCTCAGTGGTTTAACACAGTGTAATGAGGCTTGGCTGAAGTTTCTGAGCCACATCCAAGTAGCTACAAACAAGTCCAAGTAGTAATCAGTGATGCTGGCCACTTCTGTCCTATGTCTCTGTCATCTGGAAGCTATGCTTGTTGCTATGCCATCCTTGAAGTTTCCATGGAAACCTTGGAAGATCTCACAAGATGTTTTCAAAGGCCAGGACTGGATATGGCTTATTATCACCTCCACCCACATTTCATCAGTCAGGCTGCAGATACATGGCTTTAAGAGAGACTGGGAAATGTAGCCTTCCTATGTACCTAGGAAGCAGAAATGGCGAGGTGAACATAGAGGAGTGTCAAACATGTTTTTGCTATTTTCTGTGTGTCTGCTATTTGTCTCTTGCCATGCTGTCATCAAAATGCTTTTCTTCTACTACATTTTTTTCAAGGCCAGTCTCACATGCTCCTCTGAACTTCTATTGGACTTGAGTTCATATCTTTAATATATATCATTTGATCATATTATGTCCTGTATTATGATTTAAATGTTTCCTATGTCTTGGTTTTGTCTCTTCCATTGTAAGGTAGTCATGATATTCCCAAGGTGGTCTGGTTGAAGAAGTTTTCCATTTGTCTGTAAAAGGATGTTCAGTGCTTAAAGAATGAAAACAGCTTCTATTTTAGCTCTTAATGTATGCAAAAGCTTTTATAGCACAGTAGAAATAGAAGGAAACTTCTTAATTTGATAGACAGTATCTTCAAGAACTTTAAAATAAACATTATATTTAATAGGAAGTCAAAGTTAGGGAAAAGACAAGGAAGGCTATCATTATCATTGCTCTGACATTGTACTGAATGTCTAGCCAAGACAATAAGACATGGAAAAGAAATGGGTTATAAAGTCTATAAATCAATTTTTGATGCATAACAAATCACCCCAAAATGAAGTTTTCTAAGATAACAACCATTTACTTAGCCAATGATACGGTTTTGTTGTGTCCCCACCCAGATCTCCTCTTGAATTACAACTCTCATAATTCTCATGTGTTGTGGGAGGAACCTGGTGGGAGGAATCCTGGTGGATTATGGGGGCAGGTCTTTCCTGTGCTGTTCTCGTGATGATGAATGAATCTCATGAGATCTGATGGTTTTAAAAATGGGATTGGCCCTGCACAAGCCCTCTCTTTGCCTGCCACCATGCATGTAAGACACGACTTGCTTCTCTTTGCCTTCTGCCATGATTGTGAGGCCTCCCCAGCCACATGGAACTGTAAGACCATTAAACCTCTTTTTCTTCCCAGTTTTGGGTATGTCTTTATCAGCAGCGTGAAAACAGACTAATAAAGCATATAATTATCTGGGTCTGCAATTTGGGCTGAGCTGGGCTGGGAAGGTTTTTCCGGACTTGGCTTATCCCACTCATGTACCTATGGCAAACTGCCAGATGGTTGACTGTAGTTTTCAGCCACTGAATTTTGAGGTGCTTCCTGACAAAGAGAAACCTAACTGATACAGATTAGAAAATAAGTGACAAAACTAAACATTTGTAGATGAAATTCTAGTCTGTTGTAAAGATCTTAGGAATAAGGCTGAATTGGAAAAATGGGTTTTATCACATGTAAGTGTATATGTATTTATACCAATCAGCATTTTGTTTTTACCAGACCTTGGTCCTGAGAGGCTTTTTCCCTAAAGCAATACATTTGCAATTAGAGATGTATTTGCATATGCAATGATCTCTTCAATTTTCTCTGGATTTGCCTACATAAGCTTTTCAGTTACCCAATCTCAGATATCACCAGCAGATAAATTCAGAGAATTAAGATGGTTAGAGATTGACAAAATATGACAAATCAGGTATTTAGCACCTTCATTTATGGTTGAAAAACTGAGGCTGAGAGAAGTTAAGTGATTTGTCCAAGGTCACACAACTCACGTATAGCAAAAGTCTGTGGTGTTAGTATAAATATTTTAAATTATTATTTAAAAATTTTTACTTATTTATTTTAGTTTTTTTTTTTTTTCTTAATTTACTTATTTATTTAGAGACGGGTGTCTCACTCGTTTGCCCAGGCTGGAGTGCAGTGGCGCAATCATAGATCACTGCAGCCTTGAACTCCTGGTCGCAAGTGATCCCCCTGCCTTAGTCTCCAAGCAGTTGGGACTACAGACGTATGCCACCAAACCCAGCTAATTTTAATTTTTTTTGTGTGGAGATGGAGTCTCGCTATGTTGTCTAGGCTGATCTTGAACTCCTAGGCTCAAGTGATTCATCCACCTCAGCCTCCCGAAATACTGGAATTACAGTCATGATCCGCCATGCCAGGCCATTAGTTCAAGTATTATTATCACATTAGAAGCTGAGATTTGTGAATCTGGATCAATGCTTCTGTAATATCACATTAAATATTTTCTGACTTATTTCCATTCAAAGGGAGAGATAGCCAGTTTGAATGGTCCAAGATGGAAAAGGCCTGCAATATAATTCTCAGTTGGTTCTGGAACCTTCAGAGGCAGAATATACATAAAACCTTCTAAGAATTTTGGACATTGAATGTGTTGGGACTATCAATGACCTTATATGATGTTGTCATTTATAGGACACTCTTTAAACTTATCAGTTATCAATGAAAAATAATTATCTCTTGTTTAGCTACATAAATTCCACCTATGCCATTTTAGTTATGTTGGGGGCAGTTACTCCAGAGATTAACTCTGTAAAGAATGCTAAGTGGTTTTCCTTGACTCTTAATAGTAATTAAAATACTAACAATGTTGAGTTGAATTCTTACTGTGTGCCAGGTACTGTGTTGAATACTTTACATATATTGCTAATTAAATTCTCATATAACTTGGCAATGTAGATGTATCCTCATTTACAGATGAGGAAACTGAAGGGCGAAGAGATTAAACCCAAGGTAACTAAAGACAGAAGGGGAATTCATACCCATATCTGCCCAGCCTCAAAGTTCTGAGCTCAAACTCTTGTTGATGTTTTTTCAGTAGGCCTGTGGTAGTATTCAAAGATGTATATACAAGTTCTTTGGATACTCCCCTTTAGGAGGTGAAACTTAATTTCTTTCCTTTTGATTGTAGGCAGGACTTAGTGACTTGCTTCTATAAAGTACTCTATAGTGAAAGCATGTGGGACTTCAAAGACTAGGTCACAAAAAGCATTGCACTTTCTTCCTTGCTCTTTCTTGGATCATTAATTCTGGAGGAAGTTAGCTACCATGGTGTGAGGACACTCAAGCAGCTTTATGGAGAGGCCCATGTGGTGAAAGACTGAGGCCTCTTGACAATAGCCATATGGGAGCGCCATCTTGCAAGTGGATCCTCCAGCACCAGTCGAGCCTTTGGGTGACTACAGCCCTGGATGACAGCTTGACTGCAACTTCATGAAAGACCTGAATGAGAACCTATCAGTTAAGCTGCTCCCAAATTTCCAATCCACCAGAACTGTGACATGTTTATTGTTTAATCTCCTAAATTTTGGGATAATTTGCTGTTAGCAAAAGCCTGTGTTATTAATATAAATATTTTTAAATTATTATTTTTTAAATTTGACTTATTTATTTTAATTGTTTTTTACCTTAAAAAATTTATTTATTTAGAGATGGGGTCTAACTCTGTTGCCCAGGCTTATGAATCCAAAGCTTTGGATTACTAATTACTAGTACAAGGCTTTTTCAAGGTAAATATAAACCCAAGTGAACCTATCTGAGTGATCACAGACCCTGAGCTGTTAGGGCCATCACTGACTAAACTTCCCTCAAAGCCACAACTCACCAGGGGTTTGCTCCATGGCCGTGATGTTCACTGCATCTGCAGACAATGCTGCCTGGCATATTCATTTCAGATTACTTCTGCAAGAGCTGAGAGCCCTCTACCTACTTTCACTGTCTCAGATATGGCTTCCTGTTCACCAGAGAACCCACTGTGGAGTGGAATATTCTGTTGTGATTTGCCGCTGGTCCCTGTGAGCCTAATTGAGCTTGGTCCATTAGTCAGATATGGGCCAATCCACTGGCTCGATGGATCGATAGACATTTGTTTGTTTGATTCCACCCAGCCATGCACCCTGGCAAGTGCAGAAAACAGCATCAAAGTGCATCACGTGCACCAGAGACTGAGGAATTCCTTTTTAGCTTTTACTTGAGGCCACTTTGGATGAAACGAGCACAATATTTAAACTGACCAGCTTTAATGAGCAGAAATGGAAACGCCGATATTCTTCTCTGGGAAACACACTTAGGGTAAAGAGAATCTGCAAAGCCAGCTACCGGGATGGCAATTAAGCCAAGTTCATAAATTGGATTTTCAGGGTATTACTGGAAAAGGGGAAAATTTAATCAAGGAGGATCAATACTGCTTATGTGGAGTGAAAGCGGCCCATGTCATGGGGACCTAGGTTTCTGTGGATGGGTGAGAGTGCCCTGCTGTCTGCCCCCACCGCTCCTCACCTTGCAGAAATGGGGGACTGGGGCACATAAGGGCCTCGCTGACCACTTGTGCAAACACTTCCTGTGCAAGTTGCACCTGCCATGGCAGCGCAGCCTTCCTCATCTGTCTCTTGAAGTGACTGCTGCTCACCTTTCCTTAGCGGGCTGTCATGTGTCCTCCAAACACTGCTGCATGCCATGACACAGCTAATCACACACATCTGCTGTCTGCAGCTTGGGTGTGAATTTCCCTCTTGAAACCCGAGAGGAAAGGGAAGGGGACTGCATGGCTGCTTTGCAGGGGCCCTGGCTGCTCCTTCCTGGGACATGCCGCCTCCTCCCCAAGGTCTTTCCCTATCGGCCTCCCCTGGTGTCCCCAGCCAGCTTCCTGCACAGGGCGGACAGGAGCCAGGACTCCTGGAGGCAGGTGCATCCAGGGGCCCTGGGCAAGGAGGCTACAGCAGCCTTGAGTCCCAGCAAAGCAGGCATGGGGTCTGAGAGGGGCAGGAAGGCAGTGGTGGCCTGGCCTGTGCTCTGCCCCTGGGCTCAGGAGGGCGCAACCTTGGGAAGGTCTGTCCTGTGAAAGAACCCCGCATGTTGTCCACGCAGCCACGCCTGCAGTTCTCACTCGGTTCCAAAATGGGCTGGGCCCTGTGTCACGCCCTGGAGACAGACACAGCACCAACCAAAGGCTCAGTTCCACCCTCAAGAGCTTGCAGTCCAGGAAGGGAGATGAAAATAAACCCGTGAAGATGGATAGCTATCTAAGGACGAATGGCAAAGAGCCTTGTGAATGAGAAATACCAGGCGCTCTGAGAAAGGGAGTGTAAAAGGGAGGCGACACTCCTTATCAGGACTAGTGGAATTACGGAGTTGCACCCCTGCAGGTGGCAAGTCACCTGCGACCTGGAAACCTTTGATAATAAATAATGAGCACCTGCAGGGCAGCGGCCTGGCGCTCCACACCTTAGCTCATGCAGTCCTCAAAACCACACCGGGAGGTCTCACTCCACAATGCCGCTTGCTGGAGCCATGGCCAGATTGCTGGGAGCATTTTGAGGAGGGCATTCCCAGCTAGTGACTGTTCAAGCTACGGCCAAAAAACATCTATGGGAAGACATCTTCAGTGTGCAAAACCTGCATTAGATTAATATTTCAGCATGGCCCCTTCTGCCCTCTGAAATTTCCCAGGAATCTTCTTGTGGCCAACCCTAACCAGAAACACACGTGAAAGGGGAGATGGGATTTGGTTCAGAGGAGCCAGGTGGGTTCCCTGCAGAGTGGAGACAGAGGGTGCGGGGTGAATCCGGAAGGTAGCTTGGGGTCACACCAGAGGGAACCTCGACTACCCAGCGTTACTTTTTGTCCACTGGCCCTCACTTCCACTCACCTTCCTCTCTTTTCTTCCCTGCTGTGTGCTTGGGGTGGGGGCGGTTCATACCCATCCATGGCTTCACCTGGGTTCTCTTGCTGCGGGCTTCTGGCTGGGTGCTGCCCGTGCACCGGCACTGATGGGAGACCAGAGGGCAGGCAGGAGGAGGGGGAGGTAGGGTGAGCCCCTCCTGCTTCTCTGCATGCACATGAGCACAGAAGAGAGGCAGCAGGAAGGACCGGCCCTACCTCCCCTTCCTCCCTGAAAATGGGTGTGTCCCTCCTCCCCCCTCCCTGAAAATGGGTGTGTCCCCCCACCCCCTCCTCCCTGGAAATGGCCGCGTCCCTCCTCCCCCTCCTCCCTGGAAATGTCCACGTCCCTCCTCCTCCTCCCTGGAAATGGCCGCGTCCCTCTAAGGCTGTAGCTCCTGTCGGATGCCCCTCCTCCATGGCTCCAGGTCTCAAGGGACTTCTGTGACACTATTTCTTCCCCTTGGCCCTTCCAACTCGGGATGGGAGCAGCTTGTTGCTCATCTGGAGTTCTTCGACATCCCTTATTATTTCTCTTATTCACACGTGCACCTTTGCAACATTTAACTTCATCCAATTCTATTCCATTAAACCAGTATAAGTGGAATCCTGGTTCCTGCTGGCATCACTGCAGATTTGCCAGGTTACAGTGCTCATATTTCTTTGTGTAAACAGTGGACAGAAATTCCTGGACCTGCTAACCCCTTCTTGGCACTAAGCCCCTGCCGAGGGCACAGGGTAGAATGTATAGACCATTCCTGTGATATCACAAGTGCACTGGGATTAGTACATTTGGAATGATGTTGAGGCTGGTAGGACATTGAGCATTCCTTTGGTGGTAGTTCATGAATGTGTTTTGGTCTTTTAATATTAAGTTCCTTTTAAAAAATTCAGTACTTCACTGCAGTTGTTTAAAGGATATCTCTGAACATTTAATGTGCAAGGTGTTTGAGAGGCCATTAAAGGAGCTTAATTCATTGAGATTCGCTGAAGTTGTAACACAACAGTGTCATGTCCTCCTGGAATCGCATTGTCATCAACCGTGTGGGCTCTTCGCTTGGTTGAATCACAGTGGGATGCCAGCCATTTAGCTCTAGTTTTTGAAACAGAGAAAACTGGAAAATAGCCTCCCTGGATTTCAAAATAAGCTTATAAAATGGGGCTGAGAGATGTGTAATTGTAAGACTTGGTAATTTAGCGATTTCAGGGAGGTTTTATACTGGCATTCTGGTCCATTTTCTGGGAAGATTATGCTACCAATGGAAGAAAGTACTAGGCTTTAAGAAAGGAGGTTCGCCTGGCACTTGATACAATTTATTGCTCTGTTTGGCTCTCCCCATACATCAGTTGAAATATGGTTAAATGCCAGTGTAAGTCACCACAGTTGAAATTACGAGGCAAGTAAAATAATGCCACTTGTGTATCATAAAATACCACATCTCTATCTCATGATAGGCTTTAATGCTCACACATTAGTATGCCAATTTTTGTTGTTGTTGCAAGCAGTAGAAGCGTAAATCAGTTTAACCAAATATTAGAGAGAACACATTGGGTCAAGGACGGGGGCAACCCAGGAGGCAAATGTGGCATGTTGGCTAGACCTAGGGCCTCATGAGATGGAATCCTCCCGGTCACTCCCTGGCTTCGCCGGTTCTGTTGCATGCTCTCTGGCCTTCATTCTCAGGTGCTCTTTATGTGCTGGGAACTTACCTCCTGCTAGCTCAGAATCCCCTCCAGAAAGAGGTCAAGTGTTCAGTTTCCTGTACCCCCACTTCTTTCTGTGGGCCTTGTGAGGGCCACTCTCTGTTAGTGCAGACTGTCTTTAGGCTGTGAACAGTATCACTGATTAGGTTTCAGTGCTTTTCACAACGGGCATATTCTAGTCATGCCTCCCTCATTAGCCTGGTGGGACTTGCTGTTGCTCACATTTTTAAACCATGCATTTAGGCAGTCTTGTAGGTCTCTAAGACGGTTGATGAAATGCACTGATTAATTTAGAGTTTTACTGGCTTCCTCTTTAAAGGATGGTTACCTTTATTTCAAATCTCCAGGAGAGGTGGGGTCCCCCTATTACCCAGCCTGGGCTGCCCTAATCTGCTCTCCTCCAAGGAGACTAAAGCACTTTCCTCCCTCATTCACCTGCTGTTGACCTATGTGGAAGCACTTGGCCAAGCAGTACTTTAAGTGTCTGGGTAAGAAGCACTTCAAATCTCAGCTTGGATGTTCTTCCCAAGTTGGAGAGTGATACTCTCAATTATTTTCAACTAAGGGATGCCATTGATGTTATAGCAATCCGGGATTTTCCTGTCATGGCCTGTGCTGAGTGTGGGGTTGGCAGTTTGAGGAATATTTCAGGCTGATTTCATTTAGTGTGGTCTTGACAAGGTGTGGGGGCTTTCCTGTCTACATTATTTCATCCTGACAGGCTTCCATGTTTCCATCCTTTATTCTAGGGGATTTATAAAAGTTCTGGACCGTTGAAAAGTGAGTTGGGTGGAGACTGAGGAGAGTCTTGAGCCACAGATACTTATTGTTCCTTTTGAACCCTCGGTAGGTGTTGACTGTGGACTGCCCAGACTGTTTTTATCTGTATCTCTTTGTTAAGTCATTCAGGCCCTCTCCTTCTGAACCAGGGATTTCTTACTCTCTTTACCTAAGCATAAATGGAGCTGCTTTATTACTTTAATTGATTTCTGAGATGTTACTGATGAAGCTACGAGTTTGACTTTGTCTGAAAAACTCATTTATTAATGAAGCTTTAGGTAATCGTTTCGAGTAAGAGTTCCTGGTCAGCAGGTGGCCAGGAGTTGGGGTCGAGCAGCCGGTGGCTAACAGGAACATACCTAAGGCAGGCACGACTGACAGGTGCGATGGTGAATAGGAGACCCATTTACATCTTAGCCATGCTTGATCATGAGTTGGCAAAGGACTCGGCTCGTTGTTGTCAGTTTAGACAAAGCAACTACCATCCTGACTGTCATTGTTCACTAGGCCAAAGGGGAAGAGAGCTCCGAAATTCTCCCACCAGCAATTAAATGATCAGTCCAGAGCAGACACACGCTGCTTTATTTACCACACACTGGCCAACACTGATCACATGACCCTACAAGCCAGTGTGTTTTAAACTAGAGGCATCCTGTGGTTCTCTCAAGGTGTATATTACTATGTCCTGGTCAGAAGGCTGGGAGGATAATGAGAAGAACAGTAAAGGATGATTTAATTTACATGGGAATGCTGAGTTGATGGCTATTTTTTTCTATTTAGCATTAGTAGCAATTGCACTGAATATGTGCAATAAACCACTGTGTGTATGTGGGTGGTGGGTGAGGGTGTGGAGAAAATCACACAGAGTATTCCTTTGCTGCCCCCTTCACTTGCAAATCAGTCAGTTAAGCAAATAGCTCTTGTTGGCTAGAGACATCTAACCATGTTGCTAGCATGTCTCAGAAATAATCTATGACTTCCTAGCAGAGAAATGACTCTGATTACATCATAGGACATCACAGTCCGTGTGTCACGTCTTGTTAGTCTGTGTTTTATAAAGCGGCCAGGCTGGTCTCCTGGTGGAGGGACTCAGAAAACATAACTCAGGAGACAGATAAAAAGGATACCCCTGATTCTAGTTGGCAAGACCAGCTTACACTCCAGGCTGCGGGGTCCTTGGAACACATTTATTTACTTTGAGATACTAGGGTCCTATGTGGCTTGTTCTAATGTCCTTACAGAGGACACTGGTTAACGGCGTCTCTGGAGGTGTCTTCCAAAGAGCTTCCGGCACAGCCTTCCATTAGTTTCATTTCTAGTAAATCAGGTCTCCTGCCCAAAGGTCATGCAGGTTTTCTGGGGGTTTTCTTTGGGGAAAGCGACCTGGACCTGTTGGCGATAAGTTTGGGAATGCTCAGTTAGCAAAATAATCTCTATAGGATTGCCTTTTGCTTTTCAGATCACTTTTGAGTAAGTCCCACAACATCAAATGAGCCAATTCATTTGGGAGAAGCAAGGCCTGTACTAGGCCTTTGGTGTGGTTATCATGTTTAATTGAAATACCAGCTGCAAATAAGAAGCTCCTAAAGCTTACCAGAATCACAGACCATCCCCAAAGCATATCTGCTGTAGACATTTGATCTTGTATCTCTAGACATGTAATCTTGTATCTCTAGCTGACAGGCCCTAGTAAAGGCTAAAATTTAGGTAAGTTACTGACCAAATTTAGCTTTTGGCCTTTCAGAAGAGTTTGGATTTGAGCAAGGCTGATTGAGTTGAGAGCCTCTTTGGTTCTCAAATAGGACTCACAAACACTTGTAAGTTTGAATATTCTAAGCAGAATGTCTCAGCCTTTGACACAATTGGCGTTTCAGGCTGGGGGAATCTCTAGTGGGGAATCTCTACAAATCTCTGGGCATTGTAGGATGTCCAGCAGCCTCCTGGCTTCTGCCCACTGGGTGCTGCTAGCAGGACCCTCCCCCAGCCCCGGGGTGACAACTGAAAATGTCTGCAGACATTGCTAAATTTTCCCTGGGGGACAAAATTGGTGCCATTTGAGGACCACTGGTTTCAAAGTGTTTCAAGGAAGCTGGAGGGAGGCAAGAAACATTCCCATTTGAGAATATGACAGTCTGAGGTTCCTCTTGCAGAGGGCGAGGCATGGAAGGGTTTATTTGGAATGTTGTAACAATGGATAAAACCATGTGAAATGGAAGGGGAAGGATTTTGTAGGACATCAATCTAGAAATAGAAAAATACTGGGTACTATCAGTGAAGAGTAAGGTCTGAATGGCTTGAGGGGCTGTGAGGTTACGTGGATGTCCTAACCCCAGGTAGCAGGCTTAGGTCAACTTGGTTGCAGCAAATGAGGAGAGTAGACTTTTGTTCTATGGGGTCAAGCGAGAGACTAATAAATGGTGGGTCTCTGATCTCCCTTGTGCTATTGAGGTAGGATCCCCAATGCTTGTCCCTATCTTTCACGTACAAGTAGAGAGAGAGTCGTGTAGTAATTGGGAGGGCCTAAGGATAGGGCGGTTTTGAAGGAAGTCCTCAAAGAAACAGAAGAGAGGCGAAGATAGTTCAGAGCAAGGGTTTTATGTCAGCTTTTGTCAGATCGAATAAAGGGAGAACCAGTTCAGAAAAGTTAGGAATCCAGTCTCTTGTAAGGCTGAGAAATCCTTCAACTTCTCTTTTGGTAATTGGATGGGAAAGTTCACAAACAGCTTCCTATCTTTGAGAGAAAACAGACTTTCCATTTTTGTGGAGAATTGCCAGATAAAATACAAGATACTCATGTAAATATGAATTTTAGATAAACGAAGAATAATATGTTAGTATACGTATGTTCTATGCAATACTGTTCTCTGTTCCATACAATATCTGGGACATACTTATATTAAAAATTATATGTTGTTTACTTGAAATTCAAAATTAACTGGGTATCCCTTATATATTTTAATTTTAATTTTAAGTTCCAAGGTACATGTGCAGAGTGTGCAGGTTTGTTACATAGGTAAACATGTGCCATGGTGGTTTGCTGCACGTATCAACCCATCACCTAGGTATTAAGCCCAGCAAGCATCAGTTCTTTTTCCTGATGCTCTCCCTTCCCACCCTACCCCCTGACAGGCCCCAGTGTGTGTTGTACCCCTCCCTGTGTCCATGTGTTCTCATTCTTCAGCTCCCACTTTGAAGTGAGAACAGGACATCTCATATTTTTATTTTTAAATTAAGTCCCTAATTTTGTGGGATGCCATGACTGAATAATGTACTGGGGTCTGACATTTTGGGGCTCATCTTTGGAGATTTTGTGTCCCATGTATGCTAATATTGACAGGTGGAGGGGACCAATTTTGCAAGACTCTCAGTCTGGAAAGCAGAACAGATTATTCATGTACTATATGGGGCAGAGCGCAGGTGGATGTCTCTAAGGCTAAGTATTTGCAAGATGTAAGAGGACACTTCTGCAAAACCTTGAGGAATAACTGTTCAGGTGTAGTATTGATTTTCCAGTTGCATGAAAATAGGGTACTGTCGTTCATTTTGTGCCTGTATGTGCACGTGTGTGTATGAGTATCTGCATGAGTGTGTGTGTGCACATGTGTGCATGAATGCACTTGTGTGCACATGTGGAGCAAACTTACTACACTTTGGGATCTTTGCTCTTGCTGTTCCCCTTGCCTGCAACCCTGATCCTTGTCCTCTGCCACTGAAATTTCAGCTCTCAAATCTCTCCTCTTCGGAAAGTCCTCTGTTCACTACTTTATCTAAATGATCTCTCTCCCCATCACTTTATCCTGTTTTATCTTCATCTCTGCATCCGGTAGAATGGGCTATTTTATGATGTGATAACAAACCGCCCCCAAATCTCAATGGTTTAAAACTACAAAGGTTTATTTCTCACTCAAAATATGAGCTCTTCAAGGTTCAGCAGGAGGAATCTGACAACCACAGTGCCTCAGAGGGCTGAAGGAGCACCTCATCTTGAAAGTTGCTGGTGGCTGTGGCAGAGGGAAACAGAGCTAGTAGCTCAGTACGTGTTCTGCACTGAAGGGAGATACAAAATGGGTTGGTTGAAACTAGTCACCTGGGCCTGCCCAATCCCAAGTGGAGCAGATGTGCCATCCTCTCGCGTGTTCAGAAAATGAGGAGCTGAAAGTATTTGGGAAACGTCACTGATTATACCAAGTTCATGATGGAATAGTTGCCTTCTCTATTTTTTATTTGCTTGTTAACTGTTTCTTTCCACTAGAATATGGACTCCAGAAGAGCTCACGGTTGATCCCAGTGCTGAGAACAGAGCTTGGCACAAAGTAGATGCTCAAAAATATTTCATTGAATGTTTGAATGAATAGGTTATACTCCATAACTCGGAGACCCAGACAAAGAGTGTAAGCCTGTGAAACTCTGGTAGAATTAGGGGTTGAGAATGGACAACTCTGTGGCTCCGGCTTCGTTTCGTGTTTCCTGACTTCTTTTTGATGTTCTGGGACTGTCCTAACTTTAAACATTCAGTTCCCATTAGAAGCGCACAGATCTCAGACCATGTGTTCTCACTCTGAGTTCAGCAGGTGCGGCCCCCAGACTCCTGGGATCTCTCATTAGGGTGCATTGGCTGTCCGACATCAGTGAGAGCAGATGAATTATTGCCTTAAGACGGAGAAGAGTTTTCAGAGAAACTGGCTCTGCAGGTGCTGACCTTGGAGGTTTAGATCTGAGAGAGGATTTACTCTTCACTTACGTGTGAGGCCCGAGCCTGGCCCCCTTCCCTCCCCGGGCTGTGCTTTGTCTCCTGGCACCCTGGGGGCCCTGTGGTGGTGGTGAGTGTATGGGGGACATAGATATGATGTCAAAGGTCAGCTAGCTGGATGGTCATCACACAGCCACACAGCTTGTCATTAGTGCAGCCTGGCTCAGCCACCAGGTTTTTGCCTTTTCATCCTATTGTTTCAGGCCAATTAGTGGTCTTTTTTTCTCAGAGGGCCTGACATAGTGCTGACTCACAGCTGGATCTCCTCATTATTTGAAATAGTTTTCATTCCTTGAGAACATACACCGGTGGACCCGTTTCTGAAAATAAGATTGATGTGCAGTGAGCATTGGGCAAATTCAAGGAGGTGGTACCTGAGTCCTGTGTGAACTCGATGTCCCTTTCCCTGGAATCCAGATAATCAGCTACTTGAGTCATGTACACCAGGCCATCTCCTGTTTTGGACCATCTTATTATATTTTTGCTTCCTGCAGCTGGGTAGATGAGCAGTCTTGTGAGATGAAAGGAAAGAATCCAGCTTCTTACCACCGTGTGCTATAATTGATGTATCAGTCTGGTTCACACTTGCTCCTCAGGCCCAGACTAGTTTCTCTTAATCAAAATATGGCAGGGTAAGAATGGGCTCAGTTCTGTGTAAAGAATTTCAGGAGTGCTTGAAGAGACAATCAGCAAAGGAGAGGCTAGAGAAGTTACATGCACATAATTTTTTCTATTTGTAGTCGACTTAAGAGCTAATTTCTTTAGAGTAATTGGCCTGTGAGAAAGATTTTGAGGCTGTTGTAATTAATACAATGGGCCAAGTCAGAGATGTGATGGAATCATTGGGTATTAATTAATTGGTGACAGGAGAATTTCTGTTTCCTGAAGGAGAGCTCTTCACTTAGGGAGGTTTACACACTTTGGGATTACAGGAGCGTGCAAATCCCTTCCATTGACTTTCTGCTTAGCTGACATTTATTGAAAATCTGCCAGGTGAGTGGAAGGTTACAAGAATTCTAATCTGATTGTTGACCCAGATGGTCTTCAGAGTGTCAATCTATTTGTGGGCTTCTCCCAACTCTGCTAATTTCAAGGTTAATGAGGTTAAATATTCTGTTTGGATTTGTTTTTTAGTATCTCAAGGTGTTTGTCTCTCTCTGTCTCTTTTCTTTCATGTTTTTCCTTTGCTGTGGTGGTGCTGAAATAATTCTTTGTGACTCAGAGGTGCCACGTGCTTTGGGAGTGACTGAATCAAAGGTAGTTACTTAGAGAAAGCTGGTTGTCATTTGTGATATTCCTTGGAAAAGTTGTCCTCATCTTTTACCTGTTACTGAATCCGTTGTAACAGCACCTGCCTGCAAAACAGTAGCACTGGTGATTCCTTGTCTAATAATGGTGGAGGAAATGCTACAATGCTAATATTCACACTGATGACAACTATAAATTAGGAGAAAATGCAAAAAATAGCTGTTTAAAGGATGCAGAGTAACCAAAAGTAGCAGACACTTGGAATCAGGGAATGGCATTGGATGAGTTTCTCATTTTATGACTTAGACCCTGATGGAAGTACCCATGCAGGGAAGCTGAATTGCAGAAAGCTCAGTCTTACCAGCTTGAAGAACCAGAGGCAGCGTTTGGGGCAACCACAACCACTGGAAAACGAAGGGAGAATGCTGGAAAAAAAGATCTAGAGAAAGAGAGGCCTCACATTCTGTATACAATCTCTGCCCAAATCTATGGCTAACCCTGGAACCACACATGCATTATGAAGACTCCAAGAAGCTCAGATTAACTGCCTATTTAATAAAAAAGTAACAACATGATTTTTCAGACATGTATAATAGAATCCAGAGTCTCCACAATGCATTGTTCCACAGTGTCCAGGATGTGATCCAAAATTACTTGACATAAGAAGGAACAAGAAAATGAGACTCACACACCAGAGGAAAAAAAAGTAAGTGGGGACTTGTGCAAAGGTGACCCAGATAATGGCATTATTAGGCTATCAGGCTAGGATTACAAGGTAGTTATTATTATAATATTATAGACATTAAGGAAAATATGCTCCTACTGAAAGGAAAGATATGAAATGGAGAAAAATAGAAACTACAAAAAGAATAAAGTTGAAGTTGTAGAACTGAAACATATAATATCTGAAATAAAAAAGTTTACTGGGGCCGGGCATGGGGGCTCATGTCTGCAATCCCAGCACTTTGGGAGGCCAAGGTGGGTGGATCACTTGAGGTCAGGAGTTTGAGACCAGCCTGGTCAATATGGTGAAACCCCGTCTCTACTAAAAATACAAAAATTAGCTGGGCTGGAAGAAAGAGTCAGTGAACTTTAAGACAGACCAATGGAACTTACTCAGTCTAAAGAACAATGAAGAAAAACATTGACAATGTTAATGAAAAGGTCCTCAGGGCCCTGTGTGACAATAGGAAGTTGTCTATGTGGAATCAAGTCCAAAAAGAAGAAAAAGGAAAAGGGACAGAAAAAATATTGGAAGAAGTGATGCTTATAAAGTTTCCAATTTTGTGAAAGACCTATACTTGTCATATGACCAAGCAAACTTATTTCTAGGTATTGGATTAAGATAAATGAAAACATATGTTCATACAAAGATATATATATATATGAATGTTTATAGCAGCATATTCATTTTCAGTCTAGCCAAGAACTGGAAAGAACTCAAGTGTGCATTAACTGATGACTAGATAAACAAATTGTAAACATCTGCACAGCAGACTCCTACCCAGTTATGGAAAGGAGCTTGCTACTGATGGGCACACAAACATGGATTAACCATCAAAGCCTCATGTTAAATGAAAGAAGCCAGATACAAATTATATTCTGTGTGATTCCAATTTATATGAAATTCTAGAAATGGAAAGATCAGAGTGAGAGAAAGTACATCAGTGGTTGTCGGAGTTGGGGAGTGTGGCAAGCGAGCTGTCTGAACAGGGTCCTGAGAGCACTTTTTCAGGGTGGTGGGAAGATCCTATATCTTGAGTGTGGTGATAGTTACATGACTATGCATTTGTCAGAACTCATGGTATATTCTTAAAATAGGTGGATTTTATTCCGTGTAAATTATATTTCTATGTAACTCATGGCTCTTTCCATGGAACTCTCTTAAGTGGAATATAATTTTTGAAAAAAATACTTTATCAAAATACTTTATCAAATACTAACCACCTTAAGGCACAAAAAAGGATTGAGAGATAGAAGTCATCTCTGACATCAACATGATGAACATATAGCTTCAATACACTTCTGGGTCTCATACCAGCGTAAACTTGGTAAGTTAAGGTATAACTGTTTGCAAGGACAGGGCTTGGGTCTTGTATCTTTCTTGTATTCTAGTACTTCGTATTTTACGGTGTTCAATAAAGAGAAGATTGTTGCCCCAGAAGCACTGAGTGCCAAATAGTTAGGATTCAAATGTTATGTTTGTGTTTTTGAGATTCCAGTATATCATGGCTTTGCCATTCCAAACTTCTGCAGGGCAGAGGAAAACTCCTTTGCAGGAAAATAGCCAAACAGGAATTTCCTCCTGCTCTTATGGGAGGTAATGCAGAAGCCCATAGATGAATATTGAAATTGGAAGAATGGAAGATGAGTAGTGCCTGTGTAGACCTAGGCAGGGTTGGACACGAATGAGACCTCAGACACAAGGATGAAAACATTACAATCTAGGGAAGCCAAAGGGGTGTCATGTTGAAGTGTCTTTACTTTGAGGTTCACAGATTATGCATGCATTAATTCACTCATTCACTCATTCATTCATTCATCCATCCATGATATGTTTATGGAGTGCCTACTATGGTACTTTCCTAGGCACTGGGGGGTAATATAGGGAAAATGCAGACAAAACCCTTGCTCTCACTGGGCTTACAATCTAGTGGACAGAAATAGCCCAAAGAAAGGTAAATAAATAAAATAGAGTATGTTTGACGGTGCTATTGAGAAGTGGCAGGGAGGGTGATAGGGATCACCTCAGTGTAGGGGATGGGTCTTTCAGCAGGATCATCCAAGAAGACACCACTGAGAAGACAGCTGTTGAGTCTAGTCCTGAAGGCAAGGCCAAGGATGGTGTAGCTGTCATAGGGAGGAGTGGCCCAGGTAGAGGCATGAGCTAGTGCAAAGGCCCTAAGGCAGCAGCATGGCTGGAGCTGGGGGAACAGTAAAGGCGCCCTTGCGGCTCAGGCAGAGTGAGCAGGGAGAGAGTGGGGGACAAGTGTTTAGGGAGGTATCTGGCCATAGAGCTAAGGGGCCGGGTATAGATTTTTGTAAGGACTTTGCCTTTTATGTGAGTGAGATGAGAATTCCTCAAGGTTTTGAAAAGAAGAGAGAAGAATGTCTGACTTAAGTTCTAACAGAAGCACTCTGGCCGCTGGGTGGAGAGAAGAGAGTGTGGGAGTGGTGGTGAGAGTGGGCACAGAGAGATCAGGTAGGAAGTTATTGCATTCGCCCCGGCAAGAGGTGATGGTGACTTGGCCTAGGGCAGAAGTAGTAGATGCAGTTAGAGTGAGGTATTTAAAAAATATATATGTTTAAGGTAGAACCAGCAGGCTTTCTGTACACATTACACATGCACTATTAAGGAAAGAGAAGAGTTAAGGACAACCAAGATTTTGACCAGAGTAACTGGAAGGATGGATGGAGTTGCCTTTAATGGGGAAGACCGCAATAAACTTCATGATCTTTGCACCTTCTGACTCCATCCCTTTGAGAGTAGTACATTCTCCTACTAAGTACAATCAAATATCTGCGGCCTTTACATTTTGCTCTAGGTGACTGTGAGCACTCTTCTGATCTAGTGTTCTGATCTAGTGTTCTGCAGGAAGCTCATCTTGGGCCCGATCTTTGTAGGTCAGCCACGAACAAAGCCCTGGTCATCTCATTGTTACAGTCCCCTTAATAGGGAGCCCTGTGTAATCCTTTGTGCGTGATGCTGCTCCTGTACCTCAGGAGGGAAGACACCAGGTCTGGGAAAAAGTTGGCACTGATCGCAGTTGCAGCTGCCAACTAGCCCCTGGTAACCAGAGTGGCCTTCAGGGTCCTGGACTTATAGGAGCCCTTCATGGCCACCTGGGAAAATCTAGCTAACCAGCATGCATACGGCATGACCTCAGGACCCTGGTCTCATTAGCAGATGCTTCCACTTGATGGAGTCGAGTTGCCTATTAGGCATGTGAAGGATCCCCACTTAATGAGGCCCTTCCCAGTAGAGATGCAGAGTAATCCTGTGCAACACGACAGGAGAAAGTTTCCACTCAGAAGTAGACTCTTTGAAAAGTAATTAGAGTTTTCTTTTCTTTCTTCTTTCTTTTTTTTTTTTTCTTTTGAGACAGTCTCACTCTGTCACCCAGCCTGGAGTGCAGTGGTGTGATCTTGGCTCACTGCAACCTCTGCCTCCCAGGTTCAAGCGATTCTCTTGCCTCAGCCTCCTGAGTAGCTGGGATTACAGGCGCACACCACCATGCCTGACTAATTTTTGTAATTTTGGCAGAGACAGGGTTTCACCATGTTGCCCAGGCTGGTCTTGAACTCTTGACCTCAAGTGAACCTCCCGCCTCGGCCTCTCAAAATGCTGGGATTACAGGCATGAGCTACCATGCCCAGCCAGTAATTAGAGTTTTCTGTGTGTGACTCTGCTCTTCACTTTCCCCCTCTGGAAATATAACTGGCTCAGGGCTGGGGACCTAGTGGTCACTCAGTAAATGTGCATGTATGAATGCACAAATGTTACATTCAGTCTCTCTCCAACATGGACTGTGGCATCAGAGGTGTGGTGGGTCCTGGATGCTCCGCTTTGTAGCTGTGTAACCTGCCTGGGCAGGGGCTTCCTGGTGCTCTAGTTATGGGTACTGTTCACCACTTCTCCTCAGGGCGTGCAGGAGGATTGCCCTTGCTGGCCCTGTGATCAGATTGGGCCATGTGATTGTCATTGCTTCCAGGCCAGGGCATTCCATAGTTAATGAGGAGAACAACTAGGCCTCTCTTTTCCCTTTGGGCTGGAGATCAAATGTTCTAGATGCAGAACAGAGTGTATGATGCGTACGTTTGTGTAAAAATGGGGCAGAGTATTACACTTTTTCATGCCTGTAGGTGCATCAAATATCTCTGCAGGACTAATAAGGAAAAGAATAACTTGGGTTGGCTGCAGGGAGTGGATTTGGGAGTCTGGAGAGGTAGAAGTAGAAGGAAGACTGTTCTTTTATACTTTTTGAATTTTACATCCTAGGAATGGATTATCTATTCAAAAGTTAACATTATGTTATGAATCAAAATCAGACCCCCAGTTCCACTCTGAGGCAAAGCCATGAATGTTTGCCCCAGGAACCAGATGACAGTAACAAGATTCGGTCCTGCATCCTCCGTGCCTGGAGTCTGGAGTCTGTCATCTGATTTCTTATGTCCGTCAGCATGGGTTTGCCTCTTCTCTTTAAGGAGACCTGAATAGAAATGGTTTTCACTGAGAAATCCATTGTCCATTTTTTATGTAACAAGCGTTTTCCTCCAGGTTGGTAATAGAAACAGAGACGATTCTGAAAAGTTGTATTTAAGAACCTGGTGTAAGATGATTTCTGAGCCATCATTTGCTGGAAGGGTTTTGGGATGTCGTCAGAAAGATAGAGGCAGTGGGAAAAAAAATCGTGGCAATTGTCTTAGCTGTCTCTGGGCTTGTCACGGTGATGCTGATAAAATCAGATAAGCTGGAAGTAAGGGTGAGCTGTTAGTGTGAGAAATCGTCGTGGGTTTGGCAGCCGAGAAAGTGGAGGTGCCTCAAGTGTTTGCTCATTATCAAGATTTATTGTTTTCAGCTCTGGGAAAATGTTGGTAAGCAAAAATAAGGCCACTCATGCCAGTCTGCAAAGTACTTTACAAATTTTAAAAACAGAAAAATAAGAAGACTTTAACACCCTTTTCCTGTGTTTGGGAAGTGGGGTAATGGGTTGGCCGACTTATTATGTGCTGACTTAGGAGTCAGATGGAGAGGTTTTGGAGTATTTACAATGGAAAAATATATTTGAAATTTAAACAAAAGCAGAAGAAACCAAACAAGACAGAGTTGAAGATGGTGATCTTCTATGTTTATGTAAAATGTTTCTTGATTAGAGAAATGTATAGAAAATAATATAACAAACACTCATTCACCTACCCCCAGCTTTATTAACTCTTGCTATTTGACTTTATTTGCTTCAAATTTTAAAAGAAATATATTTTACAGATATAATTGGAACCCTCAGTACCTCATGTTGAAAATTATTTCTCTCCCTTCTCTGAGGTAGACATTATCATTACCATGCATGTATTTTGCAGTTTTTAATATAAACTATAGAAAGAATTATTGCATATCTTTCTAGTTTTTATAAAAAGTATTATACCATTCATATACTTGTGCAACTTGATTTTTACTCTCATTTCCTTCTATTTAAAAACAAATGAGGTATAATGAACATGCCATGTAATTCATCTTTTCAAAGTGAACAATTCAGTCATTTTTAGTATATTTATAAAGTCATGGAATCATCGCGTTATGTAGTTTCAGAATATTTTTGTCACCCCCAAAGAAACTCTGTACCCAGTAGCGGTCACTTCCCATTCCCCCACTTAACCCAGTCCTTGGCAACCATGATTCTACTTTTTGTCTTTATGGATTTGCCTACTGTGGACATTTCGTATCAATAGAGTCATACATTATATAGTCTTTTGTAACTGGCTTCTTTCACTTAGCATAATGCTTTTAAGGTTCACTTGTATTGCAGCATTTATCAGTAATTCTTTTTATGGCAAAATAATATTCTATTGTATAGAAATACCACATTTTGTTTATCTATTCATTGCTTGATAGAAAATTGGGTTGCTTTCACATTTTGGGGGGAATGAACTATAAGGATATGTAGGTGTTTCATGGAACCCAAGAAAAGCATTGTAGTGGGTTCCAGGAACTGCAACCAGGAAGTAAAAATTTACCAGAAACTCTGGAAATATTTATTCTAACTTCTACCCTGTCCTTTCACTCTGATCTCTTTTTTCAGTTCTTAGTCCGCTTGGTAGAAGAGGTCACTGCACAGCTGGTTAGAGTTCGTATCTCTGCTTGAAAAAGCATCCCAGGCTGGGCGCAGTGGCTCACGCCTGTAATCCCAGCACTTTGGGCGGCCGAGGCGGGCGGATCACGAGGTCAGGAGATCACCACCATCCTGGCTAACATGGTGAAACCCCGTCTCTACTAAAAATAAAAAAAAATTAGCCGGGCATGGTAGCAGGTGCCTGTAGTCCCAGTTACTTGGGAGGCTAAGGCAGGAGAATGGCGTGAACCCGGGAGGTGGAGCTTGCAGGGAGCTGAGATTGCGCCACTGCACTCCAGCCTGGGTGACAGAGCAAGGCTCTGTCTCAAAAATGAGAAGAAAAAAAAAAAAAAAGGAAAAGCATCCCAAATTCCAAATTTCCTAGCTGGAAATCACGTTCCTAGGAAGTGTCCCTCATCCGGTTGAGGTGAGGGTTCACCACCAAGTCCAGCCATGGCTAGAGATTGGGTCTCATAAGGTCATGCCATGTCCCGCCCTATGAACAAGGGTAAGAGTGGAAATAGGTACGTGAATTCTCAGGGGAATGAGGAATTATTGGTGAACTGGAAGCACAGTGCAGAAGGTGTCTACTAGAGAGCTCAAAACCAAGTGTGTCTTCTCAGAGATCACAAATGTCCGCAGGGACTTGGGGGATGTAATAAGTGAGTAAAGTGGCTCGGGCCTATTGGCAAGTTTCAACCCCAATAAAGGGGACAGTGTTCTGCCCCAGCTGGTTATTACCACATGGGAATGTGGAATAGTGTGCCTAACCTTCTCCAGAGAAGCCAGAATTACTATTTGTGGGGGTATAGATTCTCCATATTTAAAAATATTGCCAGCTGATTGAAATTTTGTAAAACATGATGGGGGGATGGTTAAGCAATGTATGTCTCTGGCTGTGGGCAGCTCAGTCATATGAAGCTGCAACCTCTGGGATTTCTATTTAATTTTCCCTGTCGGCCAGAAATGCCATAAAGGAACCCAGTTTCTTAGAGTATGCCCGGTTGGCACGGTCCTAGATTTATTTATTTATTTATTTTTTGAGACGGACTCTCGCTCTGTCGCCCAGGCTGGAGTGCAGTGGCGCAATCTCGGCTCACTGCAAGCTCTGCCTCCCAGGTTTACGCCATTCTCCTGCCTCAGCCTCCCAAGTAGCTGGGACTACAGGTGCCCGCCATCTCGCCCGGCTAGTTTTTTGTATTTTTTTTTAGTAGAGACGGGGTTTCACCGTGTAGGCCAGGATGGTCTCGATCTCCTGACCTGGTGATCCACCCGTCTCGGCCTCCCAAAGTGCTGGGATTACAGGCTTGAGCCACCGCGCCCGGCCTAGATTTTTTTTTTAAAGTTCTATACAGCAATTTGATGGTGGGAAGTCAGAAAATCTAACCAATAATGAGAGAATGTTTTGAGTCCTAAAAGATAAGTCCCTGATTTAGACTAGTGGCCCTGAAATATTTTTAACCTCTAGACCTTTGACTGCCAACCGCTGCCTGACTAGTCTTTTCAGAGCATACTCAGAGAAAGCAGAACTGCCCTTGACAAAATGGAAATGAGGAGGTGGTGCCTGGATTCTATGAAACTGCAGAAGGAGACGGCTTGTTTATGCCCCATTCTGAGAGCCAGCCATTAGTTCCTGATGAAAAAAAGTTTGAATGACAGGCAGGGAGATGAACTAAAGACCGCTGGTCTGTTGAAGGGATCCGTAAGCAGGAATGTGCTCTCCTCTCCAGGACACCAGTATTGGTGAGGACTCAGGGAGTGGGAAGGATGTCAGGAGGGGAAACAGGGGTGATGAGGGGACCCCACGCAGTGGGGCTGTGGCAGCTGCCTGTTGTGCAAACCCAGTCCTCAAAGCTCAGCCCCAGCCTCCGTGGGAGCCTTCCGTGGCCTGCCCGCCTACGCAGGTCTGTCTCCTCCAGTCACCTGCAGCTCAGAGGCTCTGCTGTACTCAGCACGTGCTCTTCTGAGACCTGCTCAAACTGTGTTTAATACTCATTCATTCATTCAACAGATGTTTAATGAGCATCTCCTATGTCCCAGACAGCCTTCTAAGTGTGGGGGATACATTCGTGAACAAAGCACTCACATACTTGCATGTGCGTGTGCATGTGTGCGTGTGTGTGTGTGTGTGTGAGAGAGACAGTGAGAGAGAGAATCAACATTATCAATAAATAACAGTATGTTGGAAGATAAAAGCCATGGAAAAGCTAGAGCCGGATAAGGGGATTGGAATTGTGGAGATGAGAATGGAATTTTAAGTGGGGTGGTCAGAGGAGGCTTTACTGAGCTGGCAGCATTCAAGCAAAGACTTGAAGGATGCTCTTTTTTATTGAGCACCTTGTGTTCATGCTGATGGTTTGGGATACAGTTTTCCTATGAATTTTTTTTAGCTTAAAATAGTTATTCATTCAACAAACACTTGCGGATCTGCTTGGCTTCTACTTGCCCTTCAGTTCTCAGCTCAGGTGTCAGCTTCTTACTCCAGAACACCCTTCCATTGTCTCTTGTTGTAATTTATATTCTATTTTGAAATTTAAGGTGACCATTTTTAAATTGTATATTTTAAACATTTTTAAAATTTGAAGAATTTTGTTTAATTCTTAAAGCAACTTTAATTCTTCTATTTTGTGTTCATGATAGCATTTGTCATTATGAGGTCTTTTATTCTCCTGTTTCTGTTTTGTCTACTAATGAATCTCAGTGCCCAACACACCAGGGGGGTGCCAAATAAATGTTAGTGAATAATGTGCCAGGAACTGTAGTGACTATGGTGTTATAATAGGTTTTGGCCTTTGAGGAACTTACTGTGGTCAGTAGTGAAGACAGACGTGTCTTCTCTAAGCAGAGTATACAAACAGACTTATGGCCTGGAAGGAGAATACGGCTCAAGTCTCTGCTGGCTGGTCACTTCTTGTCTCTCAGAATGCAAATGCCACATGCCCCCCTGCCCCAGAGCTTTACAGGATATCCTATTGGGTCTTCTAAGTATGTTCAAAGAATTAAACAAATACTCATTGAACTCCTACAAATTTTCAGGTGCTGTGTCAGCACTACAGTTAGGGCAGCAACAGTACAGGGACTTCTGTGTCCTCATGGAGGTCATGGTGGAGAGGAGGAGTCAGAGGTCCCTGTCTCCCATTGTATTTCCTGAGAGGCACCAGCAAATCCTATCCTGGGACATTTGTTCAGTGTAATCATCACTCAGTGTTTACCTTGCTTTTTGGTCATCTTAAAAATTAATGCCTAGAAAAAGTCTCATAAGAAAAAACAGAGACCCGAGACGAGAGACAGCTTCTCTTGTCCCATTTTTAGAATTCCCATGTGGGGAAAGTGTTACCATCTCTGCCTGGTAGCTCAGAACCATCCAGACGTTTGCAAAAAATAATCGATGTAAATGACACGAGTTGCTGGAGAACAGTTGAGCTTTCGAACTTGCCCACTCTTCGTTATTTCTTCCTCCCTCCCACCTTTCTGATCCCTCCTTCCCTTCCCTGGTCCTGTGAAGCAGTCACTCTTGTGATCATGAGTGATGCACTGAGAAACAGCCGAATGTGGTCCTGGGGACACGCTGCTGGCTTGGGTGCCCCGTCTCTCTCTGCTGCCCCATGGCTCCTCCTCCTCTTCTTGACTGGCACGGCTGAGCTGCACCCACACTGTGCACTAAAAGGTGCCCCAGCCTCTCCTCTGGGGTCCCAGGCCTCCAGAGAGGAGGCTCAGCTTTTATGGAAGGGAAGGTTTCATGGCAAACAGGGCGTCTGGGAGGCAAGTCCTTTTGGAAGGAAGGTGTGTGCGCCAGCTTGAGGGAGAAACAGTCAAGCAGTGTGGCCACTCCATGGCAGATTCCTCCTAACAGGCAGACACACACACACACACACACACACACGTTTGCACATTCTCTCCTACACTCACACATACAGACACAAACACACACGTTCACACGTTCTCTCTCCCACACTCATGCAGACACACACACACGCAGACACACACAAACACCCACTCACGCAGACACACTCACACAAACACATGCAGATACACACACACACACGTTCACATGTTCTCTCTCTCACACTCACACACACATGCAGACACACACACACACATTTGCACGTTTTCTGTCCCACACTCACACATGCAGACACACTCACACAGACACGCAGACACGCAGACACACACACACACACGTTTGCACATTCTCTCCTACACTCACACATACAGACACAAACACACACGTTCACACGTTCTCTCTCCCACACTCATGCAGACACACACACACGCAGACACACACAAACACCCACTCACGCAGACACACTCACACAAACACATGCAGATACACACACACACACGTTCACATGTTCTCTCTCTCACACTCACACACACATGCAGACACAAACATACACATTTGCACATTCGTTCCTACACTCACACACACAAACACACACGTTCACACGTTCTCTCCCACACTCACACATGCAGACATACACACACACACACACACAAACACGCAGACATACTCACACAAATGCACACATTCACACATTCTCCCATACACACAGGCAGGCACGCTCACACACACACACACACAGACACTCGAACACACGTTCACACATGTCTCTCCCACACACACAGACACAAACACATGCAAACACACACGTTAACACATTCTCTCTCCCACACTCATGCATTCTCTGTCATGCACACTCACACACATTCACACATTCACTCACACACACAAATTATCTCACACACACACATTCACATGTTCTCTCACAGAAATGCACATTCTGTCACACTCATAAAAACACATTGACACATTCACACCCCTTGACACATTTTCACACACACTCACAACACATTCACATGTTCTCACACAACACATATTCACAGGTTCTCTCACACAACACGTTCACACATCTCTTTCACATCCACACAAATACACATGCTGTCAACACATACACATTCACTCACACACAAATTGTCTCACACAAGTGTTCTCTCACACAAACACACATTCACACACACATACACAGACACATTCTCTCACACTCCTTCACACATCCTCTCACACTCACACACATTCATTCATGCATTCTGTCTCCTACACTCACACACATTCCCTTTCATACACAACATATATTCACGCATTCTCTCACACATTTACACATTATCTCTTTCACATTCACACAAATACACATTGTATCACACACATTCACACATTCACACACACATCCACATGTTCTCCCTCTCACACAGACACACTCATAGACACATTCTCACGCACACATTCACACACACACACATGCACATATCCTATTTCTGTCTCACACAGCTGCACATCCTCTCTCACGCTGACACACACACTTACACATGCACACATTCTCCTTTCTGCCACACTCCTATGCACTCCCACACACTCCCATACCCCCATGTTCATGCATTCTCTCTCTCACATACACTCTCACACGTACTATCACACTCACACACAATCACTGTCTCACACACAGTCGCACTCTCATACACACACTCTCACACTCACACAATCACACACACTGTCACACACACTGAGACACACTATCACACTCACTCACACACACACTATCACACTCTCACACTCACACACACACAAACACACACTGTCGCACTCTCACATGCATCCTTTCCCACTGCAGGAAACATTGCCTAATGAATGTCTCGTGGCTGAAATGCTGATCCTGATTCCTGAAAGGCGGTTGTAATTATTAAACTGAGAATCATGAAACACTTCTTGATATTTGAAAGGCTTATCAAGACTAGATTAGGAACAGGTCAAATGAACAATTATGAACTCATTTTTGTAGAAATGGGATAATTAGTAAGCATGCCCATTACCTAAAAGTATAAGACCTCTTTTCTCTGGATTGAGAAAAATGACTTTTAAAAAAACCTTTACATAAAAGTGACTCTGCCTTAATTTTTATTCCATTCATTACTGGACTCAGGCAGGTTCCTGCAGCTGGTCCAGCTCACAGGCTGGGAAGTCAGAGAGGAGCAGGACGTGCCCACAGTCAGAGGGGCTGACCCTGTCATGCAGACCCTACCCACTTTGCCCAAAGACTGGCCACTTCTCTTTCTTTACCCCAGAACTAGAAAGTTGATTTTTCAGGATGAAATGGCTGGTGACAGAGCTCATTTCTCCTCTCACTGGATCTTCGCTTCCCTGGCATTAGCTTCTCTGTGGTCTACGGAATGCTAAGAACCCGGGAGCTATTGGAAACAGCTCCCTAGTTCTGGTTACAAAGCACAGTGCAGCCCAAAGAGAAATTGAAAATTTGATGTGACAGGACCAAGCATCTTGTATAGGAGGTGACTTAACAGATGGATTCGTGGAGAATTTCTGTGACCAGTAAAGAGAAATTAGGCTGGAATGTGGTGGATGGAAAGTGGCAGGGGCGCGGGGAGGTGACTCTATCTGAAAACTGAGCTAAAAACTCAGCTTTTCATCTCGGCTCTCTTTGCCTTTCACTAAAGATACCCAGGTAACTAGGGGTCCCCTGGTGCAGAAGGGGTCCCATGTGTGCACACTTTCAGTCCCCTCATGAGTTCAGAGACTCCTATTCAACACACATTTTCTTGCAGAACAACTTGTACCAATAGATATTTGAAGATTTATAGATCCCAAGTACCTACATGCAGGTTAGGCTCAGCTGGGACCAGGACCACCTGGCTATGTTTGCCCATGGGAGCCCCTGAACTTTTCCACAGCTGTGTATATCCTATGATTTTGAGATCGTCACAGCATGAATTCATAGTACTGGACAGTACATGAAGTGAGTACACACCCACCCCCTCATTCCATCCTCATAATTCTACTGAAAGTAGAAAGACCAATATTATTGTAATTTACTAATTTTTCACGTAAGGAAGCTGATGGTGGAAGGGGCATAAATGACTTCCCCAGGGTGCAAAGCAGGTCAGCAGTTGCCTATTTGCCCTGTGCAACATGTCACCATGGGCCACAAGTGGCTGGTGAGCATTTGAAATTAGGATACTGTGACTGAATAACTGAATTGAAATTTGATTTATTCTTAAATTATTTTAATTTGAATGTAAATAGCCATTTGTGGCTGGTGGCCACCATATTGGGCACTATGGTATCAGAGGGTTCCTTAAAATCTTGGCTAAAGGGGAAAAAGGTTGCCCATGACCAATTCTATATGGAGTCCAATGTGGTTTCCCTTTGGGTAGAATTTCTTACCAGTCAGGTCAGTGTGGTTTAGTTTTGTCAGTGCTGTGGCCATATTCCAATGTTTCTCTGGTACCTCTTGGCACATACAAGGAAGCAGATGTGGTTTCCCCACCATGGTTCTTAGAGGAGTCCCAGTGCCGGGGAGCTGTCCACGGTAGGAAGTCCATTAGACAAGCAGCAGGCAGCAGGTTCTTTTTCCAAACTCCTCACAGGTTGTGAGTTTGGGAGCCCAGACTGCAGACCTTGCCTAGGCCCCCAGAGGCAGGAAGGAGACTTCTCAGCCTACATTGGTCCTGCGAGGCTTATTGGCAGAGAAGGAGCAGCTGGTGTGTGTGGCTCAGGCCTGAGCGGAGCTTGTGGATCAGCAGCTCTGCCGTTGCCTTCCTTGGATCTGGGTGGAGCTGGATTCACGGGGATGGAAACAGGCTGATGGATCAGGGTCATTCACAATCCTGTGCTGCATGGCTTTCTGTTTTAACTCTGTTCAGTGACTTCCTGTCAGTGAGATAGCCTGCAATTTACAAGTCCATGCCAATGACAAGGGGCTCCCCGCACATACAGATACTAAGAATCACTAAATACTAAATACTAAAGAATTTGCCAACTTCTTAGCCCCACCCCACCTGCAAACACACACATGATGTTGTCATTCCACAAATTAAGGCAGGTGGGATTTTCTTACATTACTTTTAATCCCATTTGGTGAAATGAGAAATCCAGTATAGTACCTTCTTACATTGCTTATAGTTTATGTATTAAACCACATAGTGTGTGCAGTTCTTTATCACTCTTAGTCTCCTGATGCTTCCACACACCCATGAGGTCCCCACTATTCTCCACAAATTCTAAAGCTTGGACAACTGGTCTACAGACCCCAGCTAAGTAGAAGCAGGAATGGCCAAGGTCCAGGGTGCGCTTTGTGGTTGGAGGAGCAGTGAAGCTACATGAAATGGCTTGGGGGCTTTTCTTAAGTATGGACCTTGGATTATGGCATGCCCGTGCCTGGGATGGGGAAGGAGAGCTGTGTGTGGTGTCCGCAGAAGTGAAATGCTGGCCGAGTTACTCATCCAGTGAAAGACAGCCTGCTTTCTGCAACACAGAGCCCTAGAGACAGATCGTCAGCCCATTCTGAGGTGTGGGCTGCTGATGGGCCCCTGTGAATGAGGCTCTGACAACACTGCCATGTGACTTGTCGAACTTGGCAGTCATTCTTTTGGTTGACAAATAAGAATGTGGCAATTTATTACATTCTTGACATTCTGCTGAGTCTGAGGTTTTAAATGGAACCTTAATATGTGTTTGTTTTCCAGGGTAAATGGATCCTTCTATGAGATCTTGCAAGTGGACTTTGGAATTGATAACAGCAGTGACCTGGCTGGGGCCCAGCAGATTACCTGGCAGGTGGAGTACCCGATTGAGGACTCCATGAGTGAGCTGGTCGTCTCCGAGATCTTCGTCAGCCAGACAACCTTTGTGGGCATCGTCCCGCTTGCCATGGTGAGGAATCTGGGGGCTTCAGAGAAAGTGTCACAAAGAAGTTTTCTTTAAACATGATGCACCGTATAATCTATTATTTCCCGTATACCTGATACACTGTTTAAACAAGGAAGATATACTTAAATTGCATTTGATCTACCTGCTTTTCATAATGGTTCCTTGGAAACTCTTTAGGGTCTACTGTGTAAATCCCTTTTCATTTGTGGATATTGAGGAACTGTTTTCTGGGGAGCCCTTATTCTTTATTTTCTCAGTCTGCATGCATATCAGGAACTGAGTGCTGCACTAAGTGAAACCAGTTTTGTTGAAATGCCTCAGGGTTACCTGGTGGGAACAGTGGCTCTGTGTGCCAAGTATCTGACCCCTTGTCAATTGGCTTTGCCCTGAAGGTTCCCAGGTAACTTACGGATTGGAAAACTCTAAAATGCAGATGGACTGAAAGAGTCTTGCTGGGAACTGACCATTTTATGCTGGGTAGAGTCCCAGAGTCCACAGAACTGCCTGTGTTTCTGCTTCACTGGCCTGGAGGTGATTGGAGTTCTTCCCCGAGCTTGGTTGAAGTTATGTTCATAGTCAAGCTCAGGGGCTACCTCTGAGATCAGGGTCACGGATGTGATTCCAGAGGCTAAATTCCAGAGATTCCACGGAGACAGAAAGTCCATGGGTACCACCTACTTAATACCCTTTTCCACACTGGAAATGTCCAACCATTTGCTGCACTGCTTTGACTTTCCTTTCTGGTACCAAAGTGTGGGATCCATGTCCAGATACTCTAGAAAAATCTGTGGGTGCTTTTGATCATTCATCATGCAAGTTAAACAACAAAGCTGAGACTCCTTTGAACCCTGTATGTTACAATTAATGCTGCCATCCCCGAATCTCGAGTGTCTCAAGTGTGTTGAATGTGTCGCTCTGCTGGGAACAAACTTTCCGTACGTTTCCCACGTCCGGGTCCTTTTCCCCGACTCAACTGTTATGGAGCCGCCTTCTATGACCTTGTTGGCTAAAACTGGCCCTCCCTCCCCTGCCAGCTCACCACCCTCTACCTGTCATCATCCTGTTTTATCCTCTTCCTAGACATTATCACTGGTTGATATTTAGGGTTCATTTTCTGTCTTCCTCCCCAGAAGGTAGGGACTCATGACAGTAGGGTTATCCTGGTCAGTTCTGTCCACATCTTTCCCCCCTGCACCTAGCACAATGGCTGGCACAGTTAATGTTTGTTGACTGAATGAATGGATCTGTGCTTTAGTCCAAGCTTCCAGGATCATTTAGTTTTTGAAGATTAGACTGACACAGATCATTCCTGTGATCACTGACCCACATTGTGGTTTGAGGGCAGCCACATCTAGTTGGGGAAGTACCTGTTAAGGAACAGAGATGGATGGGTGTCAGTTTTAAGATGGAATGAAGCTGCATCCCTTGTGCCTGGGAACTCATCTATAAATTCTCCAGCTCAGCTAGATCAGGGCTGAGGTTGGGGAATCTCTACTCAAAGTCCTTACCACTTTGCTCTGTGCTTTATCTGTAGCACTCCATTCACAGTGGGTTTGGAAGCTACCATCGCTGCCACCTCCTCTACCTCCACCTTCTCTTTCCTCCTTCTCTTCCCTCCTTCTCTTCCTCTTTCTTCACTTCCCTTCCTTCTCCTTCTCTTTCTCCTTCTCCTTCTCTTTCTCCTTCTCCTGCTTCTTCTCCTCCTTCCTCTTCCCCTTCCCCTTCTCCTTTTCCTTATTCCAAGGCAAGTTATGGAAAGATCAGTGGTAATTAACGCTGGACCACCCCTGCATGAAGTAAGGGAACTAGGGTACACAGCTACACAATGTACAAAACATGGGCTCACTATTGTCAGAGTCTGATGAGAAGCAGAAATCCCTCTGTAGTTAAAACAGAGCAGCTTTAAATGCAAGGACTTAAGTACACAGGGAACGAAACAGATGAGAAGCAGACGTAGAACAGAGGAGAGCCGGGCACCCTAGTAAGAGTGAGAATCTGCTCTACCCCCAGGCCAGAGGGTGAGGGTGGAGGGGGTCTTACCAGAGCCCAGGACCTGGGGGTCACTGCTGCAGCTAGAATCACATTTGAGCAGCCTGGTTAGGGCTGGAGTGTGGGAGAGATTCAACTGTTGCGAAGGATATACCTGAGGCAGGGCTGGGAGTGGGGTGAGGAATTACCTGGCTTCTGCCTCCATCCTCCTGCCAGATCCTGCAAAGTCTTTCACTTAATCTCATCCTGCTGGCTGAGGCATAAGCTTAGGAAGCAGCATCTTCAGGGGTCAGCACTACTGTGATCCAGAACTGATCAGAGGAAGGCCAGGGACTGGATCTGAGGGTGACAGGCTCCAGCCGGTGCCATTATCTTGCTGGTTTTATTACATGCTGACTCC
Organism: Colobus angolensis palliatus; assembly: GCF_000951035.1. Taxonomy (NCBI): domain Eukaryota; kingdom Metazoa; phylum Chordata; class Mammalia; order Primates; family Cercopithecidae; genus Colobus; species Colobus angolensis. Next base: position 2,383,051 of record NW_012116043.1, on the reverse strand, counting down.
TGTGAACCAAATCCAGCCTGTCCCTCAGAAGCTTGCGTATTCAGAATGTGGCCATGCCAAGTCTCGTTCTTCTCAGGTCTCCTTTTGGCTTCCGCGGCCCAGAATGCTCCACTGTGGCTGATATCTTGTCACTTTTCACTTCAAGGTCAACTTGTGGAGAGGCCTCTCCTGGTTACCCTGGCTAAATTAGTGTCCCTCCTTCTATTTTCACTTATTTGTCCTTGTCTCATGCAGATCCCATCACTGCCTGTGATCCATGCTTATTTATATGAGTGTTCGTGTCCTGTCTGTGTCAGTCTAGGTCCAGCCATAAGAAAGAATGTGAACACAGAAAGTTTAACATAGAGAATTGTTAACTATCACAGAGGACTGGGATAGTGAGGGATTGGTTAGTTAGACGTGAAGAGAACACTAAAGAATATAGGAATGACAGATATGGGGAGCAGCTACTAGCCTGAGGGCTGAACTGTTATGCTCAAAGAAGAGGTTTCCCCTGCCCATGCCCCGGAAGCAACATTTCTCGAGAGGTTGTGGTCACAGCTCACTGAATCCAAGTTGCTGATGTAGCACTTGGGTAGAGCTTGATGGAAATCTATCCGCTGCAGTGCTCGGGACAGCTGTTCACAAGGGTGATGCACTTGCTACCAAACTATTGAAGGAGGACATTGGGGAAAGCTGCCAGCTGTGAGGGGCTGCTGGCCATCATGCACTGCAGGAGTGGGACACCAAGAAAGCCACCAATACTGGAGTAGGTCCATGCATGGCAGGAGCTGCAGAGAGAGGGCCTCAGCATCAGAAAGCCAACCTTTTCCTCCCAAACTGTCTCTCCAGCATGCTCTACTGACAAAGCCTAATGTTGTGCCCATTGGAAAACCAAAAATATTGAAATAGGGCTCAGATCTGTTTTCACAGAGTAGGTAATGAGGGGTGAACTTGGAGCTGAGAGGCCATGAATCGATAATCAGCATACTGCAGGTCCTCCCCACTGGATTTCAAGCTCCCTGATGGGAGGGGCCATGTTTGTTTTGCTCGCCAGATGTTTCTTCAGCATGGTGCCGAGTATATAGTATTTGCTCAGCAAATGAATGAATGGTTATGTCTACCATCGTAGCCTGAGTCCATTGGCTGGAGAGCTCTTGCTTGCTGTATTATTAATTTTCCTGTGCTGCTCTCACAAGTTACCATAAACTCAATGACCTTAAAAACCTACAAATGTATTCTCTTAGAGTTCTGGAGGTCAGAAGTCCTAAGTAGGTTCCCTGGGCTAAAGCAAAGTTGTCAGTAGGGCTGGTTCCTTCTGGAAGCTCTAGGGGAGAATTTATTCTGTCCCATTTCCAGCTTCTAGAGGCTGCCAACTTTCCTTGGCTCATGGGTCCACCTGCCTCTCATCTCTGCTTCCATCATTGCATCACCTTCTCTGACTTTCCTGCTTTCTCTTCGCTTTTAAGGACCTTTATGATGACATGGGGCCCACCCAGATGATTCAGGATAATCTCTCCATCTCAAGATCCTTAACTTAATCACACTTGGAAAGATTCCTTTGGCCATGCCAAGTAATGTATTCACAGGTTCTGGGATTAGGACATGGACATCTCTGGAGGAGGCTGTTATTTTCCTAGCACACTTGCTTATGCAGGATTCCAGCTCTCTCTAGTTGGAGCTTCCTCCAGCTGGGTGCTCAGGGCTCTCCATCCCTCCTCCCATGATCTGCTCTGTCGTTGTGCTGTAGCCCTAGGCTGCTGCCTGCACCAGTTTATAGTTGGTGCCTCCCAGGCTGCTGCCTTGGGAGCCCTTTTGGCCTCCATGTCACTCTGGCACCTCTGACAGCTCCAAGCTCCAGCATCTCCTCACCGGGGATGCACTTTCCTTGTGCTTGGCTCTTCCAGGGGACCCCAGAGCAGAGCTTCCAGAGCACCAAGGAATATGAGTCTCTTAGGCATCCCCATCCCCAGGGGGGATGTGGACAACCACGGGACAGGGGCTGGGTGGGCTCTGGTCACAGTTCCACATCACTGTCCTCTAATCCTGGGACTGGGAGGAGGAGACCATGAAGTCAAAGCCCAGCAGGCCTGTCATTCTCCACGTAGCCTCAGGCTGGCCACCTGACCTCCCTTTAGTTGCTCATGTGTGAGTTTCCAAGTGCGAGTACCTCTTCTCTCTACTTCACAGTGGTGTCGGATGGATAAACTGAGCCATAAAAAGTATGAACATGCTTAAACTATCAAGGCAGATATAAAAGTCGTGTATGTAGAGGGAAAGTGTCCCAGGGAGGGCACCAGATCAGATTCAGCTGGTGTGTGGGCTTAACACTCCTCTCTATCCAGCCAGTTTCATTATCTTATTGATTTGCCTGGGAAAATTTCAATTATGATTACCTTCGAGGTAGGTGGCAGGGAGACATTTTAGTCAAGAGTGAGGGCTATTGGGTCAACCTGCCTAGTTTGAAATTTGAGCTCCAGTGCTTACTAGCTTCAACATACTGGGCAAGTCACTCAATCTTTCTGAAGCTCCACTTCATCTGTAAACTGTAAGAATCACATTGCCTGCCTGATAGTTTTGTGAGGATTAAATTATATACTAAGGTAAAGTGTTTGGCCACTGGCCTGGCATACTGCATGCACTTAATAATGTTGAACTGTTATAATTTTTGTTATTGTCATTGTGTTATCTAGCCATCTGTAGGTATAGTTGTCAAAGTTTGGGAGAAGGTAAAACAAGTTCAGCCTCAGGTTGGATGATGGTGGGTTCTCCTCTTGGAGAAAAGGAGGTGGGAAGGAGTCTGATTTGCTGAGTCAGACACCGCCAGAGGGTTTAGGGTGGGCACATTATGGGTGCAGAGAGAGAGAGAATCACAGAGGGTCTGGAAGCTCATGGAGAGCTCCTACTGTTTGGGAGAGTCAGGGAAGAAAGGGGAGGAAGGAATGTGCTATCTAATTCTTGAAGGTGAATGGATATTAGCCAGGAGGAAAGAAGGAAGAGTGTTCTAGGCAGATGGAACGATGTGTGTGATGAGCAGGAGCAAGAACATGGGAGTTTATGGGGCTGCGGGTGACTTGGGGCTGGTGTTTGGGCCAAGGGGAGATGATAAGGGGAATAGAGAAGGGGGTGGCAGAACACTCCAGTAGGCTTGCATACTATGCTAGGATGTCTGATCTTTGTTCTGGAGTTATCCTTTATTCATTGGTTTGGATCATTTATTGTGGATCACAAAGAATGTATGAATCCACAAGTTTTCATTGAAGTTCTGTATGTTGTGATTTGAATGTATCCTCTCCAAAATTCACGAGGAAACTCAATCCCTCCTGTGGTGGTATTACCAGGTGAGGCCTTTTGGGAAGTGATTAGCCATGAGGGCTCTGCCCTCACAAATGGATGGCGTCCTTATAAAAGGGCTGGAGGAAGCTGGCTTCTGTGCCTGTCCCTTCCGCCATGCGAGGACATGGTGTTTCGTCCTCCCTGGAAGATGCAGCAACAAGGCGCCATCTTGGAAGCAAAGAGACGAGATCTGCAGCAGACACTGACCCTGCCAGGGCCTTGGTCTTGGCCTTCCAGCATCCAGCATGTGAGCAAGTAAATTTCTGTTCTTTATAAATGACCCAATCTCAGGTATTTTGTTGTAGCCGCACAGAAGAAGGACCTGTGGTATACTCGGGGAGTGGGGTGGTGGCCAGTGGTGTTCTCTTAGCCAGTGGCCACGCATGCTTCCTGCTTCCTCCTCAGCCTTCTTGCTAAAAGGGCCTTGGTTATGATCTTTGCCCTCTGAGTGGCCACATCCTTTGGTCCACTGGGTAAGGTTGGACTCCTCCACAGTCCCGGGGTGGCATCTGGACTGGCCTAAGCCATCACAGTTTGTTCATCCCCTTCCCTTGTGATTATTGCACCCAGGGGGAAGTTGCTTAGTTGGGCGAGGGGTCTGGAAAAATAATAGCTTGTTGTTAAAAAGGAATGAAGCACAGGGCCATTCCTGCTTTTTGTCCTGAGTGTGACTGTAAGGAGCAGGAGGTGTCACTGTGAGAGGAGCTGCATACACCCTGGGGCAGCAGAGCAGAGAAAGGGTGGGAGCCTGTGTCCTCGCCAGTGTCACAGGCTGCCGAGCTACGCCGTTACCAGCCTCCCTCCTCCAGGCCTCCTGCCTCATTTTACAGTAAACCTGCCCAATGTAAATCCGTCTGGCTAGTGCTTGGCTACAGCTTGGAGGGTTTCAACTGAAGGCTCTTCTTAGCCTCCCATCACTTTCCGAGGCCTGCTGGGCTCCTCGCCCAGGGGTCATCACTATCAGGAAGGGAGGGGCAGGGAGGGATGCCATCCACCGTGCCATCCCTCATTTCTCCCTGGAGAGGAGACTCATTCCTACAGGCCCCAGTTGGCCACAGCACCTTCCTTCCCATTGGTTAAAACTGGGTGGCGGCCGGGCGCGGTGGCTCAAGCCTGTAATCCCAGCACTTTGGGAGGCCGAGACGGGCGGATCACGAGGTCAGGAGATCGAGACCAGCTGGGCTCCTCGCCCAGGGGTCATCACTATCAGGAACCTCTACTAAAAAGAATACAAAAAACTAGCCGGGCGAGGTGGCAGGCGCCTGTAGTCCCAGCTACTCGGGAGGCTGAGGCAGGAGAATGGCGTGAACCCAGGAGGTGGAGGTTGCAGTGAGCCCAGATCGTGCCACTGCACTCTAGCCCGGGCAACAGAGCGAGACTCTGTCTCAAAAAGAAAAACAAAAAAAAAAAACAACAACAAAAAAAACTGGGTGGCATACACAGATGCTGGGAGAATGAGGGTCTAGCCTTGTAATCTCACCTGTGACAGCCATGGAGTGGGCAGTTGAATCATCTGCACTCATGGAATAGCCCACCCAGTGCTCTGAGAAGGTGCTGCTGTCCTGGGATTCAACCCCAGGCTTATGATTTAGGACTTTGCTGCCACAGGTGTGTGATCCTGGATTGTGTTGGTTGCTGTTGACCTTTTGGGTAGCAAGTCAGTCTCTACTTCATGAAGATAAATATGCAGCTTTTGCGAGAATGCCTGATAGGAAGTGGGAGGGACTCAGTCATGGACACCAGGATGGGGCTGATGCAGTAGCCAAGCAGGCAGGCTGGCAGAGGGAGGCGGCTGTGATGAAGTGCTCACTCATTCATTCTTCCTTCTTTCCATTCATCCAGCCATCCACCCATCCAACCACCCATCCACCCTTCCATCCACCCATTCACCCTTCCATCCACCCATTTACCCTTCCATCCACCCATCCACCACCCTTCTATCCACCCACTTACCTTTCCAACTACCCATCCACCCTTCTATCCACCCATTTATCCTTCCATCTACCCATCCACCCTTCCATCCACCCATCCACTCTTCCATCCACCTATCCACCCTTCCATCTGCCCATTTGCCCTTCCATCCTCCCATCTACCTTTCCATCTACCCATCTACCCTTCCATCCACCCATCCACCCTTCCAACCACCCATCCACCCATCCACCCTTCCAACCACCCATCCACCCATTCACCCTTCCATC
>NW_012116043.1:2372042-2376738 GCF_000951035.1 Colobus angolensis palliatus | reverse complement strand
CATCCACCCATCCACCCTTCCATCCACCCATCCACCCTTCCATCCACCCATCCACCCTTCCAACCACCCATCCACCCATTCACCCTTCCATCCACCCATCTACCCTTCCATCCACCCATGTACCCTTCCATCCACCCATCCACCCTTCCATCCACCCATCCACCCTTCCATCCACCCATCCATCCTTCCATCCACCCATCCACCCTTCCATCTACACATCTACCTTTCCATCCACCCATCCAACCCAGCCACCCATCTAGTCAAACAGGAACAACAAACATTTACTTAGCAGCACTATGTGCTGGGTTCATAATTTTTTAGTGAATGAAAAGAGAGAAAATGGAATAGATGGAAGTTTTGGAGTTGAAATTATTAGACCCTGGAAACCATTTGTATCTAAGATTTCCATTTCCAGCAAAGCAGCACAGATGGTCAACAGCTTCAAAAACCCCGTCTTGAAAAGGGTTGTCTAAGGAGAGTGATGCTGCCCCCCAGGGTGACAGCAGTGCTTCCTGCATTATCTTCCACATCTGTATCATCTTTTTGCCCCCTCTCCATGGCTAAGAAATGCTAACAAATGTGTTTGTTTCTTTTTGTTTCCTCTAAAGGCACAGATTTTCCTTTTTGCTTCAACGGTGTCTCTTCTTTAGGTTTTCTGCCCAATTACTGAGCTTTGAGCTTAGAGATTTATTTCCGTGGGTGGCTTGGTGTTGAGGGCTACAGTCCACCCTTCAACGACTATTCTTAAAACTGAAAAGCCCAGCTCTGCACATGCAGATAAAAAACACATTATCTTTCAAAAAGATCGGAATAAAAAAATGAGCACACTTGTGAGTTTCTAGGCAACTGGGCACATGGGCTCAGCACAGGCTACAGCGAGAGATCATCAGATTCCTTTTTAGTCGTATTGGCCTGAAACCTTACAACAAGGCCTGGACACAAATGCTTCTTTATTCCAGACATCGTTTGTATGCTTCTTCTGTGCCGAGCACTGTTCTAGTGAATGGTGATGAATAAGGCAGACAAGACCTCAGCTCTCATGCTGTCATGCTAGGGGAGGGGACTGATGAATGCAAGAAACATAAACAGTTGACCTTTGAACAATGCAGGCATTAGGGGCACTGACCCCTCCACAGTCAAAAATCTCAGTATAACTTTTGATTGACTGGAAACTTAACTACTGATAGACTACTGTTGACTAGAAGCCTTACTAACACCATAGTTAATCAACACATGTTTTGCACGTTATATGTGCTAGATATCAGGGGTCCCCAACCTCTTTTGGCACCAGGGATTGATTTCATGGAAAACATTTTTTCCATGGACCAGGATGGGGGATGGTTTCAGGGTGATTCAGGTGTATTACATTGTGTACTTTATTTCTGTTATTATTATTTCTGTTATTATTCCTGTTTTCTTCCTCCTCCTCTTTCTTCCTTTCTCCCCATCCTCCTTCTCCTTTCTCCTTCCTTCTCCTTTGTTCTTCTCTTCTTTCCTCCTTCTTCCTTTTCCTCCTTATTTCTTCTTCCTCCTCTTCCTTCCTCCTCCTTCTTCTTTTGAGATAAGGTCTCACTCTGTTGCCCAGGTTGGAGTGCAGTGGCACAATCACAGCTCACTGCAGCCTCGATCTCCCAGGCTCAAGTGATCCTCCTGCCTTAGCCTCCCAGGTAGCTGGGACCACAGGCATGCCACTATGCCTGGTTAATTTTTTATTTTTATTTTTATTTTGTAGAGATGAGATCTCACCATGTTGCCCAGGCTGGTCTCAAACTCCTGGGCTCAAGCAATCCTTCCACTTCAGCCTCCAAAATTGTTAGGATTATAGGCGTGAACCACTGTGCCCGGCCTGAAACTTAGTAAGTACCCAGGAGGCCTTTTATTTTCTTGAAATGATTCTGCCTGGTGGCCCCAAAGGCCAACAGGGGGCTTGACTCTTGCAAAGCTCCCGTTCCTGTCAAGAGAGTCTTTCTCTTCCTTCCCACCTCTGTGTGTCCTGTGCTCACTCGCTTTGCTGGTCGCTGGGATTCAGACCGGGGCAGCCTCTGTCTGTGGAGTCTCCAGCACTGAGTAGGGGTGCTTTACCCCAAGGAAGGGCCAGCAGGTGCCACATGGGCCCTTGGGGTCTGTCCCAGCTTTGGGAAGCCGTAAGTAGGAGGGCATTTTAGAGAGGTTCGAAGGCTTCTGGAGCAGTCTATGTCTTGTCTTTCATCTTTTGTTTTGTGCAAAACTTTAAAAATCTAAACAGGATTTGAATACATCTTCCTAAAACATCACAGACAAGTGCCTGTTGGCTGTTCTCTAATTCCTACTGCCTTGCCCAAATTAACGATTGTGTATCATTTTATTTCTTTTAGTCAGAACATTATCTTTCTATGTATCTACATTCTCATACGTATGTGGGGCTGCAGGAGTTTGCGGCTGCAGTGAGCCGTGATTGTGCTACTACACTCCAGCCTGGGCCACAGAGCGAGACCCTGTCTGTAACAAAACCAAACAAATGGATATGGGGCTGCAGAAAATCCATGGTACGGCTTTGTGTGTGGTTGTGTTTTAAAACAAATGGCATTATGTTGAGTATAATGTTCTTTACAGTCAACAACATGCTTTAGAATTTTTTTGTGCTAATATGAATAGAGCTTAATCATTTTCTAAAAACTATCATATTCTGCAGTAGGTTATTCCATAGTTTTTTTTTTTTTTAAACCCATTTCCCTATTGATGAATATTTAGGTTACTTCCATTTCTATTCTTTTCTCCTCTCTGTCTCTTTCCTCCTCTCTCCTCCACTCTCCCACCCCCAACTAGGATGCATCCTGTAAAGCTCCATCTGGTTTGGGGGTGGGAGGTGGGTTTTATATCATGTGCCAAATGGTCGTCTGCTAGAGCGCTATGTTAGGCAGGAAAAAGGATGCCAATCAGTAAACAATGTCTGTTTTGGGTGCTATATTAGTTTTCTAGGGCTGCAGTACCAAATTACCACAAACTGGGTGGCTTAAAACAATAGGAATTACTTTCCTCACAGCTCTGAAGGCCAGAAGTCTGAAATCAAGGTGCTAGCAGGGAGGTGCTCCCTCTGACGCCTCCAGGGGAGGAGCCTTCCCTGCCTCTTCCAGCTTCCGCTGGCTCCAGGCGTTCCTTAGCCTGTGGCCACCTTGCACTCATCTCTCCCTTTGTCATCACATGAGCTGTGTGTGTGTGTGTGTCTGTGTCTCTGTCCTCCCCTTATAAGGACACCAATCATTGCATTGAGGGCTCACCCTAATCCAGTATGACCTCATTTAAACTAATGACATGTGCAAAAATTCTATTTCCAAATCAGGTCACATTCTGAGGTTGTCAGTGAATGTGAATTTTGGGGCGACACTTGCTCTCTGTAGGTATAGGAGGCAGAGAGTGCTCCATGAGTGCCACTGACCACTGAGATCCGGGGCAGCACAGCCGCTGCACCTTCCGCATGTGCAGTGAGAACTGGCGTTCCAAATAATGACTCTGCCAGGCTGTTATATCTCCAGCCATTCACTCAGCTACACAATACTCACACTCAGTCGTGTTGACTGGACTGCTAATCAGGACAGGAAGAAGTTCTACTATCTTTGAATGTTATTTTCCTTTTCCTTTTTCTTTTTTTTTGTTTTTGAGACAGAGTCTTGCTCTGCCACTCAGGCTGCAGTGCGGTGGTGTGTTCATAGCTCGCTGCAGCCTTAACCTCCAGGGCTCAATTGATCTTCCCACTTCGGGTTCCTGAGAAGCTGGGACTGTTGGCGCATGCCACAACACCTGGCTGACTTGTATTTATTTTTTTGTAGAGACAGAGTCTCACCATGTTGCCCAGGCTATTCTCCAACTCCTGGGCTCGAGTGATCCTCCCACTTTGGCCTTCCAAAGTGCTGGGATTACAGGAGTGAGACACTGCGCCTGGCCTGAGAGTTATTTTTGTGGCACCCTGACGTCATAGCCTACCTAGAAGGTCTGTGTTTCTCCCTCTTCCCACAAAACGCCAAGTTTGTGAGTATAATTACTGTCGAGGAAGACGCACATTTGGCAGTTGGTATCTAGAACAGACCGAAAGTGTCTCTCTCTTAGGTTCTCTTGTATACCAGAATGAGCAAGGTGTTCTGCAAACAGCCGTAACCTCAGTTACATACGCACCATTTCACCTGATTGATCCTACCCTCTCACAGCTGAAAGGAGCAATTTTAAATGGTCAGGGAGAATGCCTGTCCACTGGATGCACTTTACTAATGGCCACAAGTAACCGTCTTTGTCGGCTGAGCTGAAAGCCATGTGCTTTGTAAATGCTGCCTTAGTACTTAGTGCAGAGTGGGCACCCCATTGTGGCATTCCTGGCTCTGCAAGCCAACTACCTACGCTGTTATTCCAGCACGTGGTGCCAGGGAGACCATTTAGTAAACCCATCGCCACAGTGGCCCCATAACTGGATTTAGCTGTTATGCCATTTCCTAACTTACATTAAAAACATAACAATATTAAAGGATGGCTCTTGGAGAGTGAACTGGAGTCAGCTCAGTGGAAAGGAAGGGAAAAGCCCATTAAGATGTTTGGTTCAGCTGACCTGCCTCTATTTGGGAAAACCTTGCCTGATAGATAATTTCTTTTTTTTTTTTTTTTGAGACGGAGACTCGCTCTGTCGCCCAGGCTGGAGCGCAGTGGCCGGATCTCAGCTCATTGCAAGCTC
>NW_012116043.1:2299098-2371762 GCF_000951035.1 Colobus angolensis palliatus | reverse complement strand
ATTCCGGATGCTTCAACGGCAGGGATGAGACATGACAAATGTTTAAAGACTCTGTCAATATCATTAATATTTATGACCTGTCTCACAAGGATGGCTGTCATGCAGCGCATCCATCAGAGACTCCTGCCCTGGAATTGTCCTGCTTATTGGATGAGCCTGGAATCCCCAGATTGAGAGTGATTATGCAAGGGATTTTATAGTCTTATTTTACATCCCCTTAAAGGTAGTAAAATAATCAGGAAGCTGTATTCTTTTTTTTTTTTTTTTTTGAGACAGTCTCACTTTGTTGCCCAGGCTGGAGTGCAATGGTGCAATCTTGGCTCACTGCAACCTCCGCCTCCTGAGTTCAAGCAATTCTCCTGCCCCAGCCTCCTGAGTAGCTGGGATTATAGGTGTATGCCACCATGCCCAGCTAAGTTTTGTATTTTTAGTAGAGACAGTTTCACCATGTTGGTCAGGCTGGTCTCGAACTCCTGACCTCAGGTGATCTGCTCGCCTCGGCCTCCCAAAGTGCTGGGATTACAGGCGTGAACCACCACACCTGGCCTTAGGAACCTGTATTCTGAGACAATAATTTCTTTAAAAAAAAAACAGCTCACTGTTGATGGTGAACTAGATTATGTATCACAGCTTGGGGGGTGTGAATATGCAGGCTGTCTGTGAGCACTTTGACATTGAGTTGCCTGCTGCAAGCCTGATGTTTATGTTTGGCAAACCAGAGCTCTGGCCAGCGAGTCACTTTGCCAGCCTCTGTACTGCTCAGGAAAGGGCCCCTTCTCCACAGCCGGGGAGATGTGAGATGCGTGTGCTTGAGAAAATCAAACTGCTGTCATTCAAATCCAACCTGGCTTAAAGCTGTGTGACTCTCAACACAGTGCCCCTTAGCTATCCTGTCTGTGAAAAGTGTAATGTAATTCCTACCAGAAGCCAGAATAACATTATCTTGTTATGAGGATGAAGTGAAGCAGTATTTGCACACTGCTTGTCACGTCATACATGTATGATAAATGTTAAGAGTTTGTTTCTTATTTTTGTTTGAAGGGGAAATACTTAAGACAGTGGTGAAATTCAACATATTTAGTAGCCGGGTGGCGTGGCCACTGACCAATCGGGATAGATGCATCTTGTAAATCATTATTACAGCCTCTCCCCTTCCCAGGGCACTCCAGCTGCACACCAGCCCCGCCTGAGACAAACAGCGAGAGAATGTTCCTAAACACCTGTTTTTCCCTCGCACAGCTGATTGCAGAGCCCAGCAAGTCTTTCTCTAAATGGCTTTACTTTGACAAGGGGTCGCGATGGCATTTTGATTGGCATCAGCCTCTCCTCCGGGGAAGGGCCTCGTGGGCGACGGTCCCGGAACGCCCGCTAGATGGCGCCGCAGACCGGGTTGTACAGGCCGCGCGCCCTGCCCTCCCCTCCCCCCGGAGGCTCCCGGAGCCCCTGCCGGGCCGGACTCGCTGCGTCTTCAGGACCTGCGATTTCCAGGGATTCCCCGTTTCCCTGAGCGTGAGCATAAAAAGGCTCCTTCCTGCAGTCCGAGCCAGCTCAGCGCAGCCCGCGACCCCTGGCACCTAACAACCTGCTTCAGCCAAAATCTTAAGAGGCTTTATTATTTTTATTTAAAATGATGCATGTTCATTATAACATTTTAAAACAATATATGGAAAAATCACAATCTCAGCACCCCCGATATAGCCAGCAGTAATACTGGAAAATTATTGTTCCATGTATGGAGTCAAAGTCCACGTATAGGCAGAGTGATGACTGTGTCTGGACACGGAAGTGGTCGGCGAACTTCCTACTTAAAATGGCAGCATATTCTGTGTGCTGGGTTTTTTCTTTATTAAGTGCTAAGTCCTTCGTTTTACTTACATTTAAGAGAAGACAAATAATTTAATATGAAGTTTCTGAACTTCAAAAAATCATTAATCACTACAAGAAATACTTTTTTTTTTTTCTTTTTTTTTGTGACGGAGTCTCCCTCTATCGCCCAGGCTGGGGTGCAGTGGCAAGATCTCGGCTCACTGCAACCTCCGTCTCCCGGGTTCACGCCATTCTCCTGCCTCAGCCTCCTGAGTAGCTGGGATTACAAGCGCCCGCCACCTCGCCCGGCTAATTTTTTTGTATTGTTAGTAGAGACGGGGTTTCACCGTGTTAGCCAGGATGGTCTCGATCTCCTGACCTTGTGATCCATCCGCCTCGGCCTCCTAAAGTGCTGGGATTACAGGCGTGAGCCACCGCACTCGGCCGGAATGCTGGTTTTTAAAAATCACCTTGCTGGCTGGGCATGGTGGCTCATGCCTGTAATGCCAACACTTTGGGAGGCTGAGGCCGGGGGATCGCTTGAGTCCAAGAATTTGAGACCAGCCTGGGAAACGTAGTGAGACCCCTGTCTCTACAAACATTTAAAAATTAGCCATGCATGGTGACACATGCCTGTAATCCCAGCTACTGGAGAGGCTGAGGTGGGAGGATTTGCTTGCACTCAGGAGGTTGAGGCTGCAGTGAGCCATGATCATGCCATTGCACTCCAGCTTGGGTGACAAAGCGAGACCTTGTCTCAAACTTCCCACCCCACAACCAAAACCAAACCAAACGCAAACGACAACAGCAACAACAAAATGGTAAGCAAAAATCATCTTACTATGATTAAGGGGAAAAGGTTTATGGTAAAAACAAGTCAGTGATTAGAGTCCTTATTTTTATTATTACTATTATTACCATCACCACCACCATTACAGTCACATGCACTCTTTCAATTTTTATTATTACTATTACTTCCATCACTACCACCAGTACAGTTACATCCACTCTTTCAGATGCCACAATTTAATTTTAGCATAGAACCTGAAGCTATCCAATATGGTGGCCATTAGCTTCATGTGGCTATTAAAATTAAATTTAATATTAAATAAAATTAAAAATTCGGTTTCTCAATTGCACTTGCCATATTTCAAGTGCTCAGCATCCACATGAAGCTAGTGGTTACCACATTTGGCAGCACAGATATAGAACCTTCCAGCAGTGATCTGTTGGACAGTGCTGCTGTCGATTGATTCTCTTCCCTGACAGATGAATAAACAGCACCGTGAGACTTCTGCCTAGATATTTATTAATTACATGTAGCCTATATATCTAATATATGTATTTACACTAAGTTTTATCACATTTATATTTCCTTGTAGAACCCAGTGCTTCTACTTAATATTAATTTGTTGTTCAAATTCTGTAATAGGCATCCCTACTCACTTCATCTGTTACCACCATTGTTCCAGAAAATACTGGTCTCTTCTGTCACGGATGGCCCCTTTGTGTTGAGAGTTTTTGACTTTTTCATTCTGTTAGTCTCATTTTAATGAGCTCCTGAGGGGGGGAAAGATGAATCAAGTTTCCAGCCCACTGTGTTTACCTGGGAGTCCCACAGGGCTTGGTAACCTGTGAAATGCTGCTGAGACTTAAAGGGCTGTTTTCCAGTCATTCCTGCCACACCTTGACTGAGGGCCTGTGTGCCAGCACCAGGCTGAGAGCCAGCACCTGTTGAGGGATGCTCAGTTCTTGCCATCGTGGATTTCAGGAAAGGTTTTTTTTTTTCTTTTTTTTAGCCGGGAACACAATTCTACTTTTTTGTGAAAAATTTTTTTAATGAAGGAGGAAAGATTCCCTGCCACGATTAAAGACCACGCTGAACTCCTGGGGTGAAGGTACTGGTCTTTCTGTAATTAGACTCAGCTGAAGAAGCTGCTGGGTTCTTTTCTGAGACAGACAAGGCATGAGAGTATTTAGAAAAGACCAAGAGAGGAGTTGGGGCAGACTTGCCCACCTTTGCATTTTCTCCAGAACCACCTTTGACTCTGGAAAATGTCCACTTTGCACAGGTGATGGTTGTAAGCTCCCACACTCTTTGCGGGAGAGGGGAGCTTACAGATCGAGTAAATTTCTACCTGTCTGGGCAGCAAGAAACCAAAGGCAGCTGAACACAGTCTACTTTCCTTGGGGGCCTATGCCTCTACTCTGTGATTTTACAACCACATCAGACTTTTTCTGTAACTGTGCCTTGTGCGTTGTTAAGAATTCCCATGTGAAAAGCAGCCACAAGCCGGGATTGCTTCTGCAGGGAGGTGGGTTGAATCTGGGCATGTTTTCCACATGCTACGTGTCGGGTGGCCCCGACCTTGCTGTTCCTCTGACCTTTAAGAATGAAGGACAGGGTGTCAGGTCTTTGCTCTGTAAGGTGTGGCTGAATCTGCACACAGTTTCCTTGCAAGATGGTGACAGACTGCTGCACAGAGTGGTTGCATGTCAGAGTTAAACAGAGGCTGCTGTCCTTAAGAGGCACCATCTCTCAGGGGCGATGCCATTCATCTGAATTTCCCAAACGTAAAGCATCAGGAAGCTTCAGTAGGAAGCAACACTGGCTGGCAGGTTCTCCAGGAGTGATCATTCTGTTTTTTGTATCATAAACCTCCTGAGGGGCCACAGAGTCTGCTGGCAGACAGCTAGGACTCAAATCCAGGACTTCCACGAACTCGCTCTCCAACGCTGCACCATCCACTCAATTCAGGTGCATCTCATCTGTAATATGGAGTCAATGATGGTGCCCACCTCACACATTGTTTGTGAGGATTAAACAAGTTAATATAAGTAAGTGCTTAAAACATTGCCTGGCACATGGTAGATATTCAGTAAATGTTGTTTATTCATCATTATCTAAAGACACCTTCTTTACCAGATGAATCATTTGAAAATAACCAAATCATGCTGTGGACAAAACCTTATATCCATTGTGGTAGGCAGAATAATGGCCCTCCAAAGTGGCCCACATGTGAATTCCTAGAACCCGTGGATATGTTTCCTTACATGGCAAATAGGGCTTTGCATCTGTCATTAGGTTAAGGATGTGAACTGGGGCAATTATCCTGAAAAAATGCCAGTAAATAAATATGCATGCCATGCTTTTAAAACCTAGCAAGAAATATGATAAATATGATACTACCAATAGGAGACTTATTGTTTACTCTTTTTGAGGTTTAAAAAAAATCAGAGTGTATCTGATTCGGATGGAAACATTATTGATCATCTAATTAACGGGATATATGTCCAGCTGTCCCTGGTATCCTTGAGGGATGGATCCCAGGACACCCCCATGTATGCCAAAATCTGGGCATACTCAAGTCCCAAAGTAGACCCTGGGGGACCCACATATACAAAGAGTTGGCCTTCCTCATACACGGGCTTCGATTCCTGCAAATCCATGTATAAGTGTGTACCGGCACAGTGCAAACCCATGTTAGTCAAGGGTCAACTGTATTACCCTTCACAAACTGTTTAAGCATTAAAAAAATTCCCATAAAACACTGCACTGGGATTCCCATAAAACACTGCACTAGGATACATTTCCAAAAGCAAAACAAACCAACACACGAAACACAAATGCTTTCGAAGACTCCAGGCGGCAGAAAGACACATTAAAGCCACCTGCTGGCACCTCTTCTGTGCTACTTCTACTGTTCCAGGGGCCTTCCTGGGAACTTTGGGGGCCTTTTGTTGGTCTGTGGCCTTCCAAGTCACCTGGGGTGGACATCCATTCTTGACAGTGGCTGCAGTGAGGGGCATGACTGGGAGAGGAAGGAGGACGTGTGTTCGAGAGATACTGATTGATGCCATTCCTGGCTGTTTCCACATGACAGAGGCAGAGGGGAGCAGAGGTAGAAGCTGAGTCAGCTTCTTCCTGGATGGGGAGGGCAGGTCCTGTTCTTGTCTTGGCCAGGCTGAGCAGGGAAATCTAGGAGGTGGCGTATCAGGGACCACAGATGGCAAAGCTCCTCTAAAGCACAGAGTTAGGAGCATTGGGTCCTAGACCAGGCCAACCTGGCTTCAAATTTCTGCTCTGCCACTTATTGGCTGTGGGACCTGGGGTACCTCCCTGGGCATCCGTGAGCCTCGGTGTCTCCACCTGCAACACGGGGATGACAGCACCTCCCCAGAGGCCACTGGACTCCAGAGTCCACACACTCATCCACCATCCCGAAACTGCAGATCTCCACACTGTGCCCATCCCCAGCCAGGCCTGCTTCCCCAACGTGCACCCTCGGCTCCCGTTGGCATCAGCATCGCCATCCCCATCTCAAGTCTCCATCCGTTGTGCTTCGGCAGCTGAAAGCTCACAGAATGTATCTGATTTAGATGGAAACATTGTTGATCATCTAACTAAGGTCACCCTCCAAGGGAAACTGAGGCATGGAGTGACTCTTCCCAGGTTATTTATATTGTTCTTACTCTGGTTCAGAGAGAGTTTATTTATGATATCTAGCTGGGGGCACTGAACTGACCTAAGAATTCTCATCTCCCAGGTCCCAGCTTTCTGTGATGGGGAACAGCCATGTGAGGAGTTAGGGTCAGGGTTAGGGTGCAGATAACTCTGGTCTCTGTTGGGCTGCCATCACTGATTTTAGGGATAGTGCTGTTGGCTGTCACATCTCAGACAAGACACACGGACCTTCCTCAGTGGCACACCAGCAAGCACATCTCAAGTGATCAGTTATTAGACAGTCACTTGGTCAGGGACCCCTTGCATTTTCACCAGGAATTCATTCTTATTCTGTTACCAATCAATTAAACTTTCTATTCCTCATCTGTGGGCTGAATGCTTAATGATTCTGATGTGAGTCCAAGTTCAAGGGGCATCATTTGTAACTCTGAGAACAAGCCTCTTATTCAATGGAATTCCTGTTAATTAACTCTGCTAGAGGCATTCATTTTTGAAAACCTAATTTGTAAAGGGGTTACTAAGATTTTGGTAATTCCAGTGTTCAGGAGGTTCTTCAAGTCCCATTCTTGGTGTTGACAGAACCTTCCGCCAGTCTTTCCTATATCAGCAAATGGCACCATCATCACCCTGTTGCTCGGAATAAAAATAATAGGAGTTACCCCGGCTGCCTCTCCATTTTCAAGCATCATATTCAGCCCATCAGCAAGTCCTAGGATCTGTAATCTCCAAAATATATCCGGAGTTCAGCCACTCACTCCGTCTCCACTACCAGCACCCGAACCTAGCCACCACCATCTCCTGCCAAACTGCCTGTCCTGGCTTCCTGCCTGGTCTCCCTGTTCCACTCCCGTGTCATTGTCATCTGTTCTCCACACCACAGCCAGGCCCTCTATTTAATTAATTAAACAGATTGTATGAATCTGTTGATGAAAATCTCTGTTGGCTTCCCGTTGCAATGTGAATGACGCCATGACACACACATTCTTAAGCGGCCAAAAGAGGTCTGTGTGCTTTCTCCTGCCCACCCTCTTCCCTCACTTCTCATCCCTTTCCTATACTTTCTGGCCATGCTGGCCTCCTTTCTCTTCTGGAATGGGCCAATCTTGTTCTCACTGCAAGGCCTTGGAATACATCCTTCTCTCTGACAGGCTCTCTCTGACCCCAAGAGCAGCTCCATCTTCTCCCCGTCCAGGTCTTAGGTGAGGCATGTTCCCGTTGATGAGGTAATGGTACTGTCTCTCAGTGACCTATTATGACACCCATCTGGTTTCTTTCCTTCACAGAATAAGCGCTCTCCAAAATCCTCTGGTTACACGTGTGTTTGGCAACTTATGAGCTCTCTGTTCCTGGAAATGTAAGCTTTGTGAGGGCAGGCCCTTGTTCGTCTCCAGAATTCTTTGATGAGTCATTGGCTCTCATTTTGGGTGAACTTTGACATACAGTCATTCATAATATTCCCCTCTTATGTTTTTGATATGTCTAGACTCTCTACTGATGTCACCCTTCTTATTCTGGCATTGATTCTTTGTCTTCTTTCTTTTGTTTCTGATCAGTCTGGCTAGAGTGTTATCAATTTGAATAATCTCAAATAATCAACTTTTGATTTCATAGATTTTGCATTATATTTTCATATTTCATTAACTTTTGCTCTCATATTTGTGATTTATTTTTGTCTGCTTACTTTGGTTTTAATTTTTAATCTTTTCTAGTATATTAAGGTGAAAGCAGAGGTCACTGATGTAGACCTTTCTCTTTCTTTAGTGCTATAAATTTTCCCCTAAATTCTCATATGTTGTATTTTGATTTTTCATCCAGTTCACAATGTTCTCTAATTTTACTTTTGATTTTTTCTTTGGTCCATAAGTTTTAGAAATGTGTTCTAGACTTTCCAATGGGGGCGTTTTCTAGATATCTTTCTATTACTGATTTCTGACGTTTATCCCATTGTGACTGAGAACATACTTTGTATGACTTAATTCCTTTTATATTTATTAAGACTTGCTTTATGGTGTAGAGATAATTTCTCTTGATAAATGCTCCGTGCACACTGAGAAATGTATTCTGCTGTTGTCGAGTGGATTATTCTGTAAGTGTCAGTTGGTTAAGGTGGTTGATTGTTTCATTCAAGTCTGCTAAGTCCTTGCTGATTCTTTTCCCGCTTTTTGATATCAGTTATTGAGAGGGGGTTTTGACATATCCTACTATTATTGGAGATTTGTCTGTTTTTTTTTTTTTTTGTAGTTCTGTCAGATTTTGCTCTATCCATTTTGAAGCTCTGTTATTATATATAAAATTTAAGATGGTAATATTATATTGATTAATTGAACTTTTTATCACAATGAGACTAACTTCTTTGTCCATGGTAATATTGTGTGCTATGGAATCTATTTTATCTGATACTAATCTAGCCACTGTGGCTATCCAGTCCCTAATCCAGACTTTCAGGACCTCTACAGTGACTACTCAAGTCCACAGCATCTCTTGTCTGGTTTGTGGTGTAATCTCTCCTGGTTCTACCCTGGCTCATTACAGTGTGTTCTCCACACAGCAGCTAGACATATCATGTCTAAACTCTGATCCATTGTTCCACTGTCATCTTCTCTCACTCAGAAGAACATTGGAAATCCTTATTATGACCTAGTAGACCTCACCAGATCTGGCCCCGGCCACCTTTCTGACCTCACCTCCTAATCACTCTCTGTCTCCCTGATATCTCCCCTCCAGCCATATTGGCCTTGTTTCTGTTTCTCAGATGTGCCGTACATGGTCTTGCCGTAGGGCCTTTGCACTTCCTGTTCCCTCTGCCTTGGCTTCTCTTCCTTCAGATGTCTACAAGACTCATGCTTTCAGTTCAATCCAGTCTCTGCGTAAATATCACCTAGTAAGAGAGGCCTTCCCTGATCACCCTGGAGAGAATGACCAACTCCTGTTGTGCTGCTTAAGTTTTCTTGCTTTGTTTTTCTTCATAATAATCATTGTCACGACACATTTTGCTATATCTTTCGCACCTGGAACAGCACCTGACACATACAGAAAGTCCTCAACAAATATTTGTTATTGAGCAGGAAACTTGAGTTTCAGAAGGAGCAGTAGCCTCTTATGTGGGAGCTAGGGCTTGACCCTGGTGCTCCTGATTCTGTCTGTCCTGACACTGTCTCTTCTGATATAGCCTCTTGAGGTTTTGCATATTTGGACCGATGTTCATTAAAACAGCCTTCTCTCTCATGTATTTCTTGGCACACAGGATGTGACTGCATGGGCCTTGAAAAATGAGAGGTTGGAGTGTCAAATAAATATGGAAGACATTTAATTAAATAAAGGTAGGTAGATTTCATTACCACAGGACTTCTTAGAGCCTTTAATATGCCAAAGTGCTTTATAAATGTTACCCTAAAAGGTGAGAGTGTTCAGCATTCCTCAGCTCCCATAGTGCTCTCCTGCCTGAATGACTCCGTCAAATCGAGGGAGGAGACCTAGACAGATGCAGCCCTGCAGGTCCGCCGAGACCTGGTGTTTTAACGAAGTGAGCGTCTGCTTCCTCAAAGTGCAGAGACCTCACCAAAGGTGGTGCAGAGCCACTCTGGGAAACGTAAAGTCATGTATGAGTTAGAAAAGTTAGCATGAATTGAATTTGCTCTTTGACCCGTACATTAACGCATACCTTTAACCCAGAGAGAAAACAGAGCTTGCGTCCATGTTGCTGCTCAACAATGTCTTTCTTCAAGGGTCTGGTAGGGTAGAGGTCAGGATTGTTGGAGGAAAATAATGTCTTTAGATGGCAGATATTTTTTCCCCTGAAGTTTTTACTGTGGTAAAATATAACAAAACTTACTATCATCACCATTTTCAAGTGTACAGGTCAGTGTTACTAAATATATTCATACTGTTATGCAGCCATCACTACCATCCATCTCCAGGACTGTTTTCATCTTACAAAACTCAAACCCTGTACCCATTCAACACTAACTCCCTATTCCCCTTTCCTCTCAGCCCCTGGCACCCACCGTGGTGCTTTCTGTCTCTGTGATTTTCCTCATATAGGTAGATTCATATAGTATTTATTATTTTGTGGCTGGCTTACTTTACATAGCATGTTGTCCTCAAGGCTCATCCATGTAGCATATGTCAGAATTTCCTTCCTTTTGAAGATTGAATACTATTCCATTATATGTGAATAGACCACGTCTTGCTTATCCATTCATTCATCTGTTGATGGACACTTGGGTTACTGCCACGTTATAGCTACTATGAATAACACTGCTGTGAACATGGGTGTTCAAATATCTCTTCAAAGCCTTGCCTTCTGTTCTTTTGAGTATATTGGAGAGCAGGCTTTTAATTAGTTTGGTGTCTTATTATACAGGGTGCTAGATGAGCGCCAGCAATGCGGCAGCGGTTGGACTGTGTAATGTCCTCCATTCTGATGATGCTGTTTGCTTTCTCAGGAAATGAGAAATGCACATTTCATATCTAGGAAGATGATCCTAAAATATGACCCTTATTCAGTCACTTATTTCAGTTGCATGTAACAGAAAGTCTAATAGTCCAGGGATACTTGGGATTTCAGAAACAGCTGAATCCAGGGACCCATATGTGTCTGTATTCATTTCTAGGCTCTACTTTTCTCAGAAGTCCGGACAGTCTCTGTCAATATGGTGACCCCTATCATACTTATAGCTTAGAAATTCAGTTATATGATAATGCAGTCATCCCTTCCTATCCCCAGGTTCTGCATTTGTGGATTCAACCAACTACAAATGGAAAATATTAGAAAACTTAACAATAAAAACCAATACACAATAAACAACAATACAGCAATAAACAATAATACAAATTGAAAAAATCCAATGTGGTCTAACAACTATTTACATAGAATTTACATTGTTTTAGTCTTATAAGTAATCTAGAGATGACTTAAACTACACAGCAGGATATGGATAGGTATATGAAACTACTGTATCATTTTATATAAGAGATTTGAGCATCCTTCAAGTTCTGGATCCTGGAGCCAATCTTATGCAGATACCTGAGGATGACTGTAGTGCTTTTAAAATACCTTTTGCATATGGCTAGCCAGTTGTCCCAGCACCATTTGTTAAATGGGGAATCCTTTCCCCATTGCTTGTTTTTGTCTTACACCAGTCAGAATGGTGATTGTTAAGAAGATTATAAACATCAGATGCTGGCAAGGTTGCAGAGAAATAGGAATGCTTTTACACTGTTTGTGGGAATGTCAATTAGTTCAACCATTGTAGAAGACAATGGTTGTGTGGTGATTTCTCAAAGGTTTAGAACCAGAAATACCATTTGACCCAGCAGTCCCATTACTGGGTATGTACCCGAAGGAATATAAACCATTCTATTATAAAGATACATGCATGCTTTTGTTCACTGCAGCACTATGTGCAATAGCAAAGACATGGAATCAACCCAAATGCCCATCAATGATAGACTGATAGACTGGATTAAAAAAAACAGTGTACATATACACCATGGAATACTATACAGCCATAAAAATGGAAGGAGATCATGTTCTTTGCAGGGACATGGATGAAGCTGGAAGCCATTATCCTTAGCAAACTAACACAGAAACAGAAAACCAAACACTGCATGTTCTCACTCATAGGTGGAAGTTGAACAGTGAGAACACATGGACACAGGGAGGGGAATAACAGACACTGGGCCCTGTTGCAGGAGGGAGGGGGATAGGGAGAGCATCAGGAAAAATAACTAATGCATGCCAGGCTTAAGGTGATGGGTTGATAGGTGCAGCAAACCACCATGGCACACATTTACCTATGTAACAAACCTGCACATCCTGCACATGTACCCTGGAACTTAAAAAAAAACTTTCAAGTATAGTCGCAGATTTAAATCTCATATTTTAACTTGGAATAATCACTGTGTCCATGGAGATGAAAGAGGCTTATTAGGTGGCCTGGGTCAGGTTCTTCATCCATGGAACTGTGGGATGGGTCCAGCTCCCAACTCTCCATATGCCACATTCACTTAGGGTCTAGAAAAAGAGGCTTCCTCCAAGAGATACTAATGAAGTTGCTGATATCAGAAGAGGGGAAGATGGGTAAAGGGTTGACCCCAAAATACAGATGTACATGATAAGCTCCCAATTCTCTGTATTTCAGACTTCATTCCACTCATCTCTGTGCCATCTTCTACACCTGTCCAGCAGTCAGTGCATGATGGCAAGAAGCCACATGGGATCAGAGTAAAGTGAGCGAAGGGGAGAGTGGTAGGGCTGCGGTCAGAGGAGCAGTGGGTATAGAGTGTGGGCAGATTATGCAGGGCCAACAAAGTGACCCTGAATGAATGAATGACTTTGCAGACATCTTGGTGTTGCTGTGAATATGAAATAATACAGTAAGTGCTGAATATCTAGCAATATTCTTGTCTTTCCAGAAAACAATAGTAATCAAAGCCATGAAACTGGGTAAGCAGAACTTATCTTTTAATTGATTACTCCTATGGGTCAAATGGCTGTGCGATTTACAGAATATAAACTATAGGCTTGTTTCGTGGGAGAGAGAGATTACCTAATACTGAGTAAGCGTGACCTCCAGGTCTGTGGGGGCAAAACCATAATCACAAAGGGAGGAGGCTCAATGTTAATGGAAATCAAGTGACCCCAGGCTGCTGAACTGGGTCAAGGACTACACATGCAGCTGCTCTCCAAGGTTAGTGTTTGTATAAATAAAGTGAGTCAGAGACTGCTGAATGCTGTGCTTGCTGCCTGTAAATTAGTTAAGAAGAGCCTTATAGGAACTCTTTGTAGTTTGTGTCTGCGATAAACCTTTCTGATATTCTCTACAGTAGGAAGGGCCACACAAACGATAGATCATTTAGGATACATCCTTAAAATAGGGCAGGTGGTCATGAAGGCGCAGATTGCTCTGCATTTCCCAACCAGAACACACCAGTGTGGATGTCCACTGTCTTCACCTGCTCAAGATGAATTCTGTCTTCTTCTGGTCATGGCACCATGATATTCCTTTGGGGAAATACCTTTCTCTGCCACACAGACATGAGATTTGGTGCTGACACTGTCCTGTTTTAGCTGACCAGCATATTGCATCTCCCTGACCACTGTGTGTCACTGTGTACAGTGTGACTGTGATTAAGATGGTTCAACAATAATCATTCCTTGGTCCTTTGCTGGAACGCTTGAAGGAGCTTCCAGCTGCCGTCTTGCCACCATGAAGGGAGAGACTGCCTAGGAGTGAAATCCTCAAAAAGGAAGAAGAGACAAGAGATAATGAGAACAGATTCCTGGTGGGTTCTTTGAATCCGTGGATCCAGACATACCCAAGCTACATTTGGAATTTTCACTTGCAGGAGTCCATGGGTGACTTTTTTGATTAAGCCAATAAATGTAAGTTTCCTTCACTTGTAGTTCAAAGGGTTCTAGCTTCTAAAGCCTTCAGGAGATTGGGAAAAGTGTATATATTTTTGGTAGAAGCTTTTGTAAGGCATAACTTATATATAATACAATTAACCCTTCTTAAGTATGTCATTCAGGGAATTTTAGCAAATGGATGCAATTGTGTAATCACCACTACAATAAAGAAACAGAACATACCCATCATATATATATATATATTTGCCATAAATTTCCATCCCCAATCCCAGCCCTAGGCAAGTTTGCTTTCTTTTCTTTCTTTCTTTTTTTTTTTTGTTTTTTTTGAGATGGAGTCTCGCTCTGTAGCCCAGGCTGGAGTGCAGTGGCACTATCTCAGCTCCCTGCAAGCTCCACCTCCCGGGTTCATGCCATTCTCCTGCCTCAGCCTACCAAGTAGCTGGGACTATAGGCGCCCGCCACCACACCTGGCTGATTTTTTGTATTTTTAGTAGAGACGGGGTTTCACTGTGTTAGCCAGGATGATCTCAATCTCCTGACCTCATGATCCACCCGTCTTGGCCTCCCAAAGTGCTGAGATTATAGGCATGAGCCAGTGTGCCCGGCTGCAAGTATTGTCTTTCTGATGCTATTGTTTTGCCTTTTCTAGAACTTTATATAAATGGAGTCATATTGTATGTAATTTTTGGTCTGGCTTCTTTCACTCAACAATGCTTTTGAAATTCACTCATGTTTTTATGTGTATCAGTAATTTGTTCCTCTTTATGGATGAGTCGTATTCCATTGTATGGATATATGAATTTATTCACTAGTTGAAGGACATTTGTGTTGCTTCCAGTTTTTGTTACTAAAGCCATATTAACATTTGTGTAGAGATTCTGAGAATGTAAGTTTTTATTTCTCTTGGGTATATATCTAGGAGTGGAATTGATGGGTACAGTATTAATCTGTTCTCACACTGCTGTGAAGAAATGCCCAAGACTGGGTAATTTATAAGGGAAAGAGGTTTAATTGACTCACAGTTCTGCATGGCTGGGGAGACCTCAGGAAACTTACAATCATAGTGGAAGGCACCTCTTAACAGGGTAGCAGGGGAGAGAATGAATGCACAATAAAGGGGGAGGCGCCTTATAAAACCATCAGATCTCGTGAGAACTAATTCACTATCATGAGAACAGCATGGGGGAAACTGCCTCCTGATTCAATGACCTCTACCTGGTCCCTCCCATGACATGTGGGGATTATGGGAACTACAATTCAAGATGAGATTTGGGCAGCCAAACCGTATCAGGTACTATGGCAAACATATGCTTAATTTTGTAAGAAATTGCCCGACTTTCCCAGAGTGGCTACACCATTTCCTATTCACACAGCAATCTATGAGAGTTCCGGGTGCTATACATCTTTGTTAGCACATGATATTGTCATTGTTTTTAATTTTAGCCATTTTTTGCCTGTATAGAGTTATCTTGTGATTTTAATTTGTATTTCTCTGATGACTGAGGATGTTAAGTGTCTTTTCATGTGTTTTTGGACTATTTGTGTGTTGTGTTTTTAAATGTGTCTGTTCAAATCTTTTCCTCATTATTTTAACGGGTTGTTTTGAAAACTGAGCTTTGTTGATAATATATTGTAGACATTTTGGAATCTGTTTTATTCCTCTGAGGATTTTTTTTGTTTGTTTGAGATGGAGTCTTGCTCTGTTGCCCAGGCTGGAGTGCAGTGGCCAGATCTCAGCTCACTGCAAGCTCCGCCTCCCGGGTTTACGCCATTCTCCTGCCTCAGCCTCCCGAGTAGCTGGGACTACAGGCGCCCGCCACCGCGCCCGGCTAGTTTTTTTTTTTTTGTATTTTTTAGTAGAGACGGGATTTCACCGTGTTAGCCAGGATGGTCTCGATCTCCTGACCTCGTGATCCGCCCGTCTCGGCCTCCCAAAGTGCTGGGATTACAGGCTTGAGCCACCGCGCCTGGCCCTTCTGAGGACTTTTGTCTTTTGTTGTTGTTGTTCTGGTAGGTAGTTAACTTGTCTAGACTTAAACCGCAAAATTTGCCTCCCTGGTTTTGCTGCTTTTTAAGCCTGGCTCTTTGCAGGTTTCCCTTGATCCTGAGTAGTTTAGTGGGAAAGCAAGAGTTTGGCAGAGTTTCGACTCCGATTCAGGGAATCATCCCTTCTGTGGTCCCCAGGTTTTCAGAGTCCCGACATGTCCCCCAGATTCCCAGTTTCTCTCAAGTCCTGGTGTCGGGTCTCTGCCACTTCAAGCTTGTACGCCTTCTGTGCCTGGCAGGTTACAGGAGGCAACAGCTGGTCTTCTCTGATGCAGTTTCAGTCTCTTGTGAGTAAACTCTTGTCAAGGTCCTGCCTGCTGTTGGTTGTTTCCCAGTGGGTCCAAAAACTTATTATTTTTAAAAACAATTATGCTCAGTTTTATAAGTACTGTTAGTGGGAGGAATAATCCAGGCACTTCATGCTGCCATGAACAGAAGTCCCCAGAGAGAAGAGGTTCATGACTTAAGAAAGCATCTAATGGCCGGGCGCGGTGGCTCAAGCCTGTAATCCCAGCACTTTGGGAGGCCGAGACGGGCAGATCACGAGGTCAAGAGATCGAGACCATCCTGGCTAACACGGTGAAACCTCGTCTCTACTAAAAAATACAAAAAACTAGCCAGGCGAGGTGGCGGGTGCCTGTAGTCCCAGCTACTTGGGAGGCTGAGGCAGGAGAATGGCGTGAACCCGGGAGGCGGAGCTTGCAGTGAGCTGAGATCTGGCCACTGCACTCCAGCCCGGGCGACAGAGCGAGACTCCGTTTCAAAAAAAAAAAAAAAAAGAAAGCATCTAACAAAACCTCAACGTGTAGCTGCTGGGGAACTGAAGCCCCAAAGGGCCTTCCCCGGGGTTACTCAGTATGAGGCAGGATGGGGTCAGCTCAGGAATTCTCATCCCTAGGCCAGTGGTCCCGGGCTCCAGGTGCCCGGCAGTGTTTCTGGACCCTGATGTCCAGGAATGCCAAGAAACAGCCAACTCTGTGATCTGTCTGCCTGTTGCCCCGTGGGCAGCCCTGAGTTAGCACATGGCCAAGAAGCAATATTTAAAGGAAACAGCTATGCTTTCCTGCTGCTTTTGAAATTCCTTTTTATCTGGTATTTTCTGGATGATTCCTGGTATTGGGAGCTCTTCAAGAATGAGAGTTACTGTCTATATACTTTCAGCTCCTCCTCTGAGCCCGCTATGTCTCCTGGGGCCACAGAGAAGGGAAGGCAGAGAGGTCTGTCCCCACCAGAGGCTCCAGCAAGCCCAACTGTCTATGTGGAGTGAATGGGGCACACCTGGAAAAAGAGCTCTGGAGGGTCTTGCCTGGCAATTGAGTGCTCTGGGCTGATAGTCACACATGTCACTTCTTTTCACAACTCATTGGTGATAAGTCATAGGCCTCCCCTTCCCAAGCCATTGGGGGGTCAGGAAATACCTCCTATCATGTTGCAGATGCGGGCAGATATCTTGGAATATTTGGTTGCCAAAAATTGATACTAATGAATATAATGATGACCACAAGTCTACTTTTTTTTTATTAAAAAATGATTGAGTCTACTAAGTTGATTTCCTGACCCATTAATAGATTGTGACTCACAGTTTGAAAAACATACCCTATGAGAAAGTGACTTTAAGCTAAGGATTGAAGGGTTAGAAGACAGTCCCTGGTATGAAAAGTGTGGGAAGGCTGAGAGACAGGGAAGACTCAGAGTGTTCCAGGAACAGGTGCAAGGCTGGTGGTCTGGATGTCAAGAGTCCAGGGGACATGGTAAAGATGAGGGCAGAGATGCTGGTAGCCTTGCAGGGCCATAGAAGAGAGGGAATGTTTTTCTATGAATGTGGGAGTCACGGGAGGGTTTGAGCAGAGGAGTTGACATGATTTATGTTTGAGAAATTATCTGGAAGTCTGGCTGCTGTGTGGGAAATGGGCTGAGGGTTACAAGATTGGAGGTTTTTGCAAAGGTCCAGGCAAGACACAATGGTGGCTTATGCTAGGAAGGAGGCATAGGGTTATTAAAAAGTAGAAGTACATATGCCCTTTTTGATGGGGAGCCCCTGAGCCGGTTTCCTGTGTTACCCTGTGAGAAAGTAACTTGGGAGTTCTGGGTTGCATCATGAATTAGCAATAAAGTTTTGATACTTAGCCATATTTACTGTCATCAGAGATTCTCTCTAAAGTTGCCTTAAGCAATGGGAAATGATTGGTTCCAAGGAAGTTTCTAAGAATAAATGATTTGATATAAGCTACATCTGAAAATGTCACTTCATAGGCCAGACTTTGTCAGCTGTCATGATGTATTGTTTATCATTGTGGAGATAAATTATGCTTGTGATAACAAGCAGTGTGTTCAAACAGCTGCTAAGCATTTATCAGGTTAATCTCCATTATTAATGAAAAAGGCTAATGACTTTCAGTGAGTCCGCCTCCTCGGCTCTGTTGAACCCACCCACGCTCTGAGGTCTCTAGAAAACAGCATCTCTTTCAGATCCTGCTGTGTGAGCTAAGGGGATCTTTGAGAAGTTGCTAATTCATGGCATCATATGTAGGAGGTAATGGTGCTTGTTCCTGCTCTATTGAAGAAAGAAGGTGGAAAATATGCACACAGTTCCCTCTTTGAAAATGAATTTTAGGTCTCTCTGCTCACTGGGAACACAGCACAAAGCATTTTATAATCTTTCAGGCTTACTCAGTCACCACTCTCTTGATTTAAAGAACTCATGGGAAACACATATGATGGAAGCTCTTAAGAGCACTGGCAGCTGGGCGCGGTGGCTCACGCCTGTAATCCCAGCACTTTGGGAGGCTAAGATGGGCAGATCACAAGGTCAGGAGATCGAGACCATCCTGGCTAACATGGTGAAACCCCGTCTCTACTAAAAATACAAAAAAAATTAGCCAGATGTGGTGGCAGGCGTGGTGGTCCCAGCTACACGGAAGGCTGAGGCAGGAGAATGGCATGAACCCAGGAGGCGGAGCTTGCAGTGAGCTGAGATCCGGCCACTGCACTCCAGCCTGGGTGACACAGCAAGACTCCGTCTCAAAGAAAAAAAAAAAAAAGAGCACTGGCCTGGGAGACAAATTTTATTTTTTGTTTTATCCCTACTTTGTTGTGTGATGTTAAGCACATTACTTAACTTCTGTTTTCATTTCCTCCCCTGAAAATTTACATTCTGTGGAAATTAAGAATTGCAACCCTTTATCAAGCCTTTCAATTATGTTACTTGTTTACTGATCACAGATTTTGAACACCCAGTAGAGAGAAAAAATTGACACTAGACATTGTGCTGTGAGGTGTGATGGTACTCTGTGCACAGATGCTCTTGAACCTTCTAGAATGAGCACGTGCCAGTTGTCATTTTGTTGTTGGTCATCTCCTACACCATCCTTCTCTCCCTGCTTTGTGGTCTTGGGGCTGGACCCTGTAAATATATCTCCTTTGTCAGCTGGTGCAATACTGCGCCTTTCCAGCAGAGGATGCTGGAGGGACAGGGTGAGGCACATCAGGGTGAGGCACATCAGAGGCTTTTTCTCCTGATTTTGGTATCTTCTTCTTTTTGTTCCTACCACACAGCTCCCAGAGCCTGCAAGGGCCATCCAGTGAGTGCGACTCTGCTTACCAGCTGAGGACCAGCTCTGGCTCAAGACACCCAGCACACTTCCCCACCATCCCGTGGGCTGCAGCCACACCCACTCATGAGGGCTGAACCTCAGGCTGGGGGGCAGGCACCCCTTCTGTTTGTTCCTTGGGTACTCTCCCTCAGCTCTAGAGGTGGTAGCTGCTCCTTCCATGGGCTATTTCTGTATTTTTTTTTTTTATTTTACTTTAAGTTCTAGGGTACATGTACACAATGTGCAGGTTTGTTACATATGTATACATGTGCCATGTTGGTGTGCTGCACCCATTAGCTCGTCATTTACATTAGGTATATCTCCTAATGCTATCCCTCCCCCTTCCCCCCTCCCCACAATAGGCCCTGGTATGTGATGTTCCCCTTCCTGTGTCCAAGTGATCTCATTGTTCAGTTCCCACCTATAAGTGAGAACATGTGGTGTTTGGTTTTCTGTTCTTGTGATAGTTTGCTGAGAATGATGGTTTCCAGTTGCACCCATGTCCCTACAAAGGACACGAACTCATCCTTTTTCATGGCTGCATAGTATTCCATGGTGTATATGTGCCACATTTTCTTAATCCAGTCTGTCACTGATGGACATTTGGGTTGATTCCAAGTCTTTGCTATTGTGAATAGTGCTGCAATAAACATACGTGTGCATGTGTCTTTATAGCAGCATGACTTATAATCCTTTGGGTATAGACCCAGTAATGGGATGGCTGGGTCAAATGGTATTTCTAGTTCTAGATCCTTGAGGAATCACCACGCTGTTTTCCACAATGGTTGAACTAGTTTACAGTCCCACCAACGGTGTAAAAATGTTCCTGTTTCTCCACATCCTCTCCAGCACCTGTTGTTTCCTGATTTTTTAATGATTGCCATTCTAACTGGTGTGAGATGGTATCTCATTGTGGTTTTGATTTGCATTTCTCTGATGGCCAGTGATGATGAGCATTTTTTCATGTGTCTGTTGGCTGTATGAATGTCTTCTTTTGAGAAATATCTGTTCATATCCTTTGCCCACTTTTTGATGGGGTTGTTTCTTGTAAATTTGTTTGAGTTCTTTGTAGGTTCTGGATATTAGCCCTTTGTCCAATGAGTAGATTGCAAAAATTTTCTCCCATTCTGTAGGTTGCCTGTTCACTCTGATAGTAGTTTCTTTTGCTGTGCAGAAGCTCTTTAGTTTAATTAGATCCCATTTGTCAATTTTGGCTTTTGTTGCCATTGCTTTTGGTGTTTTAGACATGAAGCCCTTGCCCATGCCTATGTCCTGAATGGTACTACCTAGATTTTCTTCTAGGGTTTTCATGGTTTTAGGTCTTAGGTCTCCATCTTTTATTAGTTAGTAATTCTTATTTTGCAAATTTCCTGATCAAATTACTGCATTTCTGTGCAGTTACTGGTGCAGTTTCTGTCTTCTGGCCGGACTCTGACTGATACATTAACATAAATAGTTACTAACATATGTATTAACACAGCCCTAAAGGGATATTAATTTTCCCATTACCAAATTACATTTTTCTTTCTGTTTAAACAAGTTTCCCCAGGACACTTTCAGACTACTTTTTGGTGAATGAAAGAATATTCTTCTTTAAGCTGATTAGGGTATTACATATATCTAAGAGTAACAGCACAGCATTTCTTTTAAAAACTCTTGGTAATGTAGGCTGGTGGTTCTTCTTCCCTAGTGGGCTTCAGAATAACTAGGGAAGCTAGTTTATTTATTTATTTTTTTGAGATGGAGTTCCCCTCTTGTTGCCCAGGTTCGAGTGCAATGGTGCAATCATGGCTCACTGCAACCTCCACCTCCCGGGTTCAAGTAATTCTCCTCTCTCAGCCTCCCAGGTAGCTGGGACTACAGGCATGTGCCAGCACGCCCAGATAATTTTTGTGTTTTTAGTAGAGACAGAATTTCACCATGTTGGCCAGGCTGGTCTTAAACTCCTGACCTCAGGTGATCTGCCCGCCTCGGCGTCCCAATGTGTTGGGATTATAGCCGTGAGCCACCATGCCTGGCCCAGGAGCTGGTTTAACGTGTGTATTCTTGGGCCTTGTTGCCAGATGTTGAGTTACTCTGGTTTAATTCATCATTAAATGGCTTTTCTGTATATATTTTTCATACTTAATTCTTACAACAATCCTGTCAGGAGCCTTAACTTCATTTTACTGGTTGGTGGCTTGGAGAAGTACCTTGTAGACAGATCAGGGGCGAGTGTGACAGAAATCAAGCTCTGGGCTTTTGACCCCAGATCCTATTTCCTTTCCATTAAATTCTACTTTCTAGCTCTAGCATACATTAAAACCCCCTTTTCTGTTTCTTTTGTACCAATGATGCAGACATTGAGGCTAATAATTTCATTTTTCAAAATTTTTTTCTTAGTCTAGAAAATCTGTGAAACATAGATATTGATAAAGAAGAATAAAATAAAAATAATCTATTGCCTAGAGACAAGTTTTGACACATCTATTTCTGGTTTCTTTTCTCCACATCTATCTTTTTTTTTTTTTTTTTTTAAACAAGATGATGCTCATTTTAACCTTTTAACCTTTCGCTGTTTTCATTTTTATCGTTGTATTGGTTGGCTACTTTTGTATAGTAAAATACCCTCAAGTTCAGTGGCTTGGAACAACAGTCTTTTACTTCCTGTTATGCAAGGGCTGGTCAGCTGGGGACAGCGGAGCCAGCAGGGTTCATCTGGGGTGGCTCAGCTGGGGAACTTCTGTGCCACGGGTCTCTCGTTCTTCTTCCATGACCAGGGATCTAACCTGGCACCTTATTTTCATGGTCCTGGTGGCAATACAAGAGGAGGAGAAGCAGAAACACATGTGATCTGTTATGGTCTAGGCTGAGGACAGTCTCTTCTGCCTATTTGCCATGAGATGACAAAGGGTTTCTTTTTACGTCTCTTACCGCAGCCTCCTCCATGCAAAGAAAAAATAACCTCTGAATTCCTCCTGAGTTTCTCTCAGTAATAGCTCCTACCATTGTGCATTATATATGAATACTCAAGCTCGTTTAAAACACCATCTGATAAAGTAACCTGTATAATTTTGTTCACAGATGAAAATGAGGAAAAAATAATGATTATGTTATTAGATCATGGCCCTGTATTTGTAGCTGGCTCTAAGCTCCTAAGGAAAATGATGAATAGCTTTTACCTCCCACAGGATTGCAAATGAGAAAGAGAACCAAGCTTCTGTTCTTCTCCAGGGTTAATATAGGCTAATGGGTTCCTGAAGGTGTATTGGTCACAGCCAGTGGCTGCACGTTTTCTAGGCAAAGACAGTGGGGCAGTGCCCTGGGGTCTGAGGCATTGGAAGGGCAGGAGCAGAGCTGTCTTAGCCTTGTTCTATTTTCTAACCATGTAATGGGGGCACCATGATTTGGAGCTGTCATCTAGACAAAGCAGAGACCCAGAGAGTCACTGTAGGATGCAGTCCCATTGAAAGAAACCCAAAAGTCGCCTTGCAGAAGCTACCTCATCACACTCCTGGGCCCCTCCTCATGCCTTCCTCGACCAGAAGGGGCTCCTTTCATTTTGTCTAGCTTTTCCAGAATGTCACTATTTGATTTCTCTATAAGATTTGTTGTATCAGCTTTTTGCATGATGGTTTGACGTCATGATGTGGGTAACTTTCTACATCTGTAGCTTCATTGTTTAATATTTTATTTGAAATCCATTTTTTGTGGTTTTAGCATCTGTAATGTGTCAGTAGATGAAGCCACTCTGGAATGCATGGGGAATGACAGACATGTCCCTGTGCTGGGAGTCAGGAGAGTGGCACAGGGCCATCTGGCCTGGCTGCAGTAGGATCAGCTTCTGTTCTCATTGAGTGGCCTCCCAGCCTAAGCATGTTTAAACACACTTAGGACTGCTGAGTAAGGTTGTGCAGGTTGCATACTGCTCATGGCATGTTTAAGGCAATTTTATTCACATTCTAGATGTTGTAGATTTAGGATTTTACTAGGACAGTTGTACAGCACATGGCAAGAAAGTGCCTTGTACCCAAATTGGTATATTATGACAATTTTGTGAGGCATGGAAGAGGGATCATTTTCTAATTTGCATGGGTTATTTAGGGACTAATAGCTTTTCTGTACTGAATACCCTTTAGGGAATGTACTATTTCCTGCAGTGGCCCAGAACAGTCATTCATTCAACAGCATTCAATGAATGTTAAATGAGCACCTAGTACATGCCAGTCCCAGGGCTGGGCTGCATGATGCAATGGAGAGGAAAAGGAACAAAGAGCCTTGTCCTTGTGATCTGACAGGGAAGGCTGATGTGAAGCAACCAGTAACATACTTGATGATGTGATTGTGGTTGTGGCAAGTGCGCTACCAGCCCTGTCTGGGGTGTTAGGAGAGCACAGAGTGGGGTTATGAGCAGATCTGCTGGGGCTCAGGGGAGGCTGTGAATTTCAATGAGGATCATGGCACTGGAAGTTGGATAGTTCACACTGGGTGGGGTCTGCAGGAGGAAAGTCATGAAGACTGAGTGTAGTGGAGACTCATCCCAGAAGCTACGATGAGTTTACACAGTACATGAGCTTTGTGTTAAATGAAACTGAATCACATAGGGAGAATATTTTAATTCTCTTTCAACATTTCTGATTAGGTCAAGAACAGATTCTACTGTGTTTTTAACAGCTTTTTAATTTGCTAATCTCCCTTTGTTATAGAGAATAACAA
Organism: Colobus angolensis palliatus; assembly: GCF_000951035.1. Taxonomy (NCBI): domain Eukaryota; kingdom Metazoa; phylum Chordata; class Mammalia; order Primates; family Cercopithecidae; genus Colobus; species Colobus angolensis. The sequence continues at coordinate 2,347,785 of NW_012116043.1, read as the reverse complement.
GTCCTTTTCCAAAGCCTTAGATAGGCAACAGTATCCAAATGCCATTTAATACTGTTGCTTTGTTTTAAGTACAGGTGGCCCTCACTTTGCATGGTAGTATGGGGCCATGAAAATGACTGTGCAAGCTCAAACTGTTCAATATTAATAATGAATGAAAAAAACTGTGACTGTTCTGTGACCTTTAAAAAGTCTTGTGAGAACAGTACAAACTCTCCCTGTTGATTATAAATGTACAGGGAAATGAAAAAATAGTAAAATTGTAATATTTATTTAGCATATGTAATTTAAAAGATTAGCAACATTGAGAATTAAAATATTTTATTTCTTTATATAAGATTTATCAACAGTAGGCTGGGCAGGGTGGCTCACGCCTGTAATCCCAGCACTTTGGAAGGCCGAGGCAAGTGTATCACAAGGTCAGGAGATCAAGACCATCCTGGCTAACATGGTAAAACCCTGTCTCTACTAAAAATATAAATAAATTAGTCGGGCATGGTGGCAGGCGCCCATAGTCCCAGCTACTTGGGAGGCTGAGGGAGGAGAATGGCGTGAACCCGGGAGGCGGAGCTTATAGTGAGCCGAGATCGCACCACTGCACTCCAGCCTGGGCGACAAAATGAGACTCTGGCTTACAAGAAAAAAGATTTATCAACAATAGTTTAATACTGCTTGAGTTCTCCTAATTGTGTGACTTATGATATGCAGCGGGATTTTCTCTGCACTGGCAGACTGTCATACTCTTTCATAATGTTGAACCAACCTCCAACATTTTGTCCTTTGCACTTTGAATGCTGTGAAGTATCTCCAAGAATCCCTTTAATGTGAGGTTGCTTGGCTGGTGTCACATCCTCTGGGACTTTTCTTCCTCTTAGTTACAACCACTTTTCTCATTTATGTTGCTGAGTTCACTGTCCTCACATTCTCTTGGCTGCATGTCTATAGTTCCCTGAATGGAAACGGTGGGAGTGCCAACATTTCCTCAGTCAGCTATTTCTTCTACGACTCCATTTACAGTTAATTTTAATGTTACTTTCACCATTTAATTTTACTTTATATTTCTTTGCTGCACTTTCATCTTTGTTGGTGAGTTTCATCTTTTGATTATCAATTTTTCAGTGTGTGTCAGGTGGTTTTATCACTGGGGGACCAGGAGGCAACACAGTGATATACTTTGCTGTCTGTGTGTGAATTGAATAATGGATGCATGACAACCAGTCACCAAGAGAATATGAAATGATGGATGTGACTGGTCGCTCATCGTGATGTGCATTTGTTATTTATGTAGTGATTTGTGGGCTGAAGGGCTAGCAATGAGGTTTGTACTTTATGTGCTTACAGTTAAGGAAACTTGGAAACTGAAAATTAAACTGTTTTGTTGGGGGGTTGATGTTACTTAACCATCTTGTAGTAACTGAAATTCATGCATATTGGAACCTTGCAAAGTGAGGGCTGCCTGGGGATGTAAACTTTAAATAGGTATATTTTATTGGTTGCAAATTAAACCTCCTTGAAGTTAATGTAAGAACAAGTGATGTAATATTTTGGTTGAAGGCAGGAGGATGTTAAAATGTGGCCCAGGATATCAGCAATAATAAGATTCTTGAGAATCGGGCTGGAAAAAAAAAAAAGAGTGCACAATATTGAAACTGTTTCCTTTCAGGTTTAGAGAAAGGAAAGAAAAACAAAAATAAGTACTCAGTACTGTCTTTCAGAGAGGTTAAGTGTAGGAATAATATTGGCTGAGATAAAGCATAAGAGTCATTTCACAGACCCTTACCCCGACTGAGATGTGGAGTTTACATAAGAAACAGAAAGTAAGACAGTTTCTCCTTTGATGTTTATATATTTAAAACAAGGAATGCTTTTGAGAATACGTATGTGTATTTTGGGGGGGGGTGTTAAAATGGATGGGGAACCCACGGGTAAGATAAGCTGTCATGCAACTCTGAAAATCAGAGAGATCTACAAAAATAACAGCAACCTGCTGTCTTGGGTGGCTGCTGTCAAATGCACATCTGTATCTTTGGAGAAGAGGTCTAACACATATTCTAGTTCATTAAAGAAATCCTATTTTAACTTGGAATAAAAAGCTGCCAATTCAGAAATTCTGTTCGAGCCGTCAGAATTGGTGTCAGTTGTTGCTCATATCTTACAGTGTTTTTCTGTACCTTCTTTTTGCCACTCATCTCCTCAGTTAACTGATTTTTCATGTTCTTTATCTTCTGTTGCATTTCACAGAATGCTAATGTCCAATTGGTCCCAAGTTCTTTTATCCTGACCTGAACTTCACAAAGCCTGTAACTAGTCTATATCATTTATAAATGCTTTTGGCTGCACATCAAAGACTATGATTAGAACCCACTGTTTCTGCCCTTGTTCTGAGACAGAGGGCAAACAAACAAAGCATAGTTCATGAGAAGAGCTAAGAGAACAAATGTATCCGTAGACCAATTTCAGATGGTGATATGTGATTGGAAGAAAAACTGGGGGATGTGGAAGAGTGTCTTCCACTTGAAGAGTGTGCTAAGAATATAAGAATTATCCCATTTTTAGATCATAAAGTTGAGTCTTTGAGAAAACCAGTTCTGTATGAATAGGAGTTCAAACTAGTTGGAGTTTATATTCCCATGTGACAAGATATCTGGAGATTGTTTCAGCAGCTGTATAGCATCAGGGCCAGCTTCCCCGAGATTTTTTTGGCCTTTGCCTCATATGTGTAGCCTCATGGTAAAAATTAGCTATTGTCACTATAGACATTACATCTCTGTTCTTTTTTTTTTTGAGACGGAGTCTCGCTCTGTCGCTCAGGCTGGAATGCAGTGGCATGGTCTTGGCTTATTGCAACCTCCGTCTCCTGGGTTCATGCCATTCTCCTGCCTCAGCCTCCCGAGTAGCTGGGACTACAGGCACCCGCCACCACGCCCAGCTAATTTTTTGTATTTTTAGTAGAGACAGAGTTTCACCGTATTAGCCAGGACATCTCTGTTCTTGACTGGAAGAAAGACGAAGGAGCAAGAACGCTCTCTTTAACAATATTTGACTTAAGTGCCTTGTATGTGGCAGGTTGTTAGAATGGTGCCTGGCACAAAGCACTTTGTTACCATATACACACTTACTCCCATATTTAGACATATTTATCTTTATATGCATGCTAATATATATACATATGTTCATATACATATATGTATATATAGTTATTTTTGTATATTTCCAACCGTTTACCTACTTTCTAAGTAGCCTCCCTTGCACTTATTACCCAGAGTTGAACTACATGCCGGCCCCTGGATGTATCCTTTACCTGGGAGACTGGGGTCTCCGTGACCAGTTTACCCCAATCATGATTCACCTCTTGGGGTTGCTATAGGGGTCTGCCTTCCCTGAGATCATGGGCTTCCTGCAATCTGAACAAATGGGTTCTGATGGCATGGAAAGGGGAATGGATGTTGGATGTACAGCATCTATTACATATCATCTGGGTCAGTTATCTTACCTGTCTTATCAGTCTATCTTATCTATCTATCTATCTGTCATCACTTATCTATCTACTGTCTGTATTAAGATGCCAGTCCAACTGTGCCTTTGTTCAGTAGGATGCATTTAAGGAAGGACTGGACACCTTGCTTCAGGATAGCTTAAATTCGTTCATTTATTCAATGGATATTTACTGAGCTCCTATTATGTGCCAGGAACTAAGGATACTGCAGAGATAAACAAGTAGCTAAGTAAATAAGATAATCTCAGAGACTGATGAGTGGTGTTAAGCGGAGAAAACAGGGTGATGGTTTAGACAGTGACTGGCTGTCTGAGTGGCTAATTTAGGTTGTTGGTCAAAGGAGACAGTCTTTTCTTACGGGATGATGTTTGAGTAGATGCTGAGGGGCACCTGGCTTAAGAAGGGCTGGAGATGGTTAGAGTTAGAGGATTACTGGAAAGAGGAAGGGTCGCTGATAAAAGGCTCTCCTGTGAGTAGCTGGAAGGGCAGACATATTCTGTGGACTCTGGTTTGTGAGATAACCAGGACTGTTCATGAGCAGGGTGGCTTTCAGACAATGGATTTTACCTGGTATCAGGATCCAATCACCCATCCTTCCTTTCCTTTCAAGAGGAAAGGCACAGGAAGACAGGCTGAATGTATCCTCTTGGTGCCTTTCTCCATGCTCTGAAGTGGGCATCAGAGGTTATCACAGGATGAGTGAATCTGCTAGGTGACTTGGGAGATTGTCTTTGATGTCTGTTTGCTCGGCCCTGTCACCTGTAACTCAGTGGCCAGTGTGTTCTCTTCTCCCACCTAGGGAAGGGATAGACAGTTCTGCTTTGGAGAACTTACAGGTTTCTTAGGTGAACTCTATAAAGTTGTAAAAATTTGACCCCAGGCAGAATTCACATTGACATCATCAATACGGTGATTTGGGGAGAAACATGGGTAGGAGCATCTTTGTTCAATGTCTGGAGAATTCTCTGTGATCTATGGCTAATCTGAATTCATGGTATAGGTGAAATCCTTAAATTTAGACTTTTGTGGAAGTGAAAATGCAAGATACATATACCAAATAACTAGGAAACTTTTATATCACTTCACAATGCAGACTTGCATTGATTTGACAAAGGGCTTCAAAAATTGACTGAAGTACTTACAGAAACAGTACTTAGGAGAGCCAGAACTTTCTTGTATCAGAGAGCATCAGCATTAGAAACAAATATTGTTAGTTCCAAGGCCTTATAGATCAAGAAGATGAGTCTAATCAATTGATGTATTAATTAAGCTATCAATTGGTCCACCCACTCATCCGCCAATCCTTTCTCCAGCAACCACTGTTTTTAGCCATGTTCTAAGGCAGAGGGCAAATGAACTTGACAAACAAGGTTCCTGTCTCACCAACCTCCCCTACAGAAGGAGCTAAGACAACAAATATATTAGTAGGTTAATTTGAGATGATGGTATATGATTGGAAGAAAAACAGGGTGATGTGGCTTACAGTATCAGGTTTTTGGAGAATGTACTAAGAATATAAGTAAAATTAATCCTGTTTTTAGATGATAAAGTTGAGTCTTTGAGAAAATCGGTTCCTTATACAAGTCCACTCAGTTAGTAGAAGGCCCAGGATTCCAGATAAAGAAAGACTGGCCCAAGAAGGAGGATGGCTTGAGGCCAGGAGCTCAAGACCAGCCTGGATAACATGGTGAGACCCCCTCTCTACAAAAAATTAAAAATTAGCCGGGTGTTGTGGCTCACACCTGTAGTCCTACCACTCAGGAGCTGACGTGAGAGGACTGCTTGAACCCAGGAAGTCGAGGCTGCAATGAGCCATGTTTGTGCCACTGCATTCCAGCCTGGGTGACGGAGTGAGACCTCATCTCCCCCTCCCCCACAGAAAAAGACCCAAGTTCTTCCCTTTATCACAAAACTATACTGCACGTACAGGGTCTGAAAACAACCCTTACTGAGATAAGTAATAAGAAAAATAGCCCAGGAGAAATATTTACTGAGAATAGAGAAGATAGATGCAAGTTCTTACCCTGGGAAGATTTTGTAATCTTGAGCCAGCCAGACGCCCTCCTGGCCTCAGCTTCCTCCTCTGTGTGATGGGGTTGCTGGGACCTTCCCTGCTGACCTCCTGGGGATGCTGTGACCCTCTTGACATGAAGGTGGTGTGAAGGCATGGTGACTGTGGAAGCTGAGTTTCCATTACTTTCAGGGTTGGGAGGAGAGTGGCAGGTGTAGTTAGGAGAGGAAATTGCTGGAGTCAGTTATGCAGACTGGGGCTCCAGCTCTGCCATGCGCAGGAAGGCTGGCTTCTTCTCTGATGGAAACACATGTCCTGAATGACAGCTCCACGTTAAATGAGGTGGTGGCTGAATTCAGCCCGTTCTTGTTCACAAATCCACCTGGAAATGAGATGAGACAGGAACCTGTGGGCAGCTCCACGTGTGAGAAAGAAGCCACTGGAAAGGACTGGGAACCCATGGCCCTAAGTTTGAATCCAACGCTGCCAGCCTCTCTGGGCTCCCACTTCTTGATGCAAGGAAGTCACTCCCAGGCCAGAGGCTGCTGCCAGCGTCAGACCCGGTGTCCACCAAGGGCTTGGGGTCACCGAGGCTGTGCTTTCCCAGCTACAGAAAGCCCCATCTGATTGGTCCAGATGCAGTTATGTGCTGGAACATGAACCAATAACTGTGGCCCAAGGAATGCCAGGTGCTGATTGGCTGCTGGCCTGGGTCACCAAAAGCACCTTGGGAGCTCCAGGTGGGCTCAACTCCAGACTGAAGTGGTCCCAATCAGGTCAGGGCTGACCTGGACCCAAAAGAGAGCAGATCTGGGGCCGGTGTTTATCTGACCTTAGGTGTCTGGGCAGAGTTGGTGTATATCATCCTGAAATAGTAAGTCATTCTGTCCTGTTCTCAAAAGAAGACATTTACGTGGCCAAAAGATATATGAAAAAAAAAGGTCTTCATCATTGATCATTAAAGAAATGGAAAGAAAAACTACAATAAGATAGCATCTCACACCAGTTAGAATGGTGATCATTAAAAAGTCAGGAAACAAGAGATGATGGAGAGGATGTGGAGAAATAGGAACGCTTTTACACTGTTGGGAGTGTAAATTAGTTCAACCATTGTGGAAGACAGTGTGGCAATTCCTCAAGGATCTAGAACTAGAAATACAAATTGACCCAGCGATCCCATTACTGGGTATATACCCAAATGATTATAAATCATTCTACTGTAAAGACACAGGCACACGTATGTTTATTGTGGCACTACTCACAATAGCAAAGACTTGGAACCAACCCAAATGTCCATGAATGATAGACTGGATAAAGAAAATGTGGCACATATACACCATGGCACATACACACCCATAAAAAAGGATGAGTTCATGTGCCTTGCAGGGACATGGATGAATCTGGAAACCATCATTCTCAGCAAACTAACACAGGAACAGAAAACCAAACACTGCATGTTCTCACTCATAAGTGGGAGTTGAACAATGGGAACACATGGACATAGGGAGGGGAACATCACACACTGGGGCCTGTCAGGGGGTGGGGGACTAGGGGAGGGATAGCATTAGGAGAAATACCTAATGTAGATGATGGGTTGATGGCTGGCTGCAGCAAACCACCATGGCACGTGTATACCTTTGTAACAAACCTGCACGTTCTGCACATGTATCCCAGTACTTAAAGTATAATAAAAAAAAATTTAAGAGAAGAAATACATTTCTTAAATAATAAGACCTGAAAGTCAAAATTACTCCCTGATCAATGGGATGCTGAATGGATGTTGTGTTAGCAGGCATGAAAACAATCTCCTCATATCTCCATCTGAGCTCTTAAGTGACTGTGTGTTATCAATAAGCAGTAATATTTTTAAAGGAATTTTTTTTTTTTTTCTGAGCAGTAGGTCTCAACTGTGTGCTTGAAATGTTCAGTAAACCATGCTATAAACAGAGGCACTATCATCCAGGTTTTGTTGTTCCATTTATAGAGTAGAGGTAAAGTAGATTTAGCATCATTCTTAAGGGCCCTAGGATTTGGGGAATGGTAAATGAGTACTGGCTTCAACTGAAAGTCACCAGCGGCATTAAACAAGAGAGTCAGCCTATCCTGTGAAGCTTCGAAGCCAGGCATTGACTTCTCTCTAGCGATGAAAGTCCTAGATGGTATCTTCTTCCAATATAAGAAGATGGAACTGTTTCATCTACATGGAAGATCTGTTATTTATGTATAGCCATCTTCATCAAAGATCTTAAGTAGATCTTCTGAATAACTTGCTACAGCTTCTCCATCACCACTCACTGCTTCACCTCGCACTTTTATGTTATGAAGACAGTTTCTTGACTTAAGCCTTATGAACCAACCTCCGATAGCCTCCAGCTTTTCTTCTGCAGCTTCCTTGCCTCTCTAAGCTGTCATAGAATTGAAGAGAGATAGGACCTTGGAATTAGGCTTTGGCTGAAGGGAATATTGTGGCCGGTTCAAACTTCTATCCAGACCACTAACATTTTCTCTACATAAGAGAATATGGGGGAATAAGGCTGTTTTGCTTTCTTGCCATTTGTGTGTACACCAGAGTTAACACTTCTGATTTCCTTCAAACACTTTTCCTTGGCATTCACAACTTGGCTGTTTGGTACCAAAGGCCTCTCTTTTGGCCTCTCTGCTTTTGACATGCATTCCTCATGAATCTTAATCATTTCTAGCTTTTGCTTCAAAGTGAGAGATGTGGGACTCTTCCTTTCACTTAAACACTTACAGGCCATTGTAGGTGATATGGTTTGGCCGTGTCCCCACCCAAATCTCATCTTGAATTGTAGCTCCCGTAATTCCCACATGCTGTGGGAGAGATCTGGTGGGAGATAATTGAATGACTACCCCATACTATTCTCATGGTAGTGAATAAGTCTCATGAGATCTGATGGTTTTATAAGGGGAAACCCCTTTTGCTTGGTTCTCATTTTCCCTCTTTGCCTGCTGCCATGTAAGACATGCCTTTCACCTCTGCCATGGTTGTGAGGTCTCTCCAGCCACATGGAATTGTGAGTTTCTTTATAAATTACCCAGTCTTGGGTATGTCTTTATCAGCAGCACGATACCAGACTAATATATTAGGGTTACTAACAGACTTAATTTCAATATTACATGTCTCGTCTCAGGGAATAGGGAGGCCAAAGGAGAGGGAGAGAGACGGGGGAATGACTGGTCAGTGGAGCAGTCAGAACACACACACTGTTTGTTAATTTGCATCTCACATAGGCATCGTTTGTGGCACCCTCAAAACAATTACAATAGGAACATCAAAGATCAGTGATCACAGATTATCATAACACATATAATAATAATAATGATAATAATAATAAAAGTTTGAAATAATTTTGGGAATTACCAAAATGTGACAGAGACTCTGAGCACATGCTGCTGGAAAAGTGGTGCTGATAGACTTGCTTGATGAAGAGTTGCCACAAACCTTCAATTTGTAAAGAACACAGTATCTGGCTGGCTGCTGTGGCTCAAGCGGGAGGCCGAGGTGGGCGGATCACGAGGTCAAGAGATCAAGACCATCCTGGCTAACACGGTGAAACCCCGTCTCTACTAAAAATACAAAAATCAGCTGGGCGTGGTGGCGGGCGCGGGCGCCTGTAGTCCCAGCTACTCAGGGGGCTGAGGCAGGAGAATTGCTTGAATCCAGGAGGCAGAGGTTGCGTGAGCTGTGATTGCACCACTGCACTCCAGCCTGGTGTCAGAGTGAGACTCTGGCTTAAAAAAAAACAAAACAAAAAACACAGTATCTGTGAGGTGCAATAAAGTGAAGCCAAGTGAGGGGTTCCCATAGTCCCTTTGAAAAGTGAATAAGAATCCTGAGAAGAGGTCATCCTGCATTTACAGTGGTGCCTAAATCCAATAATTGATGTTCTTATCAGAAAAAAGGAGAGGGGACGTAAGACATACAGACAAAGGAGCGATACAGAGAAGAAGGCCATATAAAGATGCAGGCACCTCGAGATGAAAGTTGTGCTACCAGAAGCCAAGGAATTCCTGGAGCCACCAGAAGCTGAAAGAGGCAAGAGAGGTTTTTTCCCTAGAGCCTTCAGAGGAAGTGTGACCCTGCTGACACCCTGATTTCAGACTTCTGGCCTGCAAAACTGTGAGAGAATAAATTTCTGTTGTTTTAAGCCACCAAGTTTGCAGTCATTTGTTAAGGCATCCCTGGGAAACTAATACAAGCCCACTCACGTGTTTGAAGACTCAGGCAAAGAAAGGGTATGGCTAGATTTGATATAATACAGCTGTGAAGACAAAAATAGATTTGCAGCCGCTTCACTAATTTGAGTCCTGAAACACTATTCGTGAGAGCGAGGGCAACACGGTAGTTACTTTGAATGACAATAAAATAGCAAACTGCTGATTTTATATATTAATCAATGCTTGTGTATATTAAGGAAAAGATGTTGGGTAATTTATCACACAGATTGGAAGAATGGCTTCAATACTGACATAACACATTTGCTCTTGGTGCGTTCAAGGTGAAAAAATATGGAATAGGATGTAATTTTCATAGAGTTCTGCTTCTTGCTTCCTCCTTTCAGCGTTTTCTTGAGATAGAAATTATAAGATGCACTGAGTGGAAAAAGGGTTGTTTTCTGTTCGGTTTTCTCAGAAGGACGTGCAGCCTTCTCTTCTGTCCATAACACAGATTGTTCGCGAAAGCTTCTTAATTAGACAACCTCTTCTGTGGTGAGTTTTGTATTTAAGGGTAATAGGATAGGCCTATATTTAAGGGGAATAGGATAGGCCAATAGGATTGAAGGGCTTAAAACTATTTGGATCTTTTCTTTTCAAGGATGTGACCTCTTGTTTTTCCTTACTCCTAATTCACCAGCACTTACCACTTTCCTCAGTGGGTTCTATAATATGTTGGTCTTTACTAATTTGTTCAAGCATTCTTCATATTCCCAGACTTGTGCTAGAACCCAGGCATTCAAAAGCACATACACAAACATATCTGAGAGACAGCCATGCAAACCCTGCTAGCATATGCTAAGAGGGGGCGTTTACAGAGTGTTATGGGGCATATTTGAGGACGTGGTTGATTCTGACTGTGAAACAATGTTGCGTGGGAGGCGTGAAGGATGAATAGGGGTTTTCCATGAAAAACTGAGGTGGGAGGAGGAGGAATACAACCAATAACTAACCTTTTTTTGAGCGTGTTCTGTGGGGCCAGGCATTATTCCAAGTGTTTTAAGTGCATTTCCTTAATTAATACTCCTGACTTTGTGAGGTATGGGTACAGTTGTGATCACCTTTGACAGACAAGGAAAGTGAGTCAGAGGGAACTTAAATGACTTTCTGAAGTGACAGAGCAAGATTTGCACCTGTGCCTTTGCCCCCACCCCAAGTCCAGCTGAAACGGCAGAGTTCCCTGACCCCCCTCGCAGGATGTGTGACAGCTTCGTGGCTTGTCTGTTGAGCTGCTGTGCATTCTCAAACCCCTTATGGGAGGGGGAACACGCAGACAGGCAGGTGCAGGAGCTGGGGCAAGTGCATCTGGGCTCCGGACCCACAACAGCGTCCAGGGGTGGGACCTGAGCCTCCTGAAGCCCAAGTGTGCATGTGCTATAGCTCTTTTAGCCTTGCAGTCTGTGATGGCTTAAGTGTTAACCAGCTCAGTGTCCTCTTGGTACCCAGGTCCTTGTCCAGCATCCAGGAAGAATCAGGTCACACAGGAACCTGAAGGATGCATGTGAGGGTTTTATTGAGTGGTGGAAGTGGCTCTCAGCAGGATGGATGGGGACCTGGAAGGGGGATAGAGTGGGAAGATGATCTTCCTGTGCAGTTTGGCTGTCCAGTGGCTGATGTCCTCTCCGACCACCCCTAGCTGAACTCTTCTCAGCGCACAGACACTCCTTTTCTTTTCTCTGCTGCACCATTCTGCTATTCTCCTCTTCTGTTCATCTCTTCCTGGAGCCAGGGGTTTGGGGTTTACATGGGTACAGGAGGGCATGGAAGGCCAAAAGGCAACTTTTGGTTGTGAAAAAAGGAATGTCTCTTCTTATTTAGGGCCATGGGTTTCCAGGCTTGGTGGAGAGGGGAGCGCTTTACCAGGGAATAGGAACTGCCAGTTTCCTGTTCCTGTTGGTATCACAGCCATGAGCCATTGCACCACATTGTTGCCCTTCTAGGCAGCAGGAGTGCTGTGAGGAGGGTTTGAAACCCATGGCTAGTTAGGGAAATTGTGTAAGTTTTATCTACCCCAAAATAATATATGCTACTTACCAGTTCTGCACCATGAGAAAATGACCAAAACCTTTAGTACCTCTGTGTCTTCACTAAATAGGATTAGTGGTAGACCACACGTTGGTAAATGAACTTACACGATTCCCTTCTCCTTCACTTCCCTTTCGTTTCCTCTGAACACATATTTATTGAATTGAAGATATTGGGAGTATAGTACTGGACAATTGGAAAATGAAGTCTAATTCTTACTGTTTCCTGAGTTGTAGTTTACAGTAGAATTCACCCATTTTTCAGTGTGTGTTGTATGAATAGTTACATCACTACTAACCACACAATTAAAGTAAGGAATGTCTCTATCATCTCCTAAATTCCTTCTTATCTCATTGAAGCCAGTCCTTTATCCACTGCCAGCCCCTGGCAACTGTTGAGCTACCTTGTATCACTGTAATTTTCCTTCTTTAGAAGCTAATGTTAATAGATCCATACAGTTGTATTCTGTCTTGTTTTCACTTGGCAGAATTGTTTTGGGGTTCATCACATTTTTGCATGTATCAGTAGTTTATTGTTGAGAAACAGTCCATTGCATGGACATACTGTAATTTGTTTATCCATTTACCAGTTAATGGACATGTGAGTTGTTTCCAACTTTTGGCTAGTATGAATAAAGCTTTTATGTCTCTTTATGGATACATGTTTTCATTTATCTTGGGGATGCGCCCAGGAATCATTCCATTATCTTTTACCTTGAATATTTTCTGTTCATACATATTTTTTTCCTGTTATATATCATTCTATCATCTCCATAATTTCTGAGTTGGTTTCTGTTGATTGACTTTTCTCCTGTTTATATAATAAAATTTTTATTGGCTCCTCCTGTGTAGTGTGAATTTTATGTTGCTAAGTGCTGGGCTTTGCCACATTCCCTGAGTGTTGACTCTGTTCTGGCTTGTGGATCCATTTGATACTTTCCAGCCAAGTCCAGAGCAGCCTTTACTCAGGCAAATTTATCCTTGCTATTAAGGCATAACCTATCTTCTGAGGATTCTGCCCAATGCTCCTGCTATTCCAATGTCACTCCCCTCTGACTAGGGGGGCTTGGACGATTTTTAGCTCTGAGTGAGTTCCAGAATTGTTCAGTCTGCTCTTTCTGGTGATCCTTCCCTTGGTTTTATGTGCACAGTTAAGTATTGAGCTGAAGGCTCCAGGAGACCCCTCCACAGATGGCAGGGATTTTTTCTTCCTGCAGCACCCTGCTCTCTGGTAACGTACTCTCACAAGTTCAAGTTGCCTTGACTTCCCAGAACTCTGTTCTCTGTCTCCTTAGCTCAGCATGACTGGGGATTATTACTGGCCTCTTCTCTACATAGCAATCATAGGAGGGTACCTTATGTTTTTCTTAATCTCTACCTATTTTCTAGTGTCTGAAACAGTTGTTTCATGGGTTTTGCCTGGTTTTCCAGTTGTGGCAGGTGGATCAATTCCCGTTCACGGATGTAAGTGGAAGTCCAAGAATTAATTTTAACGGGTGAGGCAGATACAAAATGAATGAATAATTTCCAAATTATGGTGATTTCTGTCAAGTAAAATAAGGTAATATGTAGAAACAATTCAGAGTAGAGACTAGTTAAACAAAATCCTCCCTCTGAGGATTAATGAGTGCATGTAAAGTACTCAGGATCATATTTAGCACAGAGTGGATTTTCAGGTATTAATGTTACATGATTTCAAATAAACAGGATAGTACATTGGTTAAGGGCTCAGATTCTGGAGTAGGACTTTTTGGGCTTTGATACTAGGTCCAGCAGCTAGTAATGTAATTTTGGGTGAGATTTTTGTGCATCTGTTTTCCCATGTGTAAAATGCAGATAGTAAGAGTTTCTCCTCATAGATTTGTTTTGAGAATTGAATGAATAAAAATACATAAGGCATAAATAGTGCTCACACATCTTAAGCGTTTTCTGATTTTTGTTGATTTTCACTCGTATACCCAATAACATTTCGAGCATTTGCTGGAAAAATCTTAGATGTACCGAGTCTCACCAGGAAGCCTCAGTGGACATGGCAGGGTTGAGAGTTCCCTGTGGGGCTCTGTTCTGAGGGGCGTTCTGTTCCGCGTTCAGCACCGAATGTGATGCTTCATGCAGCGGCTGGCTCAATCAGTTTTGGAGAAACAGTCATCGGATGCCACAGTTGATAGGGCTGGATTGGAATGGCAGGTCCCACTGTGGGCGCAGAGAGGCACTTTGGTTTGTTTTTAGCGGAAATCTCTGTGGCATGCGAGATCTAAGTCTTTTTTCATTCTCTCTTTCTTGATGCCTCCTTCCTCTTCCTCCTCCTCCTCCTCCTCCTCCTCCTCGTCTTCTTCTCCTCCTCCTCTCCTTCTCTTTCTTCAGATGGAGTCTTGCACTGTCACCCACGCTGGAGTGTAGTGGTGCAATCTCAGCTCAGTACAACCTCCATCTTCTGGGCTCAAGCAATTCTCCTGCCTCAGCCTCCGAAATAGCTGGGATTACAGGTGCCTGCCACCACACTGGCTAATTTTTGTATTTTTAGTAGAGATGGGGTTTCACCATGTCGGCCAGGCTGGTCTTGAATGACTAACCTCAGGTGATCTGCCCGCCTCAGCCTCCCAAAGTGCTGGGACTACAGGCGTGAGCTACTGCACCCGGATGTCTTTTAGGCTGAGAACCGCAGCCTGCTTTCACTTGGCTGACTTGCTAGTTCTCATTGTTTGTCTCCCTCCATTTGTCCATGGCCCTCTGCCCTTTTCTCAGTTTGTCTCACCCCACCTGTCTTTCTCTGTCTCTCTCTCTTGCTGTCATTCTCTGTCTATAGAGCTGTCTAATGTCTCTGTCTATATATCTCTGTCTCTTTCTCTCTCTTTAGGACCCTCTGCTGTGTCCCCTCTCTCCCTTTTCCTGTCTCCCTTCCTTTCTCCTTCCTCATCTTCTTCTTGCTCTGACCCCTGTCCCACCCATCTCTTTCCCTCCCCGCTTCATCCATTGGTCCATGGAGCCTAACCAAAGGACTGGGGACCAGCGGAGCCTCCTGTCAAGGCTCTTCCTGCTCACTGCAGTCACCAAGTCTCCAGTCAGCTCACAGGAATGATAGAGGAAGGCTTATTCATATTTAAATAAAGTTATGGGTTCGGGCTTGGGTTTTGATAGTGCTAAGTGCTTCCTCGACCATTTCTCTCCATAATGCCATCCACTCAGGGTTAAGTTTTAACTGAACAGGTGCCATTTGCTTGCCAGACCTGTGACAGCCAGAAGCTGTGTGAAATTTTAATGTAGCTCAAGCTGGATGAGAAGACTTTTTTCCCCCAGGCAACAAAGAAGTGTTTTTAATAGGTTACAGTTCTAATTGAAGGAGTGCTAGTATAATAGGTGGTGGAAGGAATTAGAGAATACACATGTAATTATTACTCAGAGCTGGAGCTGGGATGTATGAATGAACAGGGCCCACCTGGGTCGGCAGAGGCAAAGGGAGGAAGGACACCTCGGAGCCAGCCCAGGGTCTTACCTTGCGTGCGTCTGTCTCTCTCCCTGACCCTCTCATTGTCTCCATGACTCTGGCTTTCTGTGTCTCTAAGCCCCAGCACACCATCTTTCTAACTCATCTCATTCTCGCTGTCTGTCTGGCTTTGTTTAAAGGTGTGTTTTGTCTTCCGTCTCGGTCTGTTTTTCTGTGTTGCATATAAGCTGTGGGCTCTCTGCTTTTGTCTGTGTATCTAGCTCTATCTATGTCTCATTCTCCATCTTCCTTTTGTTAAAAAAAGTTTTTACTTTTAATTTTTGTGAGCATGTAATAGGCATATATATATTTATGGGGTACATGAGATGTTTTGATACAGGCATGCAATGCATAATAATCACATCAGGGCAAATGGGGTATCCATCCCCTCCAGCACTTCTTCTTCCTTTTCTTCCTCTCACTGCGAGGAGGGGTCTGTCCATGAATCTTCAGCCCCTCCCCTTTGACCCAGAGCCAGAGGTTTTCCCCCATGCAATGCCTGATAGACCCCTGCTCTCAAGGTCAGCCCTTATCAGCCTTGTCAGATGGAGACTGGGGTGCTGAGTGCTAACAGATCATCACGTCCTCACTTTGCCTCCTTCTTATATTCTATCAGATACAGAGACTGAACCATGGATAGAATTTCCTCAAGTGTTTCACACTTTTTTCCCCCCCTTTGGCCCTTTTGGTGGTTCTTGTTTAAACATCAAATACTAATGTCAGAGCTTTACCACTCACTTGGTAGGTCACAATGGCTTCCATTTGCTGCATATCCTAAAGAAGCGGGTGCGTAGCTGGTCATGATTTGAGTGACCACATTTACTTTGATTAATTATTTGCCCTTTATGTGGGTTTCTTGCTAAATGAAAAATTTACTATGACATGGTACTGTTCTACTCTGGTACCAACAGAGTAAAAACAATCACACTTTACCTCTGACCTCGATGACCACAGCAATTGTATCCTTTTGCAGTGTGATTCCCACCCAGTTCTCTGGGACAGTGGTCAGGGGCACGTGTTTTGGAGTCGGGCAAGTCCCAACTCAGCAACTAACTTGGTGGATGACCTCAAGAGCCTCGGTTTCCTCTTCTGTACAGTGGGGTAATGACAGTAGCTGTTCTCGGCATTGCTCTTCGGTCTCAGTGTCTATCTGGGCTGCTCTGCTCATGTCCATTGCCTGCTTGGCCTTTGTGGGCATTTGTGTTATGCCCCAGTTCTACAGGGGGTTCCCAAGCTGGCATTTCCCACAGTCACTGAGCAGTATCACCATTGCTTCCCCAAAGCATCTTCCTATCCCCAGGAAGCTGGTAGGCTGGATATTATTGCCCCACCTTACAGAAAAGACTATTGCTGGCCCAGGATCACCTAGGAAGTTGGTGGCAGCATCCAGGTCTTTTGACTCTTAGTTCAGTGCCCATCACAGTGGCCTTGGATGCCCTCTTAGCACATAGGTGCAGGTTCCTTGAGGGATGGGCTCAAGATCTGGTGTCCAACTGCAGCTGATAAAGTGAAACGTTTGTGCAGCTGAGGATGTCCTTGTTACCATGGGCTACTTTTATCAGTGTCCCACCTACTTTCCCTATGGGACTTGGGATGCAGGGGGCACTGATATTTTTAGAGCTCTCAGTTAAGACTCTTCTGGTGGTAACAGAAACCAACTAGGGCTAATGAAAGCATAAAGGAGAATGAATGATGAGGACACATTCTGGAATCCAAGGCCAGGGAAGGAGCGGGGCACAAGGAATGAACTGGAGCCAGCATGGGATCTCCTTAGGAAGCTTGACCAACCCCACCCCCTCCCCTCTTCTGCTTGCCACTTTCCTGGCAGAAAATGGCCAACAACTGCTTCTTCGTTTATATTCCTTACTTTCTGGAGAGGCATCAGAGGCTGGAATCTCTTCATTTTCATTCCAGATTCTTTACAGAAAGGGCTCATTAGTTCAGCATGGTTCATTACTCATTTCTGGACCAATCCACAGTGACTTGAATGGGGAGGCCATTTTGCATAAAGCAGCGACATGGAGCCTTGCCACCATTATAATAGTGTTGGGGGAGAAGGGAAGGAAGGTTTCCAGTAGATGCTCTGTATGTCACTGTTGGATGGTTTTACCTGCATTCAGCCACGTTTGAGATCCTACTCTACCCCGGGCAGTATGCGAGTCAGTGGGAAGAAAGAAACCTAGTCCTTGTCCCCATGAAGTCTGGGGTCTCGTGGCTTTAACTGGTTGAGTTTCCACTCCTTGTAGAACCTCCATATGTACCGAGAGCTGTAGGGCCTCACATATTTGTAGTCTGTTGTTTCAGCAGTGCAGGAACTGTTGTTCCTCCTTCCCTGTGAGGTAAACTTGCTTGTAAGATCCACTGGATGACCATCTTGCCTGTGAGTGACCCTTAATCATGTGAGTTAAGCAGCACTTACCACCTCACTGTTCTTAGTTACTGGTTAATGAACTTACCTGGGCACTAGGTAAATCTCATTCCCAACAGCCTTTGCTTCTTCCAGCTATAGTTACCACCTGGGAGACACAGGTCAGTCCTTAACAGAGCCACACTTCATTGACTCTCTGAGTGCTATCCTGTTGAAATAATTTTATTTGTGTTATTTAGAGACTCAGAAAGAGCTGAATTTTGAAATCACTTACTGTCTTGTGGATAATAAATGATCAGAGTCTAAAAATAGCCATCAAGTTGGGGGAGCTGGCTGATTTCA
Source organism: Colobus angolensis palliatus (assembly GCF_000951035.1). Taxonomy (NCBI): domain Eukaryota; kingdom Metazoa; phylum Chordata; class Mammalia; order Primates; family Cercopithecidae; genus Colobus; species Colobus angolensis. The sequence continues at coordinate 2,329,827 of NW_012116043.1, read as the reverse complement.
GCATTATGTAATACACAACAGTGGGATTGAAAAATCAGTATTTAAATGGGAGCCAACTTCCTTGCTTATCTCTGAGTGAAATTTACATCTGCCTTGCAGTTTTAAAAATCAGAAGTCAAGGTGTCCGAGGGCCCAGTGTGGTCAGAATTAGATTACTACTCAGAGGCTGACATTTCTGTGCCAGGGATCAAAGAGTGTAGGTGGCCGGGCCTTGGGGTTGTGGGCCAGAACCTCATAGGCTGGAAGAGCAGCTGGAGTGGAACACACTGGAAGTCACACGTGGTTGTGACTTGGGCCTTTGTGGCTACCTAGCTGTTGCTACTAAAATCTAAGTTTTGTGTCTATAAAACATATTTGTAAAAGTTTCAAATTAAAAAATCTGTGTAAAGCTATCTTTTAGGCTGAAAGCTTTCTTGTGAGTTGGGAAAAGAAATGGGATTGTTAGGTTTATTTTCCAAGTGAGGAGCTGAGAGGAGACCCAGCGCAGCAGCCAGGATTGGGGGCTCTGGTGTCAAATGTTTTTGCTCCCGTCCTGGCTCTGCAGCTTAGCAGCAGAGTGATTCTGGCCAAATCGTGGAACCTTTCAGCTTCAGTTCCCTCCTTTGTAAAATGAGGATAAAAATAGTAATGCTTCAGTAGGGATGCTTGAGGATTAAATAAGATGTTAATAAGACCAGTTAGTGTTGATCAAGTACTTACAATATACCAGGCACTGTTGTTGGGTACTTCGTTGGTTATCAGATGTTGATATCTATTGTAGTTTATTGTTATAAATACGCATTATTATTAACCGATAATGCATGTAAATAACTTGGCACACTGTCTGGAACTTATCTAAGTGTTTAAGAAAAATTAGCTGTCACTAATGATGTTTGTTAGGCACTTACCACATCCTGCATCTTTATGCATTTATTTATTGATTCATCTCTGTTGTCTGCTCTCTTGGTTATATCTTTGAGTCTGAACAACTGTGTTTCCCAAATACCTTCACCAAGATCCCCAAAACGTGAATATTCTCTCTTTCAACACGAAGGCACATTGTTGTTTTTTAACGAACTGCTTGAGAGTAAGTTATGCACATGATGATCCTTTTTCTGTAAATATGTTTGTGTAAATTTCCTCAAAACTCTTACATAAGTAGAGTGACATGTCAATATCAGGAAATTAATGTCCAGGCAAAATATTATCTGATTCCCAGACCATATTCAAATCTTATCTATTATTGCACTAATATGCATTATAGCAAAAGAAAAATACTTTTTTCTGTTTGAGGATTCAATTCAGGACCACACATTGCATTTGTTGTGTCCTTTTAATCTGAAACAGTTTCCTAGTCCTTGTCTTTTAGGCTGTGACGTATCTGAAATGGACAGAATGTGCCACATTGGGGTTTGTCTTATATTTCCTTATTATTAGATTCAGTTTATATGGTTTTTTTTTTTGAAACCAGTCCAGAATTGATGCTATCTCCTTTTCAGGACACACAATGCATATTTATCCCATTACTAGTGATGTTGTCTTTGATCACATGGAAAAGGGAGTGCTATGGTCTGTGTGTGTCTCCCAAAATCCATGTGTTGGAAACTTAATCCTGACTGCAACGGCGTTGGGAGCTGAAGCTTTTTGGGAGGTGTTTGTGTCATTAGGGCTCTGCCCTCATACATGAATTAATGCTGTTATAAAAGGGATTGACCAAGGAGCTCCTTCCTTTTTGCCCTCTGCCTTCTGCAATCCTTTCCAGAGGCTACACCATTGAAGGTGCCGTTTTGGAAGCAGAGGGCAGCCCTCACCAGATGCTGGTGCCTTGATGTTAGACTTCCCAGCCTCTATGAATGTGAGGAAAAAAAAAACATTCGTTCTTTATAAATTACGCAGTCTGTGGCATTCTGGTATAGCAGCACAAAATGGACCAAGACAGGTGGTATATGCTAGGTTTACACACCATAAAGTTACTGTGTTTTTTTCCCTTTGAAATTAATGTTTCTTTCACAGAGATACTTTGGCACAATGCAAGTGTCCTGTTTCTTATCATCCTTTCCATCAGCAGCAGAGCCCATTAATGATTCTTGCCTGAAACAATTATAGTAATAAATAGTGATTGCCAGGTGGTGGTATTGTACTTTCATCATTCCTTTTTATATTTGTTAGCTGGAATTCTACCCTAAGGATCAATCTTCCTTTCTCCACTGTTTGTTTATAACAATATGGACTCAGAAGCTTATTTTGTTCTACAGATTATAGTTGACTGCTGTGATTATTTACTGTGATGCTAAAATTGTCCCAGACTGGAAGTGGCTGCCCCTTCACTCTGCCTCTTGTGTCCTTTTGACTTTTTTTTTTTTTTTTTTTTTAGCACTTTGTTACATTCTGCCTCCACAGGATATTTTAGGCTCATGTTCTTGTACTTTCTTTGTCTTGACACTTAAATCAGCCATTTCTCTAAGGAGCTCTATTTTCTTTTATTGGAGATTGGTTTTTAGAGCTCCATTCTGGGTACTAGGTGTGCTGATTGCTAAAGGGGTGTTATTATCTCTAAGCCCTCTCAGTGAACAGAACTAGGAGAAAACTATATACATGTGTACATATATATACACCCACATTATACATAGGTAGACACATGTGTGTCCCCACCCCTGTGATTTTGTGCTGGTCCTCTTCCCCGTCCCAGTTCATGATTGCAGAGTTCACCCTAACTCCTTCTTTCCATTTTTAAACTCAATTTTCTAGCAGTGAGAATCCTGGCTCTCATTACCCAACACATATTGTTTGCTCAATCCTAGAATACTAAAGCAGTTTTAGAATTGCTAACCCATACTGCTGTGGAAAACAAGCCTAACTAGAATTCAATATGTGTTTACAGTTATTTTTATCTTTAGCCTGAGAGTACATAGTCAAAATAATGTGCCAAAAGTTACTTGCCACTCCTACATTTTAACAGCTTAAAGCAACAGAGGTTTATCTGTGCTCACACTGCCCGCCTGACACAGATCAGTTGGAGAGTTTTGCTCTGGGTCACTTTGGGAGCCAGGATGCTGGAGCAGCCACCATCACCATGGCATGGAAAGGGAGAGTGTGAAGTCTTGTGCTCTCAGAGCTTCCGATTCAAATGAGCACATAATTCCACCTGTGTTTCATTGGAAAGTTCAAATGGGCAGTAAAATACAATCAAACTGTGTGCTCAAAAAGAGGGCTTGTGAGGAAATTTTATTTATTTAATGCCATCCTTATAAATTCTTCGGAATTTTTTTTTATAGCTAAGAAAACTGAAGTACTCTGACTTATTTTTAAACAATATAGGGTCCAATTAATCATTTTATCTGTCACATAATATTTTATACTGTGGACCTGTACCAAGTTCATGGGGCCATTTCCCAACTAATGGATATTTAGATAGTGTCTGCCTTTTCCTATTAGAAACAATGCTTTCATGAATATCCTTCATGAACCGATGACCTTGTTTGGGCATTTCTCTCAATAAAGATACCCATAGGTGGAGTTACTGAGCAGTCAGTTTCTTCATCAGTTAGAGATTCCTTATTTCCTACATTCTTCTCTGTAAAGTGAAAGGAATAATAGAAGCAACCTCATTAATTAATACGAAGCCCTTGTCACAATCCCTAGCACAAAGCAGATGCTCTCTTATATGAGAGCTATTATTATTCTTTTCTCTCAAATGTGGTACTAGATTGTGATATTCTCTTTTGCCTTTGTATTTCCTGTGGGTAGTTCCCCTCGTCCAATGGGGTTTCAGATTCCCAACGTGGAAGGAGTTGCTGTTCTCTGTTCTTCATAAAACAAGGTACTTTAAGGCAATGTGTTCTTCAGTTCTTTCTAGATCTAAGATATCCCTAAGATTCAGTTGACTCTGCAGATTAGAAGCTAACAGAACTATTGTCATGTAAGGAATCATGACCATTTGAGAAACAAGAAGAGGAAAGGAGAGACTGTCTACACTTAGGGCTGCTTGCTGCCTGATGTGTGAATCCTTCTCATGGCCATAGAGTATGAGGCTGTTACTCACACTGGTAAAACTTCAGCTGGTCAAAAAGGGTGTTGAAGATGCCCTGTATTATATCTACCTCTTGGATTTTAGAGTCTGCCAAATTTTTTCTCATTGGCAAAGTTGTTGTATTGCCCACTGTCCATCTTTCACAAAACACTGAATCATCACTGGCATTGAGGAGTGGTATGAGCCTTTCTACTGATATCTGTACTGATGTTCCCAACACATGAAATGCCAGGACGTATGGCATTACCTCACTATTTAAAATAACACGGAATCTTTTGTTTGTTTGTTTTCACTATGCAGTGGCTTTCAGTATATTCACAAGGGTTGGCAACCATCAACACTAATTCTAGAATATTTCCATCACTCCTCCAGTGAAATCCCAAACCTATTAGCAGTCATATATATATACACACACACACACACACACACACACACACACACACACACACCCAGGAGTATAATTGCTAGGTCATATGGCAATTCTCTGTTTAACCTTTTGAGGAAGCACCAAACTTTTCTACAGCAGTCACACGATTTTACACCCCAAGACAATGTATGAGAGTTCCAATTTTCATACATTCTTGCCAGTCAACACTTGTTATTTTATGTCTTTTTATTTAAAGCTGTCCTAGTCAGTGTGAAGTGGTATCTGTTTTTGGTTTACATTTCCTTAATGATGTTGAGCATCTTTTCATGTGTTTATTGGCCAATTTGTGTTAATATATCTTCTTTTGGAAACTGTCTATTCAAATCCTGTTCCCTCATTTTTAATCTGGGTATTTGTCTACTTTGTGTGGTATAATAGTTCTGTATATATTCCAAACACTAGACCCTTATCAAATAAATTATTTGCAAATATTTTTTCCCATTTGTGGATTGTCCTTTTACTTTCTTGGTGGTATCCCTTGAAGCACAAAGGTTTTAAATTTCGATAAAGTACAATGTATCTATTTTCTTTGTTGGTTGTGCTTTTGGTGTCATATCTAAGCAATATTTGCTGAGTCTGAAGTCATGAAGATTTATACCTAAGTTTTCTTTAAAGAGTTTAATAGTTTGAGCCCTTAAATTTATGTTTTTGATATATTTTGAATTAAATTTTGAATGTGGTGTGAGGTATGGATCCAACTTTGTTCTTTTTTATGTGGATATCCAGTTATCCCAGCATCATTTGTTGAAAAAACTATTCTTTCACCACCGAATTATCTTGACATCCTTGTTGAAAATCAATCTGCTGAAAATGTGAGAGTTTATTTCTGGAAAGTCAATTCTAATCAGGAAGTGTGAGCCTTCCAACTGTTATTTATCAAGATTGCTTTGGCTATTCTGCCTCTTCATCTCCATATGAATTTTAACACTAGTTTGTGTATTTCTGGAAAAAAGGCAGCTGGAGTTTTGATAGCAATTACATTGAATCTGTATATTTCTTTGGGGAGTATTGACATCTTAACAATACTAAGTTTTCCAATCTATGAACATAGGATACATTTTATTTATTTATTTAGGTATTTTTAAAATTTTTTCAACAATACTTTGTGAGATATTTAAGTTTAACCAACTACTTTCATTAAACTTATTTCCACATAATGTATTAATTTCAATGCTATTATAAAGAGAATTAGTTTCTTAATTTCATTTATATATCATTCATTACAAATAAAATTGAGTTTTAGATTTTCATCTTGTATCCTGAAATTTGCTTAACTCCTTTATTATAATGGTTTTACTTGTGAATTTCTAGAATTTTCTGGGTATAGGATCATGTCATCTGCAAATAGAGATAGTTTTACTTCTTCCTTTCAATTTGGATTCCTTTTAATTAATTCCCCCCCTCTCCCCACCAATTACCTTGGCTAGAACCTCCAGTACAACACTGGATAGAAGTGGTGAGAGTCATCTTTGTCTTCTTCCTGATCTTGAGAAAGCTTACAGTCTTTTATCACTGTGATGTTAGCTGTATGTTTTCCATAGATGGCCTTTATCATGTTGAGGAAGTTCCCATCAATTCCTAATTTATTGAGTAACTTTATCATTAAAAGGTGTTGGATTTTGTCAAATGCTTTTTTCCACATGTCTTGAGATCATCAAGACATGCATTTTGGTCCTTTGTTCTATAATTAAACTATATTATGTTGATTAATTTTCATACGTTGAACCAACCCTGCATCCCTGGGATAATTCCCACTCGTTATGGTGTTTAGTCCTTTAAAAAAAAGTTGCATGCATTTGTTTGCTAGTACTTTTCATGTGTGTGTGGCAGGGGTGTGGGGTTGGCATCTATATTATTTAGTGATATTGGCCTGTAGTTTTCTTTTCCTGTGATGTCTTTGCTTTTTTTTTTTTTTTTTTTAATTAGGGTAATACTGGTCTCATAGAATTAGCTGGGAACTGTTTCATCTTCTAATTTTGTGAAGAATTTCTAAAAATTAATATTACTCTTTCTTTAAGCTTTTGTTAGATTTTATTAATGAAACCATCTGGTCCTGAGCTTTTCTTTGTGGAAAGTTTATTTTTTAATTATTCAATCTCTTTATCAGTTATAGATATTGAAATTCCAATTTCCCCTTGAGCCAGTTTTGGTAGTTTTTGTCTTTTTATGAATTTGCTCTTTTCATCTAGGTCATCTGGTTTTTGGCATATGCTCTAGTATTCCTCTATAATTTTTTTTCCCCTGTAATACTGAGCTCCTGTTTAATTCCTTATTTTAGAAATCTGAATCTCCCTACTGCTTCACTCATCAGTCTGGCTAAAGTTTTGTCAGCCTTAAAATTTTTCCAAATAACTTACTTTTGGTTTCATTGCATTGATTTTCTCTATATGTCATTTATTATTTTGTAGTAATACATAAATATGAAATGTAATATCTAATATTATTTAACATAACATTATTTAATAGTAAATACAAATATTTAATATAAATAAAGTGATATAATATTTTTATTATTATTAAATTATACTTATCATTTTTCTGCTCTATTATTATTGTCTTCCTTGTGCTTGTTCTAGGTTTAGTTTGCTCTTTTTTCTCTAGTTCTCTTAAGGTAGAAAGCTAGGTTATTAATTTGAGATATTTTAATTTTCCCATATAGGCATTTACAGCTATAAATTTCCCTCTAAATACTAATTTTAATGCATCTCATAAGTTTTGGCATGTGGTGTTTTCATTTTTACTCATTTGGTAGTATTTTCTGATTTCTCTTGTGATTTCTTTTTTGAAACATTGGTTGTTAAAAAAGGATTGTTTAATTTCCGAATGTTTACAGATATTTTTAATTTTCACCCTATCCTTTTCTAATTTCATTCTGTTGATATCAGATAATTTACTTTCTATAATTTCAGTCCTTTCAAATTTGTTGAGACTTGTTTAATGGCCTGACCTGTGATATGTCCTACAGAATGCTCCATGTAAATGCAGTAACAATGTGTATTCTACTGTTGCTGGCTACTGTGTTCTGTAGATGTCTGTTAGGTCTTGTTTCTTTATAGTATTGTTAAAGTCTTCCTTTTCATTGTTGGTCTTATGACTAGTTGTTCTGTTAATTACTGAAAGTGGAATATTGAAGTCTCCAACTCTTATTGTTGAATTTTATCTCTTCCTTCAACTGTGTCAGTTTTGGCCTCATGTATTTTGGGGCTTTGTTAGGTGCATCTGTTTTATAATTGTTATATTTTCTTGTTGATTAACTCATTTTATACAACATTCATCTTTGTCTCTGTTTTTGTCATACAAGTTGCATCTTTCTGCAAGTTGTGTGTCCATGAACAAACATCTATAATTATTCCTTTACACAGTTCTCCTTTAAATAAGATAGAAGAAATGTAATGTCACAAACAAAAAGATGTTTGTACTGTCCTTTATATTTCTCAATGTAGTTACATTTACTTGTGTTCTATACCTTCATGTGTAATTGAATTACTGTCTGGTGTTCCTTCATTTGAGCCTAGAGGTCTTCTTTTGGTGTTTCTTATAAGATGAGTCTGTTAGTGAAGAACTCTCTCACTTTCTGTTTCTCTTGTTTTGTGACAATTTCTTCATTTTATTTTGAAAGACAGTTTTCTGGATATAAAATTCTTGGTTGACAGTCTTTTCTTTCACCACATTGAATGTGTCATTCTTCTGCCTTTTTGCCTCCAGTTTCTGATAATACAACAGTTCTTAGTCTTTTTGAAGATTGCTTGTATATCATGAGGTATTTTTGTCTTGCTGTTTTCAATATTATATGGTATTTTGGTATTTGACAGTTTGATCATGATGTATCTAGGTGTGGATCTCGGTGAGTTTATTCTATTTTGAGTTTGCTGAACTCTTGAATGTGCAGATTAATATTTTAAATAAAATCTGGGACACCTTTGCCATTAATTACTCAAATATTATTTCTTCCTTTTTCTCTGCCTCCTTTTCTTCTGGGATTGCAATTGTGCTTATGCTGGTATGCTTGATGGCATCACAGAAATCTCCGATGCTGTATTTATACTATTTTTGTTCATTCTATTTTCTTTATACTCCTCACATTTTAATTTTAATTAACCTATCTTTATGTTCACTGATTCTTTTTGCTATCTGCTCAAATCTGCTGTTGAGCCCCATGAGTTAATTTTTCATTTCAGTTATTATACTTTTCAACTTTAGAACTTCTAATTGGTTATTTAAGGAAATGATTTATATCTATCGATATTGTCTTTTTTTTTCCTTTAAGATGGAGTCTTGCTCTGTGGCCCAGGCTGGACCGCAGTAGCACGATCTCAGCTCACTGCAATCTCTGCCTCCTGCATTCAAGCAATTCTCCTGCCTCAGCTTCCCAAGTAGCTGGGATTACAGGTGTGGTGGTACCATACCTGGCTAATTTTTTGTATTTTTAGTAACGATGGGGTTACACCATGTTAGCCAGGCTGGTCTCAAACTCCTGATCTCATGATCTGGCTTCCTCAGCCTCCAAAAGTGCTGGGATTACAGGTGTGAGCCACCACACCTGGCCTCTCATACTTTCTTTTACTACTTTATGTTATTTTCTTTATTTCTTTGAATATATTCAAAATGTTTAACTTAAAATAATTGTCATCTTTGTCTAGTAGGTCCAATACCTTAGCTTTCTCAGGGAAAATTTGCTTTGATTGCTTTTTGTCCTGGGTATGGGCCATATTTTCTTGCTTTTTTGCATATCTCATGAGTTTTTGTTCAAAGCTGGACATTTTGAAATAATATAATGCAGCAACTCTTGGAATCAGATTCTCTTTCCCTCCCCAAGTTTGTTTTTGTTATTGTTTGTTGTAGTAGTTGTTGATTGCTTAGTGACTTTTGCAAACTAATTCTGTAAAGTCTGTAAAGTCTCTGCTTGGTTAGCTTCATTGTCAGCCAATGATTAGGCAGAGTTTTCTTTAAATACCTGACACCTGCCTTAGCTTTCACTTCCTGCTTTCACAGAGCCTCAAAATCAACCAGAGGTGAGAGCTTAGGTCTATTCTCTGATCTTTCCTGTGTATGAGCACAGCTCTAGGCATGCACACAGCCCTAAGTATGATTATGATCTTATAGATTCCCAGGAATATGCCGTAGCCTTTCAAAGACCCTATGGACATCTCATTCTTTATCTTTTCCTTTGAAGCTTTTTGATTAAACTGTTATGCAGTGCCTCAGGCAGCTAGAAGTCAAACAGTTGCCTGGCAAGTATCTCTAGGGAAGAGCTTTCCACACTGGGTGAACTGAGAGTGAAGCCAAATACCGACAGCCTTGCAAGTGGGTTTTTTCAGGGAACCATTAGACAAGTCAATACATGACAATTATTTGGGAATGAGGTTTTGAAAGATCTCCAGCCCTGACCTTCCCACTCCAGTGGCTTCTAGACTGCTGGTTTTTACTGTCAGTATAGGCTGTTATTTTTCAAAGATACTACAGCACTGGAACGTGTGAGATTTAAGCACGTCAGGTTAAAATGCCACAACGTTCTGTTTTTACCAAGAATCAGCCATTTTTTCTTGAATAAATGATCTCCTGGTTGCCTATAAACCTTTGGTTTATTTCCAGATATACAAAAGTTGATCTTGACACTGACAGTTTCCTCGTTGCTTTTACGTAGAAGGGAATTTTCTGATATTTTGATGCTACCATTTTCACTGACACCACCCTAACATGCAACATTAATGGAATCACACAGTCATAAAGGACTATAAATATGCTTCAAGGCATGAAACCTAGAACTCACACAAATAAGAGCAGAATAAAATACTTGGTTTTTTGATAGGTTAGGAATTTTTAGCATCTCTGGGATCAGGGAATGATTTCAATGTAATATTTACCATGGTAAATTGCTTTCTCATTGTGCTAGGTAGGTAGGAATTGCCTTCACGATTTTTGAGAGGCTGTTGATGGACACAGGATAAAAAAGGTACAAAAATCGTAGCTACCTGTGAAAAAGCTGAAGGAGGAAACATGGTTGCAAAGTTATGTGTAATAGAATCATAAGTTTGTGTCAGTTGTAATTTATTATAAAAATTAATTTCACCTTTCTTGAAACTCAGTTTGGGAAATATATTGTAATGTCTTCCTTGAAGGCTATGAGCTTCTACAAGGCAGAGATTGATGTTTAGCCTTTTATCTTTTCCTAGTGTCTTGCTTGTTACCTGTCCTCATGTGTTAAGAATTTCTGTTGCAACTGACAAAAAACCCAACTCAAACTAACTTTGGTAAAACAGTTAATTTTTGTATATCTAAATTTACAAAGATAACAGACTTCAGGTATAGTTGGATTCAGAAACCTAGAAATCTTTCCCAGGAATATTTGCAGCTCCTACTCTTGTCTGATTTTCTTTGTTTGGGCTTCACTTGAATCTGTCTTTGTGGGCAAAGGGCTGCAATACCTAGATTGACTGTATTTTGGTCACGTGCTCTTCTGCGAAGTCTGACTGGGCGTTCTGGGGTCAGTGCCACCCAGGCCACATTCACAAATGGCAGGAGTCGGGTGATACAGAGAGAAAAGAAAAGAAACATTGTCACTAAAGAGGAAGGAAGGAGGGATGCTCATTAGACAAAATCAATGCACCACACACAAAAAATACCTGCATTGATTTTTTTTTTTTCAGCTGCATGACTGAGTCGAACTTAGCAGTTAAGATACAATCTCTGTTCCTTGTATTCATGAGATTACTCCCACTTCCACGTCATTACCCCACCTAGGTGAGTTCTCATCTCAACTTCCACAGTGCTTCCCATCCTATGTGCTTCAATATAAATTTATGTAAGTGTGCACAGAATTAAGCTCCCCGGGCAGAGGGGGGTGCTCAGGAACATGGAGTGTAGTTCTGTTCTTTTGGATTTCTCTCTTTAAAATTTCATCCAGAAGAGGGGACACACGTAAAAAACAAACAAACTTAATTTTTACATTTCTTAGATTGGGTTGTTATTGTTTTTAAATATTCATTACAAAGTTGATGTTTTCTGTTGACAAGTAGCTATTATTTGCAGGTTTAATACCAACGAAAAATAAATCGTCTATAAAATGGGAATAATATCTGTGACTACCTTGGGAGAGTTGAGAAAACTGAATGAGGAATTAATGACATATAAAACACATAGAACATTGCCTGTTTCATACACAATAGCTAAGTTTTGGCAATTATTGTTATTATTGTTATTAAAGGTTGACTCCATCTCTTACTCTATTAAGCCTTCACAATCAAGTTTGGAATAGAGAGTGTGGGGCTGACTGCAGAACCCATTTAGTGCCTGAGCTAAGGTTAAGGACTCCAAGTGTGGAAGCAGTACTGAAATAATGATCTCATTGATACAGTCTGGGAGACACTGAAATAGTTATCTGGTTGGTTCATTCTAGTGAAGCCAATTGTGGAATGTTTGGTGACCTCTCATTGCTGGGCTGTGTTGCCCAGGTGTCTACCATCTTCTCTGGTTGACTCCTTTTCTCTTCAGGCAAGTGTGAAGTGGCATCTCTGCCACAGTCCCGTTGTGAATCTACTCAGTGGTTCTTCAGTTCATTCATGGAGCAAATGCTGTAGAGAACTTACTGTAACAGCTGGATTTATTGTGTGCTTGTTGCCCATTATGTACCAGTTCTGTGCTAAGCTTTGTGCATTGATTGATTTATTAAGTTTTCATAAGGTCCCCATATGGGAGCTGTTTTTATTATCCCTATTTTCCAGATCAGAGAACCCAGGCACAGTGGAAGTACCCTGTGGTAGATGCTGTTGATGGGATGTAAATGGGCTCAACGGTGGTGAGGAACAGAAAGACAGGAGCAGGAGAGAGAGTAAAAGGTGCCAAGGTCAGATCATTCCATGTCCATGAGCTTGGATTTTATCTTAAGAATAGCAGGGCCAGGCGCGGTGGCTCAAGCCTGTAATCCCAGCACTTTGGGAGGCTGAGGTGGGCGGATCACCAGGCCAGGAGACCCAGACCATCCTGGCTAACATGGTGATACCCCGTCTCTACTAAAAAAAAATTCAAAAAACTAGCCGGGCATGGTGGCGGGTGCCTGTAGTCCCAGCTACTCGGGAGGCTGAGGCAGGAGAATGACGTGAACCCGGGAGGCAGAGCTTGCAGTGAGCCAAGATTGCGCCACTGCACTCCAGCCTGGGCGACAAAGCGAGACTCTCTCTCTCTCTCAAAAAAAAAAAAAAGAAGAATAGCAGGACACTTCCCAAAGAGTTATAATCTAGGAAAGAAATAATCTGCATTATATTGAATCAAAAACATAATCTTTGTTGTAAAGAGAATGGACACGGGGAAACCAGTTGGGGAGGGCATTGCGGTTGTCCAGTTGAGAGAAGATGGCTTCAGTAGGGAAGTTGGCAGTGGGAGTGGCAAATATTTGACAGACTGAGATAAATTAGTAACATATATTAGAACCTATAGAACTCTGAGGAGATCAATCAACAGAGGAGGTGAGAAACGCACATGTCAGCATTTTAAAATACCTGGGTTTGGAGGGATATCTCTGGGGGTTCTGGGGGCGTCGGGGAGGTGGGTGTTGGCGGTCAGCTTGGGTGTGCGGAGGTTTGTGATGTTTGGCTCGTTCTCTTCTGTTGTTTCTGCTGTTGTCTTTCCCAATTTAAAATCACAATGAAGTCTATGTTCATTATGTTAATAGGCCCAGAAAATAGGTAGTCGCTTCCCAAATGATCCTTGAGCCAAGATTTGAAAAATACTGAAAGGAACTGGTGTGCCATGTGTGAGTCTGTGGGGCGGCGGGTGGCGGGGGTGGAGGGAGGCAGAGGGAGCGGAGGTCAGGGAGGGGGAGAAGGACTCTGCGCCTGGGGACTGAGAAGACCTTCCCAGCGACCGTCAGGTTTGATTATCTCCGTCTGGGATGGAACGCCGTCCGGTTGCTTGGAACCTTCCATTTTGTGTGTGTGCTTCGTAGCTTCGGACAACTGTCTAAATTGCAGAAGGAGAACGAAGGCGTCGGGAGCTTGGTGGACACCCCTGGCCCCCTGGCCCCCGTGGTGCGCGCTTGCTGATCTCAGCCCTCTCCTCTCCTGTTTAGGACACCGAGGTTTTGAACACCGCCATTCTCACCGGGAAGCCCGTTTCGGTTCCTGTCAAAGTCGTGGGGGTCCAGGAGGATGGTTCTGTGGTCGATGTGTCTGAGTCTGTAGAATGCAAGTCTGCCGATGAAGACGTCATTAAGGTAAGGGGGAATTTATCTACAGTTCTCCTAAGTACTCGCTCAGAGCTTTTTGTCGCCCCTTCTTCTGTCTCCAAGGTCTTGTTCTGACTGAGCGTCCCAGGCTCTGAAGGGCTGGAGGCCAGAATGACCTCACCAAGGAGGAAACAGCTGACGGCAGAGACTCCCTGGAATCAGCAGGCGGCTGCAGCAGGCGATGCTGCTTCCTTCTGCCTGGAAAGGGGAATCCCTGACCCTTCCCAGCAGAAAGAATTTATTCTCCTTCTCCCCTTTCTTGTCTCCCCAATTCTTCCCTCTATCTTTCCTCATAAGACAATATTTTCCCAACTTTAGCAATCAAAATACCACCTTCTCATTTTTTTTTTTTTTTTGCCAGCTCACAGTGTCTAATAATACTATTTATTCAATATATTTTCTTTAAATGCCTTGCTTCTTTGGGGTGGTCAGTTAGCTCAGTGGGTTAGAGTGTGGTGCTAATAAATGCATTACCTTTTTAAACTTAAAGACTAATTTAGCTTCATTATAAGATAATAAAGTCCATAAACTTGGTGTATTAAATTTTTTGTTAATATGCCTTAAAATAAATAACTATGAAAATAAAAATAAGTTCACCCATGTGCCACCGAACTTAATTTGAATACAGCCAGTGGGATACAGTTTAGGAAATCCGGCCATGGGACATTTCTGCTAGATTCTTCACTCAAATTAGCTCTGTTTCTGACTCCAAATTCTGCTAGGAACCAGACAATATGTTTTTCATGCTCTTTGAAGGGGTCTTTTTGAACCACCAAATTTAGTGTTTCTGCCTATTTTTTCTTTGCACGTTGGTTGCCATTGCTTTTGCAGCAGAGACCTCAGCGAGAAAGGATTTGAGTTTTTTAGAATGATTGATCCTTCCTCCTTTATTTGTTAAGAGAGCCCCTAAGTCCAATCTATTCAGCTATTTTAGAAAAATACAATAACTCAGAGTTCTGCCCTTCCTCACGTTCTACCAGCTCCTGTTTAGAGGTTACATGAAACTTGGTCTCAGTATTGAGAACTTCGTGGTAGACAGGAAAACCTTTAGCGGTTTCCCTATGGTGGAAAAGGTCTGGGAGGGGTTGATTTCTTCTTGTTGTGACCTACAGGACACTGTGTCTTAAGCCAGCAACAGTTTCAGAAAAAAAAGACTGATGTAGTTGTGAGGTCTAATTAACAAAGAAATTAATTCTTAGGAAGCTCAAGTTTGGCATAGAGTCTTTCCTGGACTTGCAATGCTCACTGTCCTTAGAGATGGAAGGTGGACTTAAAACCTGCACACATAGCCCTGCCTGGGGTTCCTGGTGGTCCTTGTATTCTGTAGGCAGGTTTGATTAAATCTATGGCCTTAAATATTTAGAGTTTAGAAAGATCTGAGCCAAGTCACAGGAGATTATCTGCACCAATGAAAAATATGGATGATGAACTGCTGTTGGTTGCTTTTGACAATGTGCAAGTTTTACACTATTTTTCCTATTCCCATGTCATTCTAGAAAGGAGACACTGATAAGAGATGATGGTGTCTGTATGCTTGTGTCATAACGGGCTCAAACAAATGATTCAATCTATAGTTTCCTAAGCCTTTTGCTCTGACCTAAGAGCCTGCTATGAAGCCCCATGGGGTGGAATCCTCCTTCTCTTGCCCTAAAGAGCTCTACTCTAGAGGGACAGGTCCAAGTTCAAGGATCCCATTATTGCCATATACTTGGTTTTCTCCACGCCACACAAATGTGCTAAGAGTACCCTCTGCTCATCCTCATAGACGTCGTTTTGGAAGATGATACTTTTTTGCTCAACTTTCACCTATGTAGCCTCAGGAGGATGGGGATTCATCTAACAAATTATTGCCCAGTCTTCAGAGGAACAAAGTGAAAGCTGCAGATCACAAGCTCAGGGCTGTATTCACACTTTTTTAGGGGATTCCAGGACTGTTGCAAATTTGGGGGCTTGTGTCAATTGAGGGGATTGAATTAAATGGCTGTGATGGATTTACTGTGGCTTCAGTGTCACAGTTTGTAGTAAATTTTACTATAACTCCAAGTTGAATGGAGTTATCCACGAAGCTATGACCTTGGCATCATCCCAGGGACATCCTCAAATACATGGCACATTCATTAGCACCCTTTGGAGAGATCCTCTCAGTCTGTGGAGTTGTCACACAGTCTTCCTTCAGAGTACAGGAAACATTGAATGATTTTTAGGGAGAATCTTGCAGGGCTCACCAAAGATCTTTGTGCCTTGGAACCATGAGTTAGATAAGGGAAAAATGTGAATTTAGAAAGATGTAAATTATGGTAATATCCAAACAAACGAACTTATTTGGCCTATGATTGTATGACTTTTGGGGGACAGTATCAGAGGACATACATGATTTTGAAAATCTGGAACCTTGGCCTAATCTGGCAAGATTAAAAGAGATAAATGTAAAATTTCAAGTTGACAGCTATAGTAGTCTCTCTTTATCTGTGGTTTCACTTTCTATGGTTTCATTTAACTGTGGTCAACCACGGTGCAAAAATGTTAAATGAAAAATTTCAGAAAGAAGCAATTCATGTTTTAAATTGCGAACTGTTCTGAGTATTGTGAAGAAATCTTGAGTCTTCCTGCTCTATCCCACCTGGGATGTAACTCATGCCTTTGTCTGGGATATCCATGCTGTAGACACCACCCACCTCTGAGTCATTTAGTAGCTGCCTGGGTGATCAAATAGACTGTCACGGTATCACAGTGCTTGTGTTCAAGTCGCCCTTATGTTATTTACAAATGACCCCAAAGTACAAGAGTAGTGATGCTGGCAATTCGGATAGGCCAACAAGAAGTCATACAGTGCTTCTTTTAAGTGAAAAGGTGAGAGTTCTTGACTTAAGAAGGAAAGGAAAAAGTCATATGCTGAGGTTACTAAGATCTACAGTCAGAGTGAATCTTCTATCCATGAAATCGTGATGAAGGAAAAAACGTTCATGGTAGTTTTGCTGTCGCATCTCAAACTGCAAAAGTAAAGGCCACAGTGTGTGATAAATTCTTCATTAAAATGTGAAAAGACATTAAATTTAGGTGGAAGACATGGACAGATGTCTTCTGTCCTGATGTTGTTCTGATGGATGACAACCTGATTCAGTTCTATCTGTGGTTTCAGGCATCCACTGGGGGTCTTAGAATATATTACCCTTGGATGGGAGGAGACTGGAAGACTGCTGTACTTTTAGGTTAGAAAAAAAAAAAACAAGTACAAGATTGCGTGTGTGTGTGTGTGTGTGTGTGTGTGTGCGCGCGTGCGCGAGTGCATACATGCAAGAAGCCTTGGTGTTTTTATCAGTGTTGGGATCCAGTGAGTCAACTGTTTGATGAGGCTGCTACAGGTTGATTTTCATTAGCATGAATGGGTGTGTGACTCAGAGCAGAGGTCACAGGCAGGCAGTCTGCAGACCAGATCTGACCCAGAAGTGTGTGGGGGATGTGGAGAGGGTTTGCGTAGTTTAAAAATTTTTACTTAATTTGTTGCCCCCACATAAAAGTTGGCAAGTTCACACAGAAATCTGGATTTACAGCTTCTTATAAAAAATCACAGAACCAGGTGGTCCTGGGTCCCCATGATTTCCTGTGAACCTCTTCTGGAGTTGAAGAGAGGATGCTCCTTTGCGTAACACCTGTGCCCTCCAGCTCACCGTGGTCTCCACCACTCCTTTTTGTCCTTCACATGGAGGCTAAAGAGCATTTGTCATTTCTTGTCACACTTGTGCTCCTAGTTTTTGATAGTGAATTTCAGAGGAAGGTGAGATATTTTTTGTACCCCAGTCTCTAAAAACAAATAAGCAACAAATGATGGACTTCACTCTCTCACTCTGATGGAGAATTCTGTATCTTTCTAGGCCATAAGAAGAACAATAAAAAATCAGGTTGTGCTCTGCCAAAAAGTGTCCAGGAGGCTGAGGACTCTTGAAATCAAATCACAGGAAAAATGATTGAAGGAAGTGTGAGTGTTAAGCCTACTGATGAGAAGAAAAGGCTCAGGGGTGAGGTGGAGAGGGAGACATGACAACTTTTTGTAAGTCTTTCAAGGGCCATCATGTGGAAGATGCAGTAGCTTTGTGCTTTTTATATTCCAAGAGTGGAAGTTGAAAGGCACCATTTTTAGCTCCATATAAAGAAAAAGACTGCAGAGGTAGTGAGTTCTTCGGTTGAGCTTCCAGATGTGTGATGTTGGTAAAGATCCTGACTCCACCTTCCTTACTGTTTGACCTTAGGCAAATTACTTACCATCTCTGAGCCTAGTTTCCTTATCTATAAAATGGGGATGATAATGATACAGTGGACACGTACTTTTCTAGAGATTTGTTCTAAAGTCATGGCATATGGCAGAACTAACAATAATCAAACTAATCCCTAATCCTTGAAAATCCCCAGTCTCACTGGGTTGTCCAGGCTGGAGTGCAGTGGTGTGATCTTGGCTCACTGCAGCCTTGACCTCCCAGGCTCAAGTGATCCTCCCACCTCAGCCTCCCAAGGAGCTGCAACTACAGGCTCCCACCACCATGCCAGGCTAATTTTTGTATTTTTTTATAGAGACAGGGTTTTGCCGTGTTGCCCAGGCTGGTCTCCAACTACTGGACTCAAGTGATCCACCTGCCTCAGCCTCCCGAAGTGCTGAGATTACAGGCATGAGCCACCACACCCCGCTACACCTGGGTTTTTAGAAGTGCAAAAGACAGTTGATTTTTTTTTAAATGTTTTCCTGGCATTTGAGCTGAGGGCACATTTTCAGGAGCAGTCAAGGGCAAGGTTTTAAAGGGAGTTTTGAGGGAAGTCTAGGTAAGTAACATTTGGGCACATTTGAAGATAAATTTCACACTCATTCTATTCTTTTATGTCTTCTGGTGGAAATCTTGTCAGATAGTAATCTTAAGTTATTCTGTGCACTTGTAATTGAATTGCTAAATCTATGTGTGATAAAAAGCCCAATGTGGAGTTTAGAGGATGATTAAATAAGAATGTATATCTAGAAAAAGTCACGTAGTACTTGACCTATAATATATCAATACATATTATATCTATACCCATGCACCTGCATATTTATATACATATGCACATGTGGATATAAGTGTGCAGGTGAATGGGTATAGATATAATATATATTGATATATTGAAATATCCAAAATATTGTTTGGATATTTGTCTCTAAGCTATGTTTAGATATTTGGGCCTCTGTATTATTTTGTTCTCACATTGCTATAAAGAAATACCCGAGACTGGGTAATTTATAAAGAAAAGAGGTTTAATTGGCTCATGGTTTCACAGGCTATACAGGAAGCATGGTTCTGATCTGCTCAGCTTCTGGGGAGGCCTTAGGAAACTTACAGCCATAGCAGAAGATGAAGGAGGAGCAGACACATCTTACATGGCAGGAGCAGGAGTAAGCAGGACAGAGGAAGGTGCCACACACTTTTAAATGACCAGATCTCATGAGAACTCACTCACCATCTATCGCGAGGACAGTACCAAGTGGGATGGTGCTGAATCATTCATGAGAAATCTGCCCCCATGATCCAATCACCTTCTACCAGGCTCCACCTCCAACATTAGGGATTACAATTCAACATGAGATTTGGTAGGGACACAGATCCAAACCATATCAGCCTCCAGATTTCATGTTGAGATGTAATCCCCAGTGGTGGAGGTGGGGCCTGGTGGGAGGTGTTTGAGTCGTAGGTGCGGATCCCTCAGGAGTGGCTTAGTACCGTTCCCTTGGTGATGAGTGAGTTCACATGAGACCTGGTTGTTTAAAAGCGTGTGGTACCTCCTCACTCCCTCTCTGACCATGTGAGCCACCTGCTCCCCCTTTGCCTTCTGCCATGATTGTAAGCTTCCTGAGGTCCTCACTAGAAGCAGACGTGGGTACCGTGAGCCAGTTAAACCGCTTTTCTGTCTAAATTACCCAGCCTCAGGGATTTATTTATAGCAGTGCAAGAATGGCCTAACACAACATCCACATTCATATCCATGAATGTTAACTGCTACTTGAATGTAAGGTCCATAATAACTATGACTATGTCTGTTTTACTAACTATTCTATTCCCAATCCTAAGCAAAGTATCTGGAACACAGTAAATATTTGTGGAATATATGAATGAATGAATGCTAGAGCTTCCCAGAGATGGAACAAGATACTATGCACAAATGGCTGTTACGTCGTTATTGGAACATTGCCAGTGAATTTTCTGTTACTGAAAATCTTCAAAGAGGTAGAAGGTTCCCTGTAGTCAAAGGGATTTGGCATCAGGTAAAGACTTGGGCCCGATTCTATAATCCAAATCGTTTTCTGTTCTCATGGAACTTCACAAATATTTCCTAATCATCCACTTGTAGAGGGCAATATATAAACAGCTTTGGGAGATACAAAGGTGGAATGCATATGATTTCTATCCATAGGAGCTTACTACAGCTAATGAGTATTAATAGGTAACATTTATTGAGCATTTATTAAGTACCGGGTATCATAATAAGAGCATTAGAAGTGTTGACCCATTTTATCTTCACAACAAGCTTTTAAGACGGGTAATACTGCTATTCAAAGTTTATACACGAGGAAATGGCAGCTAGAAGGTGCTCTAGCTCAAGTTCTAGTGGACATAGGGGTCAGAGTTCCCACCTAGGAAGTCAGCCCCAGATCCTATGACCTCAACCTCTGCACATCTAAAATTGTCATTCTGGAAGGTTATGTAGGACATTGTGTGTATGCACGCACGTGCGTGTGTGTGTGTGTGTGTGTGTGTGTGTGTGTGTTGGGGTGGGGAGTGGTGCGCTGGTGTTTCTATGAGCTAGTAGCCAAATATCATTCCTATGATTTTCCCATCAGGGAATCAATTGATAGTGGACTTTTTTTGAATTTGTAAAAGATGTATTTTCATTTTTTAATCCATATCACCTGGAACAACATGTATCTTACAGTTCTGGAGGTCAGAAGTCTAAAATAGGTCAGTAGGGCTGCATTCCTTCTGGAAGCTCTAGGGGAGAATCTGTTTCTTTGCCTTTTCCAGCTTCTAAAGGCCATGTGTATTTCTTGGCTGTGAAGCTGTGAACCCTTCCTCAGTTTTCAAAGCCAGCAGGGTAGCATCTCCAGCTCTCTCTCTCTCTTCCCCACGTGGCTAATTCCATCATCACATCTCCTTCTCTGACTCTGACCCTGCTGCCTCCCTCTTACAAAGATCCTTGTGATTACTTTGGGATCCTTGATTACCTCTTACAAGATAACCCATATCAAGATCCGTAACTTAATGATATCTGTGACGTCCTTCTGACACAGGTATTATTTCCTAGAACTGTTACCACAAACTTGATGCCTTAAACCAATAGAAATTTGTCCTCCCACAGTTCTGGAGGTCAGAAATCTGAAATCAAGGTGTCAGCAGGACTCCAGTCCCTCCAAAGGCTCTAGAGGAGAATTGTCCCTTGCCTCTTCCAGCTTCTGGTAGCCCTGGGTGTTCCTTGACTTGTGGCAGCATCACTGTAATCTCTGCCTCTGTGGTTGCATGGTCCCTGTGTCTCTGTATGACTGTCTTTTCTTATAAGGGTACCTGTCATTGGATTTAGGGGCCATCCTAATTCAGGATGGTCTCTTCTTGAGATCATTGAAATTGCATCTGCAAATACCCTTTTTCTAAATAAGATCACATTCACAGGTGCTGGGGGTTTGGACTTGGCCATATCTTTTTTGAGGGGCTACAGTTCAACCCACCCTACTGTGTAAGGTAGATATTCTCAGGTTCTGGGGTTTAGGACACAGACATCTTCTCGGGGGAGGTGACTTTATGCTGCCTGCCACAGTGTGCATTCTTTTCTTACTGAGTCATTTTTAAGGTCTTTGGAAAAAGAAAATGCAATGTTCATATTATAATTATGATTTAATCTTTATGTGTCTATCTTTTTGACTTCAGGATGGCTTCATGTTTTCATGCATTTGCAGTTGTATTGTTTGTAACTGAATTGTGGTTTTCAGAACCACAGAAGCCAGTCATGTATCTTCAGTGGGGGATGAACTCTTTCATGCTTGCAGATAAATAAGTATAAGCTCACATGCATCTTGAAGATGATGCTTCCCAACTTATGGCTGCAATAATTAAGTTTCCGGCCTTCTAGTATCACTGGATCTGAAATAATGAGATATTAAATGGCTAAAAAAGGATATTAATATTTTAAAGCCTTCCCTGTCCCAGGGGAGGACTTTGTTTCCAAGCTTGGTCTGTGATGGGTAAGGTAAGGCAGTAGATGTCAGAAAAAAAAAATATAAAGTTTTTGCTGTTTGCTAAGCAGTGTGTGGGGAGCTGGTCACTAGATAAAGCCTGATGGAAAACATCAGCATCTTCCAGACAGTGGCTGCATTTCTTGGGGTAATGTGCAGCAACTCCAAAACTCTGTATGATCAAAGTTTCCTTAAGTGGCTGTGTTTACAGAGAGGGTAAGATGAAATGTGGATGTGTGCTGAATGTGGTCCTTAGAGAGGCGCACCTGAACTGATGTCACTGAGCAGCATACGTTACTATTCAGGTAGAGGAAACTGAACAAGCATGGTAGGTAGTGGGATCTAAGGCAGGAACAAGTGGAATTTCTGCGTTGGTGAGTATTGTTTTTGTTTTTGTTGTAGCAAGTAACAGAAACCCAAATCCAGCTGCCTAAGACTAATCTGAATTTTACTTAGAGGAACATATAGAAAAATTCAAAAGTGATTTAAGGCTATTTCTTTCCCCTTTAGCAACACTTGACAAAAATTCATGTAAAAAAACACCATTATTCTATTTCTAGGCATGAATTTCCTTTCCTTTGCCCATCACTGGAGCTGTGTAGCTAAGAATAAGTTGTCAGGCAGTTTGGATGTTATTGCCTAATTTTGTCCTTCTTTATGCTGGTAATTTGGACTTTTATTGTTTTGTTCTAATTGGAGATGTGTCATATATTTCCTGTTGGCCAGGGATAGATATTGCTGCATTCTCAACCTTTTGTTCCTGTCAGCCTCATTATGATTGCAGTATTAATTAGATCATTTGTTCATTTCTGTCTTTGGCATCTCTAATTAAGAACCAACATTCTGGAATTGTTTCTGCATAATTCAGGGAAATCTTGGAATGAGCCAGTGTAAACCTGCAAGCCTCCCAGTTCCACCTGCCCACATGGCCATGTACTTCCTTCTCTTCTCTTCTAGAAGCCTTTCATCTAGTCTTCTCCATCCAGGTCCTGCTTAGGTCTGAGGTTAGGGTATTACTAGATAATTGACCTGTGAAAGTGTCTGGGATATCAGGCCTGATCCGGTATGGCCCTAGGGTCTTCTGTCTCCCAGAGACATACTTATTTTGTGTTAAGTAGGAGGGAAGCAGACTCTCATTCATGTTTGGGTACTTGGTTCACAATTTAAACTCCTGCCATGCAGCTTTGATGGTTGAAAAAATATGTCACCTTATATTCAAGTTCATTTGGTTTTCCTGAAGAAGCTCAAATTAAACAAATTTTTAATTATAAGATGTAGACACAGGTATGAATGGATCTAGGTACAAAGGCAATGTGTTGAAGCTACTGCCACCCTCTACTATTTTTCTTTGTAACAGTTTTATAGAGGTGTAATAGTCAGTAAACTTCACATATTAAAGTGTACAATTTGGTTAGTTTTGACAATTTCACAAGTGTGAAATTATCACCAAAATC
Organism: Colobus angolensis palliatus; assembly: GCF_000951035.1. Classification (NCBI taxonomy): domain Eukaryota; kingdom Metazoa; phylum Chordata; class Mammalia; order Primates; family Cercopithecidae; genus Colobus; species Colobus angolensis. The sequence goes on along the minus strand of NW_012116043.1, from coordinate 2,306,478 downwards.
AAAATAGTGAACATATCCGTAACTTCCGAACTTTCTTCATGTCCCTTTATGACCTCCTCTCTTCTGCCCCTCTCCACTTGTTCTCAGATAACCATTCATCTTCTTTTCCTCACTGAAGATTTTCATTTTATAAAGTCTTATGCAAATAGAGTCATAATATATGCTCCCTGTCTTTCCTTATTTGCTCTGGCTTCTTCCACCCAGTTTAATTTGACATTCACCCATGTTATGTGTAACAATAATTCATTCCTTTTTATTACTGAGTAGTATTCCACTATTTGAATATATCACTAATTATCAATCTATTGATGGACATCTGGGTTGTTTCTAATTTGGGGATCTTACAACTGATGCTGCTATAAACATTGATGCCAGCCTTTGTCTGAATATAGTGTTCACTTCTCAGGAGCAGAAAAGTTGTATACTGGTAAGGGTATTTTTAACTTTTTAAGAAGCTGCCAAACTGTTTTCTAAAGTGGTTACACCATTTTACTTTCCCACTATCAGGATTTGAGAGTCCTATTACCTCCACGTCTTGGCCAACACTTAGTATGATTAGTCTTTTTAATATTAGCCTTCCTATTAGGTTTATAGAAGTTTGTAATTTTGGTTTTAATTTGCATTTCCTTAGTGATTAATGATATTGAGCATCTTTTCAGTGTGCCATTTTGCCATCTACTGATTTTGGTGAAGTTGCTGTTTAAATCTTTTAAATTTTAAAAGATTTACATTTTAAAAGGTTTTTAAAAGATTTACATTTTAAAAGGTTATTTTAAAAACATTATTGAGTCTTGAGAGTTGTTTTTATATTCTGGATACAAGTATGTTATCCAATATGCGATTTGAAAATATGTTGTATTTGAAAATATGTTATTCCAGATTGTGGTTTGTCTTTTCATGCCCTAATAGGGTCTTTAGAGGAGCAGAAGTTTTTCATTTTGATGAGGTTGAATTTATCAATTTTTTTCAACCTCATGGGCTCCCACCGTGCCTGTTGAGCTCAGTGTTGTCAGGAAACGTCAGCTAGAAGAATGAATGGATACCATTCCCATGGACAAACAAAAGGCATGACGATAACTCAGTGTAGCTCAGCCTTTCCTTAGAGTCAACCTCTTCCTACTCAGTTCTCTCCCACGTGCATGTATTGAGCAAGTGCTATTGAGAGGCAGTTTTGATGTCATGGAAGTTGTGTTATAATGTGCCGGTTTATTGCCCTGTTGAGCTGTCTTTGCCCTTAGCTGGCAGCTTCGTGAAGGGGGAAGGACCTATTGATCTTCCTCATTAGTTCTTCCCATCCCTAGCACTGCACCTGGCATGAGCAGGTGCTCTATGAATAGAATTGAAAGCAGGCTAATGGTGGAGCATATTGGTGCCAGCAATTGATGTCGCTGCTCGTGGACAGTGGGGGCTTCAGAGTCCAGTGGGTGTGGGATTTAAACCTACCTCAGCCATCACTCTCCAGGGAATTTTGGGAAATTTTCTTTTCAAAATGAACCTCAGAGACAGACTTTGTATGTGATAATAACTAGCATTTATTGAGCATTTGCTATGCGCTCATAAGCTCTTCACATTTATCAATTCATATATTGGGTTGGTGCAAAAGTAACTGCAGTTTCTGCTGTCAAAAGAAAAAAAAAGGGCAAAAACTGCAATTACTTTTGCACCAACCAATGATACTCAAAATAATCCTGTGAGGCCTGATTATGAGGATCCATATTGTACAGACAAGATACCTGATGCACAGGGAAGTTAGTCACTGTCACCTAAATGGAGATCGCCTAGCTGGTTAGTGCCAGGGCTGGGATTTGAACCTGGGCAGCTCTTGCAAAAGAGTCCAGCAGGCTCTAGACCACTGCATTAAAGAGAGTGAAATTTCACATTGAACCCAGCCCCAGTGGAGCAATTTCATGCTTATTTCCCGGGGTGGCTTTTTTTTTTTTCTTCCTACTCTTGGACTGTCCACAAACTAACTTATTTTAAACATTACCCTGAGTGGTTAAGATTACTTTTCACAGACAAAAACATGTCCTCTTTCTCTTAAATATTTCAAATGTCCACAGAGAAACTCACTCATGTCAGGAACTAATGAGCATAAAAAGAATGAAACAGGAGGTAGAACTCCTTTTTCCAGCCAAGAATTACTTGTACTAACAGAGGTGTGATGGGCATAGCTAAGAGACTCTTAGAGTCTCCCATGTTCTCCCCAGATACTCAGGGGGTTTAGAATGAGCAGTTTATTAGTGTTTTATTGATTTATATCACTAAACGGATATGGACTTTCAGAAAGTCACACTGCCTTTTGCAGCTGGTGGTAATAAAGATTCTGTCTCAGCTGAAAACAATGGGATGAGCCTTCTCGGGGGTAGACTAAGTGGATTACACAGCCTCCTATTAAACGAATGTGTGCTTCTCCTTTCCATTCCATTGTCAAGAGGGGTGGGCTTCCAGAAGTGAAAGGTCATTTCTACTTATATACCCAATTTATTCCTTCTATTCTGACTACATTTTCTAAACTGCTCCTTATTTGCCATCCAGACATTCAACATTTAACTTGAAATGCTAAGAGAAAAATCTTAGCTCTAAAATCACTTTGTCTGATTTTCTATTCCTCCTTGCAATGTTGGATCAGCCTTAAAGGGCCCCTCCTCAAAATGTTTCCTGTGTTTATTACCACTTCTAAAGTCCAGTTTAGCAAGCCTTTTTTAAAGAGTAAAGGCCTCAGCCCCAAGTGATTGCCATGATAAAAATCATCTTTTGATGCCCTGAACTACTGAACATGTTCTGTCCTCAAGAATGTCAACCGTGTCATTCTCCAGACTATATGTTCCTGAGAACAGAGAGATCAATAAGTATTTCAAGCAATTTCTTGACATCCTTTGTGTCTAACAAATGACAAACATTTGAGTTACAGTCTGATTTCTTTTCACAGAAGCACAGTTGTAGGCAGAGCCCTAGATGGCTATGTGCTGAGACATCTGTGTCTGAAGGCCACGTGTAGGCCCAGTGAGTTCCCATGTGCTTTTATTGAAAGCATCCCTAGGTGACAAAATAACACTGAAGACCCTGCAGGAGTTGCCAGCTCTGATACTAGAGCATGCACCGTGGCTCTGGCTGGGAGAGATGGGACTTTGGCCAGGCACATGGAGTGAAAGAATTTTGGTTTCATAAATAAGTCATGTATAATAAAGAAGACAGCATATTTACAATTCCTGTTAGAGTTTCTGGCACAGAATATGCAATCTATAATGGTTAATATTCATTGTTACAATTATTACTTGGTCTTAAAGTATCTTCTAATTGTTTTCATGTTAAATAGATTGTGTTCCCAACAGAAAAGTTGATAAAAAACCCACTGGCTGGGTGTCCTAAGGCTGGGTTTCAGCTCCTGCCTTGCCATTTTCGTGCTGTGTTACGTAGCTGAGTACTTAATGTGCCTGCTTTCTGGTTGCTCATCTCTTGGATAGGTGTGGAGGCACTTGGCCTGCCTCCCTCAAAAAGACACTTGTAATTTCTAACTCTCTTAGAACTGCACGGAGAATTCCTCCTCAAACCTATCAGTGCATGTTGTGTAACAATAAATCAGCATGAGCAAGCAGGCACTGTATCTATCTTTGTATATTACAGCACTGGGCTCATTGTATGTATTCAAAAATACTAAATTCATAAGTGTTGTTTTCATTTTTAAAGAAATCACTCAATGAGATCTCTCAACGTTTTACAGGTTGTTCTTTCTTTTCAGCAACTTCATAAGAGATAGAGATGGAGAATTCAGATTTGTCCAATGCCTGCCAGGTGCCTGTCATTCCCCTCCAGTGTCCTTTGCACTGGCTATTTCAAGTAGAGGTCACAGTGACCTCTTCAGATATCAGGAATATTTTCTCCATTGCTAAGGCTTGGAGAGTTAGGTGTCCAAGGTCATGCAGGTATGAATCAAGGAACATGAAGCTTGAGTCCAGGTTCACCTCATTCCACAATCTGTATTTTACTGTGTGCTGCCACCATAAATGTGATCTGTAGAATTTAGTAAAGACTTAATGAATCCTAAGGATTCTGAATTGGGAATGGGAATGGGAATGGGAATGGGAATGGGAACGTGAATTATACAAGTAAAGCTAGAGAACTGCTATGATGAAGGAAGCTGTGGTTGATTAGAGCCCTAGAAGGAAACTCTGGCCCTCTAGAAATGTCGATAGCACTGCATAAAGAAACTGAAATCGTTGCCTTGACCCAGCAATCACACGCCATTATTTTAATGAAGATGAAGTGAACACACAGAACAACACAGATGGGATACATTGAGGAAAGGAAGTCTTTCACTGCTAATAAAGATTTCTCTTCAGACTGAATCTGTAAGAGGTGACACATGTTCATTGAACATGGAATGTGGAATCATTGAAAACAACCTGCCCCAATCCACAAAAGTTCAGGGACCACGGCCTGTGGGACAGCAGCAACAAAGTCATGATACTATCACTGAGGAAGGGTCTTTAAATGTAAATCAATAGACCATCTACAACTTGCCTAAAACATGAATTCTTTACAGAGTCATCTCAGTAAGTTGGGGCTAATAGCCCCAAGCATGCCAAGAGTTATTCAAAGATGGGACTGGGACACCTAGAAAGATAGAAACAAATCAATATAGAAAAGGTGCCAACGAAAATCAATGGGCAAATGAAAATGAGTTCTTTCAGATGAAAACTTTCCCTTAGTAGGATGGATGTTTTGTGGGGTTGATATGCAAACCTTACATGATGATTGCCGCATGCAAAGGGGCTGAGCATTGCACCTCAGAGTCTGAGGTAAAGATGTATTAATCATGACTGCTGGTTATGAGTGCTGAGGTTGAACTACCTCAAATTCCCCAAATAGAGGGGGTATGCTGGTTCTTAGAAGCAACTTGGGGGAAGGCTGGGGTCTTGAGGATGGCAGGAACCAGAAAATGGATCTATGCCAGGATACTTTGTGTTTCTTGTTTCCATGAATCAATTTCCTTCTTTCAGACCAGCTTATCCTTAAAGCAGTGATCACAGTCATAATCAGCTTCAAGTCACATCTGTACATCCTTGTAGTGAAGAGCAACATAGTTTGACTGTGTTCCCACCCAAATCTCATCTTGAATTATAGCTCCCATAATCCTCATGTGTCATAGGAGGGACCTAGTGGGAGTTAACTGAATCAGGGGTGTGGGTTTTCCCCATGCTCTTCTGATGATACAGAATAAGTCTCACGAGATCTGATTGTTTTATAAAGGGCAGTTCCCCTGCACACTTCTCTTGCTTGCTGCCGTGTAAGATGTGCCTTTGCTCCTTCTTCGCCTTCTGCCATGATTGTGGGGCCTCCCCAGCCATGTGGAACTGTGAGTCCATTAAACCTCTTTTGCTTTATAAATTACCCAGTCTCAGGTATGTCTTTGTTAGCAGTGTGAGAATGGATTAATACAGGGAGGAAAAAATCTTTCCAACCATCTTTGTTGAAAAATTTTTGGGGAAGGGCCCTAGCCAGCTTAACATAAATCTGACTCCTATGCTCCCTGTGTGGCCTATGGTGAGAATTGAGGGTGGGGATTGGTTGGTGAGTGGTGTGGGATGTGCGAGAACTGAATGATCATGCTTGGGTCTCATGCTCATTCTGTGGGCAGGGATTCAGGACAAAATAAAGAAGTAGTAGAAATTGCTTGGGAAATCAGTGAAGCAAGATCCCTTCTGCAGGAGTTTTTGTTTTAGATGTTAAAGGTTCGAATGTGTTCTCAAACTTAACCATTGAGTCTGGGAAATCTGGAGAAAGAGGCATTGTCTGAGTTACCTGGGCCTTTTTTTTTCAGAATTCAACTGTGGTAGGGAAGTAAGCTTAGCACTGGGAATGACTGTACTCTATTTGGTGAGTTGGGGAGAACTTACTGTTGGTCTTGATGATTACATAGCAGTTCACCAGGTAGTCGATTAAAAGAAATGTCCTCTTGGTAGAAGTCAACAAAAACACAGCTCTCTGGCAGAGGTCATAGGGATGAGTTAGGAGGCGACAGTGGATAGACAGGTGGGGGCTAGATTTTGATGGCTATTTCAGCCAAGGTAAGGAGTTTGGGTTTTATCCTATCATCATTGGAGGATTTTATTTTATAGAGTGAGAATTTTAGAAAATTAACTGAAAATAAATATGATTTTAGCAATAGTATGAGGGATGAATTGGAGGGAGGAAAGAGCCTTTGAAGAATTCTCTTCTGTCTCTCCAAGACACAAAAAACATTGGACTAGTTAAGGGAACCCAATAAGAAATATGAGATAATATAGTTGAAAAGACTCAGCAGAAATAGAACTATGTCATCATCCATCACAAGTCCACTCTTTCCTTCACCTCTGACCAGTCCCTGCTTTGACTCTCTCCATTCCACTTTTCCGTTTCTTTTGTACCACTTGCCACTGGCTGACATTACTATACTGTGTTTATTTATTGACTTGTTTACATGTTGATCTGTTTGCTTGTCAACTTGTTATTTGTTCATCTGTCTCTCACAGTAGAAAGTGAGACCCGTGAGAGTAGAGTCCATTGTTTACATCTGCATCCACAGCATCTAATCCTGGGCATATTAACTGAGTAAACGAATAAATGTGAATCTTTTTGCCTATTGATCGATTTGTTCAATTTTTCAAGGCAGCATTTAATGAATGCCCACTTTGTTCAATGTAATAAATCGAGCTTTCACATTTGGTGTTTGGGCATTTTCTGTCCCATGTTCCACATTATTATGTGAAATGACATCATGTCTAAATTGACGAGCAACAAAATAAAGGGATGGAGGAAAATTTACCAAGCAAATGTAAAGAAAAAAAAAAGCAGGGGTTGCAATCCTAATCTCTAACAAAACAGACTTTAAATGAACAAAGATAAAAAAAGACAAAGAAGGGCATTACATCATGGTAAAGGGATCAGTTCAACAAGAAGAACAAACTATCCTAAATATATATGCATCCAATACAGGAGCACTCAGATTCATAAAACAAGTTCTTAAAACCTACAAAGAGATTTAGACTCCCACACAATAATAGTGGGAGACTTTAACACCCCACTGTCAATAATAGACAGATCAATGAGACAGAAAGTTAACAAGGATATGCAGGACTTGAACTCAGCTCTGGATCAAGTGGATCTAATAGACATCTACAGAACTCCCCACCCCAAATCAACAGAATATACATTCTCCTCAGTGCCACATAGCACTTATTATAAAATCAACCACATACCAATGACTTTCTTCACAGAATTGGAAAAAACTGCTTTGAAGTTCATATGGAACCAAAAAAGAGCCTGCATTGCCAAGACAATCCTAAGTCAAAAGAACAAAGCTGGAGGCATCATGCTACCTGACTTCAAACTATACTACAA
>NW_012116043.1:2249727-2297908 GCF_000951035.1 Colobus angolensis palliatus | reverse complement strand
CACACCAACATGGCACATGTATACATATGTAACAAACCTGCACGTTGTGCACATGTACCCTAGAACTTAAAGTATAATAATAAAATAAAATAAACCACATAATTGGAAGTAAAACACTCCTCAGCAAATTCTAATGAACTGAAATCATAACAGTCTCTCAGACCTAAGTGCAATCAAATTAGAACTCAGGATTAACAAACTCACTCAAAACCACATACAACCACATGGAAATTGAATAACCTGCCCCTGAATGACTCCTGGGAAATAATGAAATAAAGGTAGAAATCAAGAAGTTATTTGAAACCAGTTAGAACAAAGAGACAACGTACCAGAATCTCTGGGACACAGCTAAAGGAGTGTTAAGAGGAAAATTTATAGTGCTAAATGCCCACATCAGAAAGCTAGAAAGATCTCAAGTCAACACCCTAACATCACACTTAAAAGAGCTAGAGAAGTAAGAGCAAACAAATCCAATAGCTAGCAGAAGACAAGAAATAACTAAGATCAGAGCAGAACTGAAGGAGAGACATGAAAAACCCTTCAAAAAAATCAATGAATCAAGAAGCTGCTTTTTTGAAAAAATTAAATTAGACCACTAGCTAGACTAATAAAGAAGAAAAGGGAGAAGAATCAAACAGACACAATAAAAATGATAAAGGGGATATCACCACTGACCCCACAGAAATACAAACTACCATCAGAGAATACTATAAACACCTCTATGCAAATAAACTAGAAAATCTGGGAGAAAGGGATACATTCCTGGACACATACACCCTCCCAAGACTAAACCAGAAAGAAGTCAAATCCCTGAATAGAGCAATAACAAGTTCTGAAATTGAGGCAGTAATTAATAGTCTATCAACCAATAAAAGCCCAGGACCAGACAGATTCACAGCTGAATTCTACCGGAGATACAAAGAGGAGCTGGTCCCATTCCTTCTGAAACTATTCCAAACAATTGAAAAGGAGGGACTCCTCCCTAACTCATTTAATGAGGCCAGGATCGTCCTGATACCCAAACCTGGCAGAGACACAACAATAAAAGAAAATTTCAGGCCAATATCCCTGATGAACATCAATGCAAAAATCCTCAATAAAATACTGACAAACCGAATCTAGCAGCACATCAAAAAGCTTATCCACTGTGATCAAGTCAGCTTCATCCTTGGGATGCAAGGCTGGTTCAACATATGCAAATCAATAAACATAATCTGTTGCATAAACAGAACCAATGACAAAAACTACATGATCATCTCAATAGATGCAGGAAAGGCCTTCGATAAAACTCAACACTTCTTCATGTTAAAAACTCTCAATAAACTAGGTATTGATGAAACATATCTCAAAATAGTGAGAGCTACTTATGATAAACCCACAGCCAGTATCATACTGAATGGGCAAAAGCTGGAAGCATTCCCTTTGAAAACCAGCTCAAGACAAGGATGCCCTCTCTCACCACTCCTATTTGACATAGTGTTGGAAGTTCTGGCCAGGGCAACCAGGCAAAAGAAAGAAATAAAGTGTATTCAAATAGGAAGAGAGGAAGTCAAATTGTCTCTGTTTGTAGACGACATGATTCTATATTTTTAGAAAACCCCAGCATCTCAGCCCAAAAATTCCTTAAGCTGATAAGCAACTGCAGCAAAGTCTCCAGATACAAAATCAATATGCAAAAATCACAGACATTCCTATACACCAACAATAGACAAACAGAGAGCCAAATCATGAATAAACTCCCATTCACAGTTGCTACCAAGAGTCTAAAATACATAGGAATACATCTTAAAAAGGGATGTGAAGGACCTCTGCAAGGAGAGCTACAAACCACTGCTCAAGGATACAAAGGGAAAAACATTCCATCCTCATGAATAGAGAGAATCAATATCGTAAAAATGGCCATACTACCCAACATAATTTATAAATTTAATTCTATTCACATCAAACTACCATTGACATTCTTCACAGAATTAGCAAAAACTACTTTAAATTTCACATGTAACCAAAAAGCCCATATAGCCAAGGAAATCTTAAGCAAAAAGAACAAAACTGGAGTCATCATGCTACCTCACTTCAAACTATACTACAAGGCTACAGTAACTGAAACAGCCTGGTACTGGTATCAAAACAGACATATAGACCAATGGAGTAGAATAGAGACCTCAGAAATAACACCACATCTACAACCATCTAAATCTTTGACAAACCTGACAAAAGCAATGGGGAAAGGATTCCCTATTTAATAAATGGTGCTGTGAAAACTGGCTAGCCATATGCGGAAAACTAAAACTGGATCCCTTCCTTACACCTTATACAAAAACTAACTCAAGATGGATTAAAGACTTACATGAAAAACCCCAAACCATAAAAATCCTACAAGAAACCTAGGCAATACCATTCAGGACATAGGCATGGGCAAAGACTTCATGATGAAAATGCCAAAAGCAATTGCAGCAAAAACAAAAATTGACAAATGGGATCTAATTAAACTAAGAGCTTCTTCACAGCAAAAGAAACTATCATCAGAGTGAACAGGCAACCTATACAATGGGAGAAAATTTTTGCAATCTACCCATCTGACAAAGGTCTAATACCCAGATTCTACAAGGAACCTAATCAAATTTACAAGAAAAAAATCAACCCCATCAAAAAGTGGGCAAAGGATATGAACAGACACTTCTCAAATGAGGACATTTATGTAACCAACAAATATATGAAGAAAAGCTCAACATCACTGATCATTAGAGAAATGCAAATCAAAACCACAATGAGATACCATCTCATGCTAGTCAGAATGGCAGTTATTAAAAAGTCAAGAAACAATGGACATTGGCGAGGCTGTGGAGAATTAAGAACAATTTTACACTGTTGGTGGGAATGTAAATTAGTTCAGTCATTATGGAAGACAGTGTTGTGATTCCTCAAGGATCTAGAACCAGAAATACCATTTGACCCAGCAATCCCATTACTGGGTATATACCCAAAGGAATGTAAATCATTCTACTATAAAGACACATGCATACATATGTTTATTGCAGCACTATTTACAATAGCAAAGAGATGGAACCAATCAAAATGCCCATCAGTGATAGACTGGATAAAGAAAATGTGGTACATATACACCATGGAATACTATGCAGCCATAAAAGGGAATGAGATTGTGTCATTTTCAGGGACATGGATGAAGCTGGAAGCCATCATCTTCAGTAAACAAACACAGGAACAGAAAACCAAACACCACATGTTTTCACTCATAAGTGGAAGTTAAACAATGAGAGCACATGGATACAGGGAGGGGAATAACACACACTGACGCCAGTTGAGGGGTTGTAGGGGAGGGGAGGGAGAGCATTAGGACAAATAGCTAATGCATGCAGGGCTTAAAACCTAGCTGAAAGGTTGATGGGTGCAACAAACCACAATGGCACACATATACCTATGTAATAAACCTGCACGTTCTGCACTTGTATCCCGGAACTTAAAGTAAAATAAAAAAAGTAATAAATTGATGAGCAAATGTCTGAACAAGTGCCCACAAAGTGCAGTATGAATCATGCCTGGAGCTTCTGGGATGTGGTGGTTTACCCAAGAGGAGCGTCTTCCCCTGTGGAGTATTTTTTCTTTTTTGCAGGCAACCAAAGGAAGGAACACTTTCTGAAATCTTTGTTTGTGAATAGGGAAGATAACTCTGGAATGTAGTGCCTGGCACTTTGTGGCGGATGATTTGCTTTCAAAATCATGGCTGATAGTTCTCATAGGCATGTAGCCAGGTTCCATGAGGGAGATTCTATGACAGACAACCAGAGAATTTCAAGCCATCTGACCCCCTTTAGTGCACAAGGAAAGAAAGTTTGTGTATAAATTGTTTGGGGGTGACAGAAGAGGTGGTGGTTATTAAAGACTGGAAGTTTGGACTAAGAAAAACAAAATGAAAAACTGTTGCTTGGATGATTCTTGGCCCATATGAATGTGAATATGGCATCAATCTTCACTAATGAGAAAGCAGCCAGTTTGAAAATCATGTTCACTTAATTATATCAACACAGCAGACACCTTCTGGGCGGTCTTCCCAGGTTGAGATAATTATCTTTCCTTTTTCCCTTTTTTTCCTGATAATTGCTTCCTCTCATCTCTGCTCACACATGTGAGTGGGTGGTTAGCAGTCATCTTTATGTCAGGTCACGTTCCCTTGATACTGATTGGACAGTTAACCAACTGAGCTGGACCAATCAGATTGTATGATTTGAAATAAATTAGTGTTGGTGGCAACAGTAACAAGTCTCTGTATTGTATCTGCCATGTGCATGGAAGAGCAGAATTAATCATTCCACAGAGTGAGAAAAGGAAAGCAAAGAGCTCCATTTATTTGTCTATTCTGGACATTTCATATAAATGGAATCATACCGTATTTTGGTCTTTTAAGTCTGACATTTCACATAGCATAATATTTTCAAGGTTCATTTACACAGTAGCAAGTATCAGTTCATTCCTTTTTATAACCCAATAATATTTCATTTGAAATTTTACTCATCCACCAATAGGTGGACAATTGGATTGATTTCACTTTTTGAGTTTTATGAATAAAGTCACTATGGACATCTGTAAACATGTTTTTGTGTGGGCATATGCTTTCATTTCTTTTGAGCATATACTTAGGAGTGGAATTTCTGGGTCATTTGGTAAATCCAGTATTTTACATTTTGAAAAACTGTTGAACTCTTTTCCACAGTGGTTGCAGCATTTTCCATAGCAATCAGCAATGAATGAAGGTTCCAGTTTCTTCATATCCTCTCCAAAATGTATTATCTTTTTAATTATAGCCATTCCAGTCTGTGTCAAGGGGCATCAAATTGTAATTTAGACTTCTTTTTCTCTGATGGCTAATGATATTAAGCATTTTTGGATTTTTATGAACAATACAACTTGGAGAAATATATATTGAGATCCTTGTCCATTTAAAAATTGAGTTATCTTTTGATTTCTCGTTTTGAGATCTCTTTATATATTCTAGATATAAATCTTTATCAGGTATATGATCAGTAAATATTTTCTCACATCCCGTGGGTTGTCCTTTCATTTTCCTGATGGTATTCCTTGAAGAACAAAGGTTTTCAGTTTTGACCAAATCTAAATTTAACCAATTAACTTTTTATTCAATTGTACTTTTGATGTAATATCTACGAAACCATTGGTTAATCAAAGGTCATAAAGTTTTACACATTTTCTTCTAATATTTTATAGCTTTAGCTCTTATATTTAGATCTTTAATCATTTAGTTTTTATATATGGTTTGAATAAAAATAACTTCTTTTTCTTTGCCAGTGGCTACATAATTGTCCCATCACCACTTGTTGAAAAGGCAGTTCTTTTCTCCTATTGCAGTGCTGTGGCAGCTTTGAAAAAAAATCAGTGGACCATGTATTAGTCTGTTCTCATGTTGCTACGAAGAAATACTAGAGACTGGGTAATTTATAAAGAAAAGATATTTAATTGAATCACAGTTCCTCATGGCTGGGGAGTCCTCAGGAAACTTACAATCATGGTGGAAGGCACCTTTTCACAGAGCAGCAGGGGAGAGAAATGAGAGCCAGCAGGGGAAATGCCAGATGCTTGTAAAACCATCAGTCTCCTGAGACTCACTCATTATCACAAGAACATCATGGGGGAAACCACTCCTATCATTCAATTACTTCCACTTGGTCCTGCCCTTGACTTGTGAGGATTATGGCGATTACAATTCAAGGTGATATTTGGGTGGGGACAAAGCCAAACCATATCAGATCATAAATGTGTTTATTTATTTACTCTAATTTCTATTCCATTGAATCATCTGTCTATCTTATGTCAATACCACACTCTGTTGATTTAGAAAGTTTTGAAATCAGAAAGTGTGAGTTTCAACTTTGTTCTTTTTCAAGGTTATTTGGCTATTCTGAGTCCGTTGCATTTCCTTATGAATAACAGAATTAGTTTACCAATTTCTGTTAAAAAAGAAAAGCTGGAATTTTGATAGAAATTACATTGAATTTGTAGGTAATTTTTTGGGGTGATATTGCCACCTTAAGAATATTGGATCTTTTGAACCTTGATTCTGAGGTGTATTTTCATTTGCTTAGGCATTCTTTGATTTATTTCAACAGTGGTTGGTAGTTTTCAGAGCATGCTTTGTACCTCTTTCTTAGCTCATCCCTAAGTACTTTATCTCTTTTTGTGCTTTTGTAAATGCAATTTTTTTCTTAATTTTCTAACTTTCATTGCTATTGTATAGAAATGCTGTTTATATTTGTATATTGATCTTGTATCTTGCATACTTTCCGAATTTGTTCATTGGTTCTAATGGTTACTAGTGGATTCCATAGGATTTTCTATATATATAATAGCATATCATATGTAATGAGAGATAACTCACTTTTTCCTTTCCAGTCTGGGTACCTTTTATTTCATTTTCTTCCCTAATTTTCTTGGCTAGAACTTCCTGTACAATGTTGAATAGAAATGGTGAGAGAAGATATCTTATCTTCTTGCTAATCTTATGGTGGCATAAGATCATCATTAGTGACAAACTTTCGCTGTTAAGTTTGATGTTAGCTGTGGGTTTTAGTAGATGCCCTTTATCAGAATGAGGAGTTTCTCTTCTATTCCTAATTTGTTGATAGTTTTTAACATGGGTTGGTTGTATATTTTGTCATGTGCTTTTTCTGTGTCCATTGAGTTGATCATGTGTTTTTGTTCTTTATTGATATGCTCATTTTGCTAATTAATTTTCTGATGTCAAACTAACCCTACACTCCTGGGATACTGTGATAAATCCCTCTCTCTCTCTCTCTCTCTCTCTCTCTCTCTTTCTCTGTGTGTGTGTATATATATATACACTTTCTGTGTGTGTGTGTGTGTGTGTATGTATGTTTATTTAACCATTATTGGTTTTATATATAAACCAATGGCAATGCAATGGGAGAAAAGAATTGCCTTTTCAACAAATGGTAAAAAATAAATAAATAAATATATGAAGCTATATGTTGTTGGATTGGTTTTCTATTTTTTTTTTGAAGAATTTTGCATTTATATTCATAGGATATACTGATTTGGAATTTTCCTTTTATATGATTTCTTTGGTTTTGATGCCAGGATGAAATTGGCCTTATAGAATGATCCAGGAAGACTTCCCTCCTCTGTTATTATTTGGAAGAGTTTGTCAAGGGTTGGTGTTAATTCTTCCTTCAATATTTTGTGGAATTTACCAGTGAAGATATCTAGACCTTGGCTTTTCTTTGTAGATTTTTCTTCTTCTTATTTTTGATTGCTAATCTAATCTGTGTACTTGTCATAGGTCTATTCAGACTTTGTATTTCTCTCTCAGTTTCACCAATTTTTATTTGTCTTTTTAGGGATTTGACCATTTCCTCTTAGGTTATGCAATCTGTTTGCACAAACGTATTCATAACGTTTATCTACAACTTGTTTTTATTTCTGCAAAGTTAGTCGCAATGTCCATTCTTTCATTACTGACTTTTTAAACTACTTGGGTTTTTTTTTCTCCCTTTTCCTTGGTGAGTCCAGGTAAAGGCTTATCAATTTTGTTGATATTTTTTAAAAACCAACTTTTGGTTTTGCTGATTCTTCTCTGTTTTTTTAATGATATATTTCATTAATTCAGCTCTAATGTTTATTTTATCCTTTCTTATGATGCTTTAGGTTTAGTTTGCTTTTCTTTTCCACTGTCTTAACGTGGAGCATTAGGTTATTAATTTGAGAATTTATATTTTTATATAAGCATTAACTACTTATATTCTTACTATTTCCATCTGAACACTGTGTTAGCTACATCCCGTAATTTTGGTGTACTGTGTCTTCATTTTCATTAATCTCATAAAGTTTTCTAGTTTCCCTTGTTATTTATTGGCCGGCTGGTTATTTAGCAGTGTATTAATTTCAAAACATTTGTTAATTTCTCAAGTTTATTTACATTTTCTAAATTTCTGATTTCAGTCTATTATGATCTGACAACATTATTTGTATGATTTTAATTCATTTAACTGTGACTTGATTCATGCCCTAGATTATGGTCTATAATGGAGCATTTCCTTGTGCACTTAAGAAGAATATATATTTTGTTGTTGTTATGTGGAGTATTTTATAGATATGTTAGGTCAAACTGGTTTATAATGTGGTTTGAGTCTTCTATTTCCATGTTGATCTTCTTTCTAGTTGTCCTACTCATCATGAAAGTAGGGAATTCAAGACTCCCACTAGTATTGTTGAATTTTCTATTTATTCTCTCAGTTCTGTCCATTTTTGCTTCATAGATTTGGGGCTGTTGGTGAACATGTATTTATAATTGCTATTTCTTCCTAATATATTGACCACTTATCATTTAAAAATGTCCCTTTTAACTTTAATTTTTAAAAAAATGACCAAAAAGGTCGGGTGTGGTGGCTCATGCCTGTAATCCCAGCACTTTGGGAGGCCAAGCCAGGTGGATCACAAAGTCAGGAGTTTGAGACGAGCCTGACCAACTTGGTGAAACCCCGCCTCTACTAAAAATATAAAAACTAACTGGGCGTGATGGTGCATGCCTGTAATCCCAGCTACTCAGGAGGCTGAGGCAGGAGAATCACTTGAACCTGGAGGCAGAAGTTGCAGTGAGCTGAGATTTCTTGCCACTGCATTCCAGCCTGGGTGCCAGAACGAGACTCCATATCCAAAATAAATAAATAAATAATAAAATAAAAATAAAAAAATGACCAATACAATTGTATTTATTTTGTACAACATGATGTTTTGAAGTATATATATATATACACATATATATACATATATACATACACACACACACACACACACACACACACACATACTGTGTCTAGTAACATTAAAAATCCATCTTATGTTTATTTTATATAGCCACTCTGGCTTTCCTATTGTTGTTGTTTGGATGATACATGTCCCTCTATCCTTTTCCTTTCAATCTAATTTATCTTTAAAAATATATATTTTTTAATTTTTAGTTTTTGTGGGTATATAGTGGGTGTTTATGGGGTATACATGAGATACTTTGATATGAGCATACAATGTGTAGTAATCACATCAGCGTAAATGGTATATCCACAACCGAATTTATCTTTGAATTCAAAATATTTCTCCTATAGACAACATAGTTGGATCTTCCATTTTAATCCACTCTGTTAATCTGCCTATTTGTTGAATTGTTAAATTAGTTAACATGAATATTATTATTGCTATGTTTGAATTTACATTTTCTACTTTACTCTGTTTCCTATATGTCTCATATCACTTAAATTTTCTAGTGTAACTTTTTTTTTTTTTTGAGATGGAGTCTCGCTCTGTCGCCCAGGCTGGAGTGCAGTGGCCGGATCTCAGCTCACTGCAAGCTCCGCCTCCCGGGTTTACGCCATTCTTCTGCCTCAGCCTCCCCAATAGCTGGGACTACAGGTGCCCGCCACCTCGCCCGGCTAGTTTTTTGTATTTTTTAGTAGAGACGGGGTTTCACCGTGTTAGCCAGGATGGTCTCGATCTCCTGACCTCGTGATCCGCCCATCTCGGCCTCCCAAAGTGCTGGGATTACAGGCTTGAGCCACCGCGCCTGGCCTCTAGTGTAACATTTTAATTTCTTTAATGATATCTTCACTCTTTTTGAGTTATTTTCTTAATAGTTGCTAAGGGGTTTACCATATATCTTATCAGTGAAACTTCAGATTTTATAACTTAATTCCAGTGAGATACAGAAGCATTAATTTTATATAACTCCTTCCTCTTACCCCTTTTTGTGCTATATTTGTTATAGATAATTACATGTCTATATGTTATAAACACAATGCATTATTATAATTAGACTTTATATAATGTTATGTCTCAGAAGCATAGAGAAGAGGTAGAGCAAGTACATATTTAGATAGTTTGTTTATTAACTTCCTCATGTACCATTTCTGGCTTGCTCATTTTATTTGATTCTGTGAATCAGAGTTTCCATTTGGTGTCATTTTCTTACTCTCCTACAGTTTTGCTCCCACCTATATTCTTTTTGCTATTATTGTTAAATATATTACATTTATTCATGTTATTGACCCAACAATATAATTGTATACATGCTGTTTTATATTATTGCTTTTAAAGCAGTTAAGAAGGGAAGAAAAAGAAATACACTTTCATACTGTCTCTTATAATTATGTAATTGCTTTTACTGGTACTCTTCTAATTTCAACATTTATTTTAGAAATGTGGGTACATGTGTATATTTTTTACATGGGAATATTTCATGGTGCTGAGACATGGAGTATGGATCCTGTCACCCAGGTAGTGAGAATAGTGCCTGATAGTTTTTTAACCCATCCTGTCACCCTCTACTCTATAGTAGTCCACAGTGTCTGTTCTCGTACTTATGTCTACGTGTGCTCGATGTTTAGCTCCCACTTGCAAGTGAGAACATGCAGTATTTACTTTTCTGTTCCTGTGTTAATTTGCTTAGGATTGTGGCCTCCAGCTCCATCTATGCTGCTGCAAAGGACATGACTTCATGCTTTCTTTGTTTTTGTGGCTGCATAGCACACCAAGGTGTATATATCCCACATTTCTTTATCCAGTCTACCTCTGATGGACACCCGAGTAGATTCTGTGTCTTTGCTATTATGAATAGTACAGCAGTGAACGTATGAGTTCATGTGTCTTTTTGGTAGAATTATTTATTAAAAATTTGAAAAACAACAAACGCTGGCAAAGCTGTAGAAAAAAGAAAACACTTCTAGTGGGAATGTAAATTAGTCCAGCCCCTGTGGAAAGCGGTCTGAAATTTTCTGAACTGAAAACAGGGCTACCATTAGACCCAGCAATTCCGTTACTGGGTATACACTTTTTTAAAAATGTGGATTCAGATTACTGTCTAGGTAACTTGCTTTCAGTTTGAAGAACTTCCTTTTATCATTTCTTGTAAGGTGGGGCTGCTAGCAACTCTTTCTCTTAGTTTCTGTTTATCAAGAATATATTAATTTCTCCTCATTTTTGAAAGATAGTTTTGCTAGTTGTAGGATTCTTGGTTGACAGTTTACTTCTTGAGCCTTTTGAATGTTATCCTGCTGTCCTCAGGTTTTATTATTTCTGACGAGAAGTCAGCTGTTAATTTTACTGGGTTTCTTTTATACAAGATGAGTCATTTTTCTTTTGCTGTTTTAAGTATTTTCTCTGTGTCTTTGTCTTTCATAATTTTTACTGTGATGTGTCTGTGTGAGAATCTCTTTGTCTCTATTCTACTTGAAGTCTGAACTTAGATGTGTAGACTAAAATTTTTATTAAATTTGGGGATGTTTTCAACCATTATTTCTTCAAATATTTTTCTACTCCTTCCTCTTTCTACTCTTCCTAGAATTCTCATCATTCATCTATCTATCTATCTATCTATCTATCTATCTATCTATCTATCTATCTATCATCTATCTATCTATCTATCCATCCATCCATCCATCCATCCATCTATCTATCTGTATCAGGATGCTTAATGATGACCACAATTCTCTTAAGCTCTGTTCACTTTTACTGATTGTTTTTTCTCCTTTGTTCCTTGGATTGCATAATCTCTATCAATCAGTGTATCCTCAGTTTTGCTGCTTATTTCTTCTTCCACCTCAAATCTATTTTGAACTAATCTAGCAAATTTTTCATTTAAGTTTTTCTGCTTTTCAACTCTGCAATTTTCATTTGGTGTTTTTTTAAATTTCTGATATTGTCTATTTATTGATACATTGTCATAGTGCCTTCTTTAACTTCTTTATGCTAATTCTGAACATATTTATGTCTTTAAAGATATTTCTACAATATTTAAAAATATTTATAATGGCTGCTTTCAAATCTTTGTTAAGTTGAACATCTGTGCTCTCTCACAGGCAGTATCTGGTACCTGTTTTGGTTTTTTACCACTGTGAGTGGTGTAGGGGCCAATGCTAAACTTCCGCTTTGCCTTCTGAAGACTTGCTGAAAAATCAGCTGACAAAAGGCAGATTAATAGGAGAAAAGTCATACAAATTTATTAATGTGCAAAGAAGTCATACAAAGAATTCAAAGAAATGGCTTAATGGTTGACACTTTTATACCATCTCAAGGTTACAGAAAGAATGGAGGCTTGGACCGTGGCAAAAGAGGTCATAGGAGAGGCAGAAGAGGAAGCCTGGCTGGCAAAGGTGGTCTTGCCGTGTGGCTGAAACCCCACAAGGAGCAGTCTTCAGAGAAGAGATAGTAAATGTTTCTTTCAGGCCTTTAAAGTTGTCAGGCTTATTTCCTAGATCTGCACAAGAGAGGGTCCTCAGAGAAAGCCCTATCAATGCAGAGTATCTACAGATGCAAATCTCTTCCACAAAAGACAGCTTTGCAAAGCTACTTCTGTTTTCAGGTCCTCTGAACAGCCATCTAAAAATACATCAAAATATATTTTAATAATGAAATATTTAGTTTCCTTCAGTGGGTAACATTTTTCTGTTATGAACTTAATTTTTTGTCCCCCCACCCAATTCATGTGTTGCAGCCCTAACGACCAACATGATGGTTTTTGGAGATGGGGCCTTTGGGAGGTAGTTAAGTTGAGATTAGTCATGAGGATGGGACTCTGTGATGGGATTAGTGCCGTTATAAGAAGAGAAAGACGGAGACATCTTCTCTCCATATGCATTAGGAATGGCCATGTGAGCACACAGTGAGAAGCTGCTGTCTACAAGCCAGAAAGTGGGTGTCCACTAATAACCAAGTCTGCTAGCATCTTTATCATAGACTTCCCATCTTCCAGAACCATGAGAAATAAATTTCTGTTGTTTAAACCACCCAGTCTGTGGTATTTTGTTGTAACAGACCAAGCTGACTAAGATACTATTTCTTTTCATGTTTGTGATTTTTTATTGTTTTTGAAAGCTTGACATTTCAGATAATACATTTTACCACTCTGGGTACTGATCTCTATGCCCATGGCTTTTTGCTGTTTGCTTATTTGTTCGTTTAGCAACCTGACTGATAAATTTAATTAAAGTCTATTTCCCTTCCAATGTGAGCACCTTATGTCACTTCTCAGAAGGCACATCCCTGGGCATGTTGATAGTCACCCTGCTATGACAGGGATTTTAGTAGAGCTCTGTCACTGCCTTTTTTTTGCTTTCTTTCTTTTTCTTTCTTTTCTTTCTTTTTTTTTTTTTTTGAGACAGAATTTCGCTCTTATTGCCCAGGCTAGAGTGCAGTGGCGAAATCTTGGCTCACCGCAACCTCCACCTACCAGGTTCAAGCGATTCTCCTGCCTCAGCCTCCCGAGTAGCTGGGATTACAGGTGTGCACCACCACCCCTGACTAATTTTGTATTTTTTGTAGAGACAGGGTTTCTCCATTTGGTCAGGCTGGTCTCGAACTCCCAACCTCAGGTGATCCACCTCCCTTGGCCTCCCAAAGTGCTGGGATTACAGGTGTGAGCTACCACGCCAGCCTCTTACATGATATTTCTGTTAAATTCACTTCTGTTGGTATCATACCAAGGTGTTAGGCTCCACTACTTTCCAGCCTATCATTCTGTTATTTCTAATAATGCCCCAGGGCATAAGCTGTTCCACAGTCTGATACATTAAATTCAGGCCTCTCTGAGGGGTAGTGTTTGAGGCATCTCTGAGGTTTGTCCAGACCCCAGAAGAGCTCTTTATCTGATTCTTTCTGGGAAACTGACTTTGAGTTTATATATTAATAGTTGCTCACCTGCAGCTACCAGTCTCCTTTTAATTGCTGACTACAAAATAACTATCTCCATTATTTTTGAGAATACCCTTAGGTTTGAACTTCCTCACACTCTGGTCCATAAAGACTGAGTTCCTTTAGGGACAACTTGGGAGCTCTTTGTTCTTATGACCTGCCCCTCTTCCTCTTAAAAATCGGAGACACCAGGTACAGTGGTCCACTTTACTCTGGGTGACACCTTTATTTTAAAAGCAAGGTGCTGGGTGGGGACAGTAGCCTGTAGTCTTCTCAGCCTGCCTCTCCCAAATTGGAACTTATGCCCTGTGAGTAAGCTGGGTATTCGGTGAGGTGAGGGTGATTCGGCCATAGTAGTCTCAACTTGCCATGCATGAGGAGGGGCATCTGACCTGCAAGTAGGGCTGGGTGGAGGAAGGAAGCCTGTTTTCTCTCAGTCACACTGACCCGGTATTTAGACTCTGCCACATGGAGCTAGAGTGGAGATGAGGAATGTTGGGAGTCTGCCTCCCCTTGGGAAATAACATAGCTATACCTGGCATATGTTGGTAGTAAGAGCCCCATCTTTGACCACATCTGTCTGAAATAGAGATTCTGTTATTCTCAGTTGGGTAGTGTGGAAGAAGGAAGTCGGTTCTGGCTCACATGCCACTTTCTTTCTGAGATTTCAGAGATTTTCTTTTTTTTTTTTTGAGACGGAGTCTCGCTCTGTCTCCCGGGCTGGAGTGCAGTGGCCGGATCTCAGCTCACTGCAAGCTCCGCCTCCCAGGTTCACGCCATTCTCCGGCCTCAGCCTCCCGAGTAGCTGGGACTACAGGCGCCCGCCACCTCGCCCGGCTAGTTTTTTGTATTTTTTTAGTAGAGACGGGGTTTCACCGTGTTAGCCAGGATGGTCTCGATCTCCTGACCTCGTGATCCACCCGTCTCGGCCTCCCAAAGTGCTGGGATTACAGGCTTGAGCCACCGCGCCCGGCCCAGAGATTTTCTTAAATCGATGACTCCTTATTTGATGTCTGCCCTTAGGATGGTTTCCATTTAAATGGTTAAACCAGTTTCCTTTAAATGTTTGTTTTTTTAAAAGAATACAGATTTTCTCCAATTATGATTGTTTTGGTGGAGAGTGGGTCCACAGAGCTCCTCATAGAGCCAAGTCATCTCCAAAGTCAGCACTTCAGACGATTATGTTAATAATGTTAGGTGGTATGTAAATATCATACCAATCTTAAAGGTAGTATGCAATTGACTCCAGTTTGGTAACCACTGAAGTAACATACTTGTAGTACCCTAAACTGTCAAGTTTATCAATATTAGTTATTCTTTTTAAATTTATGGTATTCTCTGAGATTACTGAAATCTGTAAGGAAGTAAGGCAGTTGGAAGTGCAGTGCGAGGCAGCAAGCGTTCTGCCCCTGACTGACCTTGAGACTTTGGTAGTGGTAGAGGCAGTGGGAAGTGAGGTTTTGATTGAGTTATCTCTGCAAAGGTGTCAAATGACCATGTTGCCCCAATGATTTTCTTCTGGCTGTTTTTGAAACAGCTAACTGTGTACTTGCTGGGTAAAGGGAGCAGCACTTGGATTGGCACTCAGAATCTCTGTACACAAAAATCCAGGCAAAGAGTCAGCATCTGGCTTCCCAAGAAGCTCTGCTCATCTGTGTTCTGCAGGCTATTCTGGGCCTTGTAAGTGCCCTGGACCATCTGCCTGCTGTGGCATTTCTTTATATTTATTTTTTGAGACAGAGTCTCACTCTGTCACCCAGGCTGACATGCAGTGACACGATCTCGGCTCATTGCAACCTCTGTCTCCCAGGTTCAAGCCATTCTTCTGCCTCAGCCTCAGCAGGGATTACAGGTGTGTGCCACCACGCCCAGCTACTTTTTATACTTTCAGTAGAGACAGGGTTTCACCATGTTAGCCTGGCTGGTCTTGAACTCCTGACCTCAGGTGATCCACCCACCTTAGCCTCCCAAAGTGCTGGGATTACAGGCGTGAGCCACCACACCCAGCCCTGCTGTGGCATTTAACTGGGTATCTGGCCTCTGTGGGAGGCAGGATTTATAGTCTGTTCTGAAGAGCCTGACCCCAGGCTGCTGGACAGGGGGATCCATATCCTTAAAGATACCCAGTTATTAGAATATTATAAGCATTGCATCTTCCTGCAAGACAAGAGAGAGTCAGGTGACTCATACCATTTCGTGAGAGGAAAGGGAGGCTCCTGTGACCAGAAATCTGTTTTGAAACAAGCACCCTCTGTATAAGGAGTTGCCAACAGTGATTTAGGGAAGACAATTGAGCATCGGACTCTTCAACTGAGTTATAATATTGATCTTGAGTGAGTAGGAGGTGCTGTCATTCTGGGACTTCTGTTTAGTCATCAATAAGATGGGTATCTTAATGGCACCTTCAAATGAGATTTATAAGTCATACTTGTGATGTGTCAGCAGTGCCTTTCAATTGTGCCTACTGTGTGCTTTCAGGAAATACATCTCTTCAGCATTTCTTCAAACATGGCACATGTGCCACTGGGGGTGTATCAAATGAGGCTTGGTGGCACATAGACATACCTTTCAAGATTTTTAATATCTATACATTTATTTTTAATGTACTTTAGAAACTAATATCATTATCACAAAGAATTACAGGTATATTCTTGCTTGGGACAAAGCTGAGTAGGCAGAGCTCAGTTGGCCTTTCCCAAACTGTCTGAATTTGAAGAACAGTGGCCAGTCACGCCTATGAAAGTTATAAATCTTTAGCAAGTGAGCCTCCTTCCAGAAGTTAATGGAAGGATGGAGAGATCAGATGTTATAGATCACCAATAAAATATTGCATATTATCACTTCAAAGCAGCTTAATGTGCTGTCTTTCTCCAGTGAGAAACCAAACTTGTTTAAGATCTGAAGACATGACAAAAGCTATGAGAGTCCCACACTGTAATAGTCCATTCTCACACTGCTAATAAAGACATACCTGAGACTGGGTAATTCATAAAGAAAAGAGGTTTAATTGACACACAGTTCTGCATGGCTTGGGAGGCCTCAGGAAACTTACAATAATGGTGGAAGGGGAAGCAAACAAATCCTTCTTCACATGGTGGCAGGAAGGAGAAGTGCCAAGCAAAAAGGGAAAAAGCCCCTTATAAAACCATCAGATCTTGTGACAACTCCCTTACTATCACAAGAATAGCAGCATGGGAGTAACTGCCCCAATGATTCAATTGCCTGCCACCGGGTCCCTCCAATGACACGTGGGGATTGTGGGAACTACAATTCAAGATGAGATTTGGTTGGTGACACAGCCAAACTATATCACACAGACAACTGAACTTCGGGAGACTTGGCCCAAGATATGCCATTGATTCAAACCTCATAAGAAGTTAAATCGCCATTAATAAATACATTCCATTAATCCATAAATACATTTTGAGACTTTCATGGTGCCAGGTGTGCCAGAGACACTTAGATAATTAAGACCTGATTTATGACCTTGAATGGGTCACATTTATAAATGCTCCCGTAAACATGGGTAAAATGTAAAAGTAAAATGGGGGCACACGAGTGTTGTGATTGGAGAGACAGGGAAGACTTTATGGAGAAGGTGATGTTTGAGCTGTGTCTTCAGGGGTGCACAGGACGCAAACAAGAATGATGAGGGCATCAGAGAACATAAGAGCAAGAATTATAAAAGCAAGGTGAATGTAAGGAATGATGATCTCTTCAAGTAGAGGGAAGGGGGAGTTTGAGTGTTAGGTGCATGTTGGTGGGAGGAAGGGAGCAGGGCATGAGGTTAGAAAGACAGATGGAGATTTGAAGACCATCAAAACTCTGCTAAGGTATGTGGACCAAATTTATGGATCACAGTGGCAGATACAAGACATGCATGTGGTAAGACACTGCTCCCTAGCATGTGGCCATAGTAGACATCACTAATCAATTCCAGCACTCCTTCATGCTGGAGTCCAGATTCCTTCTCAAGCAGAACTCCCTTGAATAACAACTATGAATTGATTTGCATTGGCCAGCAAGATGAACCTATTTCCTATTTCTGGTAGAGTCTGTGGGGAACCGGCAAAAGTTTTTAATAAGGAATGGAGAGCATGATGCTAATGAGGACAAGATATGGACCTCAAAGTGTGATATACTTTCCTACCTTTCCTGTGGCATCATACTGTATATATATATCAGGATGATGTGATCATAAAATGATAGGCCTTGAGACAAATCTATCCCAAAGACATGCTCTATTTGTTTAGAAAAGTACTTTAAAACTATACATACTTAGATGCCAATATTGTATCACTAAGAATCTAGATTTCCCATTTCTCTTGAAAAATCAGGAGCTGTCTGAACACAGTCCTTGCATTCCCACATAGCAGCAGTGGGCTCAGCTGAGATCCTTTTCAGTGGGGCTTGGGGTGTGCTCCCTGCAGTCCATGTCCCTGTCATTCACAGCAGACCTTCCTCATTTAGGTCACCTCCCTGTTCTCAACGCGGATTTGGTTGTTGAGTTAACTCCCACCAGCACCTCCCTGAAGCTCCATCCCTGGCCAGTTGTGCTGAAAAATGTGGCTTAATTACATGTTTAAACTGAATGCTATTACAAATATGTTAGATAAGATTACCTGCATTAGATAAGTTACACTAGAATAGCATGTTAGATGTGATTATCTTAATTTATTGCTAATGTAAATCAAGGGTTTCACAAAGCAGAGTCTTTTTAAAGTAAGAATCACTGTGAGTCACCGTGGGAGCCAGGTCTGAGGCCATACAGAACTAGAACTTTCGTAGCCAGGATTCTAACCAGCCTTTCCTGTGCTGGAAAGGACTCACAGTCAAGAAAGGTGTAGATCCTGCAGACTGCATGGAGGCCATGCTTTCACATCAAGACTTCCTCGGTGACTCGCTCAGCCTGGCTGTGTTCTTATTTGCTGAGTCTCTCTCTGGAAATCTCCACTTTGAGTGTGAGTTTAGGTGTCCAGCCTTCTCTTGGCAGCACTGAACAGATCTTAACTTCTGCCATGTCTTTTCACCTTGGGCTTGTCTAGAAACCTTTTTTCTGCTCTCGTTCTGGAGCAAGTGGTGAGGAGGACATAATTTGTATTTACTTTTCCCTTTTCTCGAAGTCTCAGAGACAGAAATGCTCAGCTAACAATTTTTATACCTTGAGTTCACAATTCACAGCATTCATTTTATAAACATTTCTTTTCTAAAATAAATGTTTATAGTTTCAATACAAGTTTAGAAAACACAAACCCTGCAACGCCCTGTCTCTTTCTCCCCAAAAGTGTTTATCTTTTCTTTGACTAATTTATGTGCAGACGCTGAACACCTAAGCGTGTGGCTTTAGCACCTGTGGGATGGCACCTAATTAACAGCGCTTTTCTCCAGTAGGTTCAGGGAGTGCAGTCAGAACTGGGGCTGGGCAGTACAATATGCTGGGTTTTCACCAGATCATCAACCCCCAATCCCTTCTCGGGCACCATTTCATGAATAAGAAGTGCTTAGATATTTTCCTAGGCTTACAAATGTTGGTGGTGCTCTTTAAATCTCCCCATGCCGTGAAATAAATGCCAAAACGAAAACATCCTACAGATAAACATATACTAAACTTTGTAATCAAATCATAATCTTGGGCCTGCATTGCTTGTATAGTCTTGATAAGGGGCAACATTTTGGTAACACTTGACTATAAAGGTAGAATCAAACCTTGTTCCATGTGGTCTGGACAGGGCTGTTTCTCCTTGGGTAAGAGTATTCTGTTGTCTTTCTAGGGGAGTCCTACCAAGCAGATTCCAGAGATTGTCTGTGCTCTATGCTGGTGCCATCTAATAGGGAGTGAGATAAGGTCAGGTTGTGGGGGTCTTTGAGGCCTGTTGGAACAGAGATGTCCTGGGAATCTCAAATTGAGATGAGTATCAGCCCCTTCTTGTAGTTGGCTTGGGCTGAACACAGCCACTGAGTCTTGGCATCTTGTAAGATGAATCTACTCATCTTATAAGTAAACCCTACTGTCCTACTAATCATTATATTTTACAATATTTTGCACTTGAGTCTGTCGCCTTCACTTAGTTGGGCTTCCTGCAGGGCATCGCCTCTCTGATTCACTTTGTGTCCCCAGAGTCCTGCCCAGAGCCCACCACATAACATCGCTGGCCCCAAGGCAGGTCTGAATTTTAACCTCACACTCAGTGTGAACTCTATGCTTTTAAGACAGTGGCTTTTCCTCTTGGGGCTACATCTCCACTAAGTGGGCACAGATCAGACCTCTGAGTTCTTATTCAGTGCCAAGATGTTAAGATTCTTTGATGGAAGTGTGTTGAATGAGATGGGAAGAGAAAACAGTGCGGTGATGCCCATTTTGCCCACCCTGCCCCAAGGCCCACAGTGGCTGGGAGGCCTGGACATTCAGTCAGTTACAGGCTCAGCACTGAGCAAACCACCAGAGAGAGATGAAGAAATGGCATGTCCCAGCCAAGGCCCAATCATGGAGGCCAGATGGACCTGTGTGAATACGAATTGATAAAAAGAAATGTAGCCAAGTGCAAAGCATCATGATCAGACCTTGAAGGGCTGAGCTAGGGAGATCTTTTGGAAGTAGGGGCTGAGAGTGACTTCCACTGCTGGTGAGGGGCAGGGAGGGGCTCCCAGGACCTGCCAGTTGCCAGCTGTATGATCCTGGACAGCCCACTTCATCTCATTTATTCTGCACCATTCTTGTGTGTCTACAGTGTTCCAGGTTCCATCCATGATCTTGGGGTGCAGAAAATCAAATAAGGCAACAACCTTGTCTTCAAAGGACTTATATCACCGTCCACTAAGGGCAGAGAAGTGTTAACAGGTTAGGTCTTAGCGTGAGAAGATACAAAGGTGACTGGGCATTCCTCAAGCCCCAAGGTTCATGGACTTATTGTCCTCGAGCTCACTGTGATAATTATTTGACTTTGCATATTCATTTCTAAAATAATCTTTAAAAACATATCATCCTATGCCATTGACAAGAGACTCAAAAATTGCCACTCAAATTTAGTTATGATGCTTGCGTTTGTGTTCATGATCTTACTAGAGCCCAGTGTTTGTGTGCGGTCCTTTTTCTTCAGCCATATCTGGTCAGAACAATGTTTTCCAGAGTTACTTAGGTCAGTGCCTTTCTCCCCCACCTGCTTCAGTGAGATCCTCCAAACATTGTGGTTGATGTTTGGATTAATATGTACAGAGTAAAATTTGCTTTTTGTGTAGTTTCTATGCAGTTCTATGGGTTTTGATGCATCGTCATATATAAACAGTTCTGTCATGCCCTCTCCAAATTCTGTCATGCTGTCCGTTTTAGTTAACATCACTCTCACCTCTCTCAACCACTGACTCATTTTGTGTTCTTACAGTTTGTTTCTTCCGGGACAGGACATAAGTGGAATAATATAATATGCAGTCTTTTGGATTTGACTTCTTTCCCTAAAAAATACATTGAAAATTCATCCATGTTATTGTGTGAATTGATAGTGGGTTTCTTTTTATTGCTGTGTAGGATTCCATTGCATGGATTTACCACAGTTTATCTATTTGCCTGTTGAAGGACATCTGGCTGTTTCTAATCTGCTATAAACATTCACATAAAAATTTTTGTGCAAACATGTTCTCAGCTCACCTAAGTGTGGATTAATGGATCATATAGTAAAGTGAATGTTTAACTTTATAATAAATTGCCAGACTGTTTTCAAAGGTAGTTGTACAACTTTTCATTCCTACCAAAAATGAATGAGAATTCCTGTTGCTGCTCCACACTCTCAACAACATATGGTATTGAAATATTTTTCTTCTGCCATTCTAATGAGTTTGTAGTGTTATCTCTTAGTGGTTTGAATTAGTATTTCCCTGATAATTCTTGCTGTTATGCATTTTTTCTGTACTTATTTGCTGTCTGTAAATCATTTTCCTTAATGAAATGTTTTTAAGTCTTTTGCCAGTAAAATATGGTTGTGCTATTTTGGTATATTTTATTTTTACTTTTGTTACTAATATTAATACACAATACATTGTTACTAGTTTTGCTTTAGATAATTAGCTATTTTTTCAGAACAATTATAACTCTGAAAAAATGAATTTTATTCTTCCTTAAATTATTCCATTCTTAAGTGTAGATCTAGATTTCCAACTGATACCTTCTTTTTTCCACCTGAAGGACTTTCTTTAATATGTCTTATGTATTCCTTTTGGTTTTCACCAGTTTAAGTATTACATGCCTAGGTGTTTGTTTCCATTCATCTGTTGATGTACACGGAGGTTACTCTACACATTAACTTAGTCCCCCCACTTTAAAACTTTTTGTTGTTTCTATTTATATTTTGTTGTACTGTCTATGTCCTGAAGAGTTGTTACAGTTATTATTTTTGTTTGGTTCATTATTAAGTCTCTCTACTTAGGATAAGAGTAGATTACCCATCCCAGTTACAGTGTTATAATATTCTGTATTTTTCTGTGTACTTAACTATTACTAGTGAGTTTTGTACCTTCAGGTGATTACTTATTGCCCATTAATGTCCTTTTCTTTCTGATTGAAATACTCCCTTTAGCATTTCTTATAGGACAGGCCTGATGATGAAATTCCTCAGCTTTTGCTTGTCTGGGAAAGTCTTTGTTTTTCCTTTATGTTTGAAGGATATTTTGGCCAAGGATATTTTTTTCCCTCCTTCAGCACTTTAAATATGTCATGCCACTCTCTTCTGGCCTTTAAGGTTTTTACTGAAAATTCTGCTGCTAGATGTATTGAAGCTCCATTATATGTTATTTATTTCTTTTCTCTTGCTATTTTTAGGATCTATTCTTTATCCTTGATATTGGAGAGTTTGATTATTAAATGCCTTGTAGTAATCTTTGGGTTAAATCTTCTTGGTGTTCTATAACCTTCTTGTGCTTGGATAGTGACTTTTTTGTAGGTTTGAAAAGTTCTCTGTTATTATCCCACTAAATAAAGTTTCTACCTGTCTCTTTCTCTACCTCCTCTTCGAAGCCAATAACTCTCAGATTTGTCCTTTTGAGGCTATTATCTTGTAGGTGTGCTACAAGAAAATAGATCTTGTAGGTGTGCTTCCTTGATTTTTATTCTTTTTTTAAATTTTGTATCCTCTGGAGATATATTTTCGAATAACTTGTCTTCAAGCTCACTGATTCTTTCTTGAATCTCCTTGGTCAGTTCTGCTAATTAGTAACTCTAGTGCATTCTTCAGTATGTCAATTGCATTTTTCAGCTCCAGAATTTCTGCTTATTTTTAATTATTTCAATCTCTTTGTTAAATTTATCTGATAGAATTCTGAATTCCTTCTCTGTGTTATCTTGAATTTCTTTGAGTTTCCTCAAGACAGCTATTTTGAATTCTGTGTCTGAATGGTCACATATCTCTGTTTTTCCAGGATTGATCTCTTGTGCTTTATTTAGTTTATTTGGTGAGGACATGTTTTCGTGGATTGTCTTGATACTTGTAGATGTTTAAATGTGTCTGGGCATTGAAGAGTTAAGTATTTATTATAGTCTTTACTACCTGGGCATGTTTGTACCTGTTCTTTTTGGGAAGGCTTTCCAGGTATTCAAAAGGACTTAGGCATTGTGATCTAAGCTGTTTCTGCTTTAGGGGGCACCCCAAGTCCAGTAATGCTGTATTTCTTGCAGACTCATAGTAGTACCCCCATGATGGTCTTAGTTAAGATATGGGAGAATTCTCTGGTTTATTAGGCAGAGATTCTTGTTCTTTTCCCTTCCTTTCTTCCAAACAAATGGAGTCTCTCTCTCTGTTCTGAGCCACCTGAAGCTGGGAGTGGAGTGACATAAGCACCCCTGTGGCCACTCCAACTATGACTCTGCTGGGTCAGACCTGAAGCCAGCACAGCACTGGGTCTCATCCAAGGCCCGCTGTAACCACTCCCTGGCTACCAGTTATGTTTGCTCAAGGCCCTGGGGATCTACAATCAGCAGGTGGCAAAGTCAGCCAGGTTGGTGCCCTTTCCTTCAGGATGGTGAGTTTCCTCAGGTCCTGGGTAGGTCCAGAGGTGCTGTCTGGGAGCCAGGGACTAGATTCAAAAACCTTAGAAGTCCACCTGGTGTTCTACTGTACTGCAGCTGAGATGACACTCACACCACTAGACGCAGTCCTTCCCACTCTTCCTTCCCCTTTCCACATGCAAAGAAGCCTCACCCTGGGGCCACCACTGCCACAGGCCCATAGAGAGTACTGCCAGACTACCGCCCATGTTCCCTTAAGGTCCAAGATCTCCTCAGTCAGCTTGTAGTGAAGGCTACCTGGCCTGAGGCTCACCCTGCAGGGCAGTGGGCTCCCCTCTGGCCCATAGCATGCCCAGAAATGCCATCCAAGAGCAAGTCTTCTAATTGGGGGCCCCAAGAGCCCACTTGGTGCTCTACCCTTGTGTGGCCAAGCTGCCACCTAAGGTGCAAGAGAAATCCTGTACTTTTCCCTCTGCTTTTTTAAAGCAGGAGTCTTGTCCTGTAACCATCACAGCTGGGAATGTGCTGAGTTTCACCTGAAGCCAGCAAATCTCAGAGGCTTACCCATGGCCCTTGATGTACTACCATGATATTGCTACTGGTTTTTCAGGACCCAAGGATTCTTCAGCTAGTAGGTAATAAATGCTGCCAGGACTGGGTCCTTTCCTTCAAGGCAGTGGGTTCCCTTCTGGCCCAGGGCATGTCTAGTAATGTTATCTGGGAGCTAGGGCATAGAAAGGAGGCCTCAGGACGCTGATCAGTGCCCTATTCTGTTGTGTCTGAGTTGCTATCCAAGATACAAGACAAAGTTCTTCCCATTCTTCCTTCTCTCCTCAAGTGGAGGGAAGGGGTCTTTTGTGGTACTGTAAGCTGTGCAGCCTGGGGTTAGGGAAGGGTGATACCAGCACTCCCTTAGCTACCCAAGCTGGTGTCTCAGTAGGTCCTGTGCCCCCAGGTCCACTGGCCCTGGGCCCAGTTCAGCACTAGGACTTGCCTAGGTGTTGTAATCTTTGTGGACTAGACTGCCTTTCAAGTTTATTTAGGAGCACAGAGCACTTTATCCCGCAGTGGTAAGGATTGCAGAAATTCAGGTTTGGACTGCTGGGATGGGAGATTCCTCTCTCCCTAGGGCTGGTTTTATTCATTCATTCATTCATTCTTTAAGCTCTGGGGTACATGTGCAGAATGTGCAGGTTTGTTACATAGGTATACCTATGCCATGTTGGCTTGCTGCACCCATCAACTCGTCATCTACATTAGGTATTTCTCCTCCTAATGCTATCCCTCCCTTAGCCACCCACCTCTGACAGGCCCAGTGTGTGATGTTCCCCTCCCTGTGTCCATGTATTCTCATTGTTCAACTCCCACTTATGAGTGAGAACAAGCAGTGTTTGGTTTTCTGTTCCTATGTTAGTTTGCTGAGAATGATCGTTTCCAGCTTCATCCATGTCCCTGCAATGGACACAAACTCATCCTTTTTTATGGCTGCATAGTATTCCATGGTGTATATGTGCCATATTTTCTTTATCCAGTCTATCACTGATGGGCATTTGGGTTGGTTTCAAGTCTTTGCTATTGTGAACAGTGCCACAATAAACATGCATGTGCATGTGTCTTTATAGCAGAATGATTTATAATCCTTTAGGTATATATCCAGTAATGGGATTGCTGGGTCAAATGGCATTTCTGGTCCTAGATCCTTGAGGAATTGCCACACTGTCTTCCACAATGGTTGAACTAATTTACACTCCCACCAACAGTGTAAAAGCCTTCCTGTTTCTCCACATCCTCTTCAGCATCTGTTGTATCCTGAGATACCATCTCATGTCAGTTAGAATGGCGATCATTAACAAGTTAGGGCCGCTTTAAATGCTCCCTCTGTAGGTGGGTGTCAGCAAATTTGGTCTGGTTTCTCTTTCTGCTATAATAGGGTGGCAATGAATTCAATGCCTCACAATTGCTGTGCTCTTCCTTCCCCAGAGAACTGAAATGCTCTCTGCACCGCACTGACTTTGCTGGGAGTGGGGTGTGGGTGGTGTTGGTGATTCAAGATTCCTTTTTCTACCTCTTCAGTGCCTCTTTCAGTGATATTAAGTTAAAGCCAGGTACTGTTAGTGCTCACCTGAGTTTTGGTTCCCATGAAGGTGCTTTTTTGGTGTGTAGATAGCTGCTAAATTGGTGTCCCTGTGGTAGGGATGGTCGACGGAGCCTTCTGTTTCCCCATCTTGCTTTCCTCCTCCCCAGGCTTGATTGCTATTTTGGTTACCCTCAGTGCGCCGTGGGCTTGAAATTCCTTTAGCGATTCCTTGCACTTAGAATGTGAGCGAATTTTCCAGAGGTTATTTTCTCAGTGTCTGCTTCCTTCTTGACTTTGAATATTTCCCAATGTGCCCAAGAGAGAATCTGTTTCTTGTAGCTCTCCTAATTGTATTCTCTATCATTTTTACGTGGTGCTTCATAGCCTAGTGGAGGACCAGGGCCAAATTCTCTGAGGTTCCGATTAAGCATTAGGCTTGGTAGACACTGTATCACTTAGCCTCTAGTGTATGGCTTTCCAAGGTGCTCCTACCCCTCTTCAAGCTGTAGTGTGTCTAGCATGTATTCTCATCCCTCCCTCAGGGTAGAGCTGTTTCTTTTCCCTTCCTTTAGATGCAATGAGTTTCCACAGTCTCCTGATTGACAGTTTTTATTATACTTCTGCCTGGAGACTGACTTTTGTCCCATAGCGAAAATAGAAGAGATGAAACTGCAGAAAGTTAGCACTGACTGCCGTTTCTCTCTGCAGCCAGGATCATGAGGGAAGCTGTCTCGAGATTATCCCACATCTTCTGTCTAAGTGTCTGGTGAGATTCTTAGAACCTTCAAGAGGGTGCACACTCCCCTGTATTTACAGTCCCCAGGGTCTTTACACTCTCACAATAATCCACATTTGTTCTGTAGAAATGTATCTAAAAGTTTTACTTGAATCCTTATCAGCTTATGTGGCATTCAGCAATGTCTACCCCAGGGAAGCAAATGCTTAATACGTATTTCTCCCTGCAGGATCATGTCTTTCTCCAGAATGCAGGTTAGTTTGTTACCCTGCAGCCACAGTTCTCAAACTTAATAAAAAGTATTAATTTGTAGTTTGATAAGGGTGGGAGAAATGCTTTTCAGTGCTCTACATTTCTGAGTTGAAACTGGGGACCTGGCTGTCTTGATTTTGTCTCTGATTTTTATCAGACAATAATCCAGGCTGCTTTAAATATACAAAAACTAAGAATGAACTTAACATAGAGAGGGGATCAGAGATCTGAACTTATTTCTTTAGTTCTGTGAACCCTGAATATCTGAGACAAATCCCCGTCAATTTAGAAAGTTTATTTTGCCAAGGTTAAGGACACATGCCCATGACACACACTCAGGAGTCCTGATGACGTGTGCCCAAGGTGGTCGGGCACAGCTTGGTTTTATACATTTTAGGGAGACATGAGACATCAATCAATATATGTAAGATGAACATTGGTTTGGTTCGGAAAGGCAGGACACCTGGAAGCAAAGTCGGGGGACAACTTGAAGTGGGCGGGGGACTTCCAGGTCACAGGTAGATAAGAGAAAAATTGTTGCCTTCTTTTGAGTTTCTAATTAGCCTTTCCGAAGGAGGCAATCAGATACGCATTTGTGTCGGTGAGCAGAGGGATGACTTTGAATAGAATGGGAGGCAGGTTTGCCCTACCTGGCTCCCAGCTTGACCCTTCCCTTTAGCTTAGTGATTTTGGGGTCCCTAGGATTCTTTTCCTTTCACAGCTTGAACTCTGAACCTCTCTCCCTGACCTCTCAACTCATGTATCCAACTTCTTAACATTTTCATTCAGATTTCTAATGAGCATTTTGAATTCAACATTTTCAAAACTGAAGTCTGGGTTCTTTCTCTCTTCCCTAAATACACATCTTGTGCTGCCTTCTCCTATCACAGGGTTAGGAACTGCATTCTTTTGGTTGGCCAAAAACTCAGAAACCCTATGTGACTTTTCCCTGTCACTCGCATTCAAAATCCATTTCAATATCAAATCCCATCTCATCACCTCTGTCACTACCACTGTGATTGAAGCCACCTTCACATTTCTGTTGGAGGGGTTGAGTAAGCCCCTGAATGGTCTCCCTACCTGCCAGAGGTATCCTGTTAATTTTGTTAGCTCAAGCCACAGTCTTGCTCCAAACACAACTGAACATCTTGTTACACTTACAGGAGTAAAATCCAAACCCTTGCCTTCTTCTCTGATCTCATTTCCCTGATCTTTGCTCATTTGCTTTCAGCTATTTTCCCCTTTTTATTGGCCTTTAAATATGGCAGGAACATTCCTGTCTCAGGGCCTTCATACTTCTTGTTTCCTCTGGTTTGAGTGATCTTCTGCATGTCCCCATGACTCAGTTCCTCACTTCAGTCAGGTCTCTACTCAAATGTTACTTCTCCAAAGGGCCCTTTCTTTCCTCTTCTAATTAAAATAACATACTCTATCATCACTGTCCATTCTCTTCCGTGCTTTATTTTTTCTTTCAAGCCTGTTTCACTGCCTGGTATTATATTATATATCTACATGGTTGTTTAATTTGTCTGTCTCCCCTAATTAGACTATCAGTTTCATAAGAACAGGAACTCTATTCCTCATTGCTCTACTCTCAGCACCTAGGACAATTCTTGAGTCTTAGTCAACAGTAAATAAATATTTGTTGAATGAATGGATGTTCATTCCTGTTTTATAGATGAAGGATCTCAGGCAAAGAAAGGTTACATTGTAACAAAATACACTGAAACCCTGAGCTTGGTTTCTAACCCTTCCAAACAAAAGAATGTCAGAGCTGGAAGGTTTAGGTTCCTTAAGGTTCACAGATGCAGAATCTGAGCCTCAGAGGTTGGGGAGCAACTTGCTAAGAAGTGGTGAAGGGAGGGGTTGAGGTGAGGACCCAGGTCTCTGGGCCCCAATCTGTGGCATTGAACTTCCCTCTAAGCTTCCCCTGGACATGGGGGTTTACTCGAAGGAATG
The DNA here is from genome assembly GCF_000951035.1 of Colobus angolensis palliatus. Classification (NCBI taxonomy): domain Eukaryota; kingdom Metazoa; phylum Chordata; class Mammalia; order Primates; family Cercopithecidae; genus Colobus; species Colobus angolensis. Next base: position 2,269,168 of record NW_012116043.1, on the reverse strand, counting down.
TGAAAATTACTAACTAAATATTACTTTGTGGTACGTTCTGCTTCTGCCATGTAGGAATTAGTCCTGAGAACAGACAGTCCTTCCATAGATTACAACCATGAACTCAGGATAAAATTAAAAAATAAAAATCTCTGAAGAGTGAACAAAAGCAAGAGTATTTTGGAGGGGAGTCAAACTTGGAGAAAATGACCAGAACAGTGAATTTTCCTGATTTGGTGGCCTTTGTCCTGAGGACACCTGCATTTGCAGCTATGAAGTGGGCAAATTAAACTGCTAGAGAGGCCGGGCCTGGCGGCTCACGCCTGTCATCCCAGCACTGTGGGAGGCTGAGGTGGCTGGATCACAAGGTCAGGAGTTTGAGACCAGCCTGACCAACATGGTGAAACCCCGTCTCTACTGAAAATACAAAAATTAGCCGGGCATGGTGGCGTGCACCTGGAATCCCAGCTACTCAGGAGGCTGAGGCAGGAGAATTGCTTGAATCTGGGAGGTGGAGGTTGCAGTGAGCCGAGATTGCTCCACGGCACGCCAGCCTGAGTAACAGAGCAAGATTCTGTCTCAAAACAAAACAACAACAAAAACAGCAACAACAACAACAACAACAACAAAAAACTGCTGTAGAAACTCCTCCATCATCGTGGCTGAAAGCAGCCAGGGAAAAGAGCCCAGGGTAACCAGTGACACAAGTAATAATAAGGATGATCAGAATCATCATACTTGTGGAAAAAACCAGGCATAAAGAGTGCATATTGTGATTCCATTTTTATAAAATTCTAGAAAATGGAAACCAATCTATGGTGGTGAAAAGCACATCAGTGGTTGCCTGGGGCCGGGAGAAGAAGGCGCCATGGACTGAAAAGACGCATTAGGATCTGTTTTGGGGTGACAGAATGTTCTGTGTAGTGTTTTCATGGGTGGACACTGCCAAACTCATTGAACTTTATCATTTAAACGGATACACTGTATTCCACATAAATTACAACTCAATCTCATTGATAAAAAGTACTGATGTGTGTATTTAGGTCTTGCCTTTCCCAATCAGCCTGTGGTCCTCTGGAGGAAGGGCCATGTCTTCCTTGCCTGGGTTGCACTGAAGCCGTAACACAGTGCTGAGGAGGCCTCGGGCACAGAGAGACTAAGTGGGAAACGATGCTCTGCCTTTCACTAGCTGTGATCCCTTAACTAGCAGCCTCTCCTTGGCCTCAGTCTACCCTCCATAATATAGGGACAAAAATGTAATGTACAGAGTATTTGGAGAGGTGAATGGGTATAATTCTACATAAAATTTTGAAAACAATGCAGGGTTCGTAGTAAGAACTCAATACATGATAGATATTATTATTCCTCTGGCATTTATTATTAATTAAAAACTCAAGGTAAAATAAATATTTTTGAGTACATACCGTGCCTCAGACATGGTACACTTCATTATACTCAGTAATACATACAAAGTGTTTGATTCAGATGATAAGTGAGTATCAAAGGGTTTTCACTACATAGTTTTGGTTCTTTTCCCTATTTTAGTATAGAATTTCAGCATTGTTTGTAAGTTTGTGAGAAACATACTACCTGATTCTGTAGCATTTTTTTTCTTCTAACATAGCGGCTCATGTCTCAGGTTGGGAGAGGGGTCATGAGGGAAGCCCAGTGCACAGTCAGCCTCCCATCAGTGCGGGCAGATGGGTCAACAGTGTGGCAAACACAGAGAGTGGCTGATGCACAGATTAAATTCTTGCTTCTTTTAAAAATAGAACATGAAGTAAATGTTGTGTCTTACAAAATACCCAAAGGAAACATATTCACATCTGGAGAGCCCCCTTTAGCCTCTTTTATTATAAAGCAATGCAGTTGCAAAAGTGTAATTTGACAGTAAAAATATTAACCTCTAAAGGCAACTTTCCCAGGATGACATTTACAAACCATCTCACACATGCTCACAGATGAACATGACACAAATCATCTGTTTTCAATCTCCATATTCCTGTCCTCAGCTCTTCTTAAATTAGGATTGACAGCATTTGGTTTTCGATGTTCCTCTTGGGTCTTAGAGAGCCCTGAAGGTATCATTTAGATGAGTGATGGGAATCTGACTCTGATCTTTATTTTGCTATGTCTTCCTGTCATCTCCCCACATCCCTCCTTCCCCTGCCAATAAAACACACATGTGTCTCATACACAGAGATCTTAATTCTCAGTTAAAAGGCCAAATTGACCACTGGGAATCCAAGGCCTCACATTTATCAGCTTTGTTCCTTCTGGTCTTCTCTCATAACATATGAAATCACTTGCATTTTTCTTAATGCCATTACCATAATAACCTTGTGTAAGTCACCTTCTTTGCCTTCTTACAGATACACTCACTACTGGTGGTGGTGTACAGAAATGAATGGGTTCCAGAGGAAACAGCTGTGACATGTTCGTTCACACACTCAGCATCTATTTATTGAATAACTTCTTTGTGCCCAGCACTGTGCTATTAGCAGGGACAGCAGGGAAAAGGAGAAAGGTTCATGGTATGAAGCAGATTACCATCAGGTGGGGAAGATACATAAGAAACAACCAGGAGCATTAGGAGAGTGGTAATTATTGTGAAGGAGTACATTATATAACAGAGCAATCTGGTGCGATTAATACAGTGTAAGTGACATGATGTCAGGAATATGAAGAGTCTAAGGAATGGAGCATGTTGTACATTTAGTGTACACAGTAGCACACACAGCAAATTAGATACAGGAAAATAGTGACCAGAGGCGGGTGCCAAGTTTAAATTAGGAGCGACTCAGGGAATGCATTCTGAGGGGTGGCATTTGAGATGCAGTCCTATGTCATTTATAATCCTTTTGGTGGCAAGTAACAAAACCACATAGACCAATTTGACTTTAGCCACAAGAACAACAATCACCTGATAAAACGCCTCAAAGTCGGGGGGTCCAGGTGGGCTGCTCCAGCGGCTCCTCTAGGTCATCAAGGGCCCAGGTTCCTTAGCTCCCAGGGTCACCCTGGCTCACGGCTGGCTCCCTCAGGGCTCTGGGATCCCTGCAGCAGTTCCTGCCATCAGTTACCAGGCGACAACATCCAGTGGGAGGAGGAGGCACCACTTTCGGTGAGTCTCTTTGATCAAGGAGATGTTTCCCAGAAGCCCTAGTAGCCTTCTCACAGCTCATTGACCAGAGTAATAGTACGTGCTTTCCCCTAAACCAATCACTGGCAAAGAGGATGGAGGTTTAATGATGGAGTTAGGGAGGCCTGTGGTGAAGGGAGGGCAGTGGATTTCCTGAAGAAAACCTTTTTAGTATTAGAAAAGAGGAAAATATATGAGTGTCAGGCAGAGGTGCTGGTGCGTAGTTGACTGGGCAGTAGAAAACCAGTTATGAAGGACATCAGATCATGTTCCTGGGAAGACCATGGCATGGCCTTGGGACGGGGCTAAGCCTAGGAGAGCTCAGGGGAGCAGTGAAGACCCATGAAGAAGGACCTGTGCCCGGTAGGGAGGGCGTGCAAGGTGAGGCCAGAGAAGGAAGCAGGTCCATGGCATTGGGGCCTGGTAGGCCCCCGTAAGGCATTTGGATTGTATCTGGCATAGCACAAGAAGTCCCTGGAGAGGACAGAGGTAATCAAGCAGAGGAGACAGCCCTGGGCCAGCAGTCAGCAGTCAGTGTTGATACATGCAAAATGCTGCGCAAGAGGCAGTACCTTTCTTTACGCTGGATTCAGTACAGGTAAAATGGGTCTCATGACACCCACCTTGTGGCGTCACCATGGGACTTATTGCGTTGAAAGGAGAGTGTTGCGGCGATGAGGTCCTGTACAAGTATGAGCTGTCTTGTTCTCATTATTTGAGATAGTTATAAAATCCCTGTGAACACTGAATTAGTGAGTGCTGAACCGTTGCTTGTAGGAGAAATAAGACACACACACACACACACACACACACACTTCTAATAGTCTATAATCTTCTATTACAAAAGAAATATTGAAGTTTGGTAGTGTTAGTTGACTTATCTGAGGCTGCCTCACTGACAGGTGCCAGAGCAGGCATTCAGATTCTGTCCTACTGGATCCAGCGCCCAAGCTGAAGCTTCCCACACTGCGCTCCACTGCCCCCTGTATTGTCCGTGCTCTGGTCTTTGTATGAGAGCTGAGACAAGACGGCAGAGCGAGTACTCGCTTGACCTCAACTGGGGATGTGTGCATGGCAGGTGGTTCAAAATTTTCCCCTCTCTGTGCAATTCCACAAATGACCAAAAAGGCACTGCAAGTACTGACTCTGGGGTTACAAATAACTTTTAGGGAGTAGATGAGTTTGCAAATATGGAATCCACAAATACACTGATGGTCATCTGTAATTGGTGACCATGAAGTGAGAAACTCTGGTTTCTCTATATCTAATATATTCTTTGTACATTGTTAGATACCTCAAGTCTTAGTACTCAATATGATTAGCCTTATTTGTGCTGTTTTACTTGAATTACTTAAAATGGAGGACATACACTTTTTTAAGGGTATGCGTATCGCAGGAAAAAAAAACTCAAAAGATAGTCAACATAAAGAACTGCTAAGCCCTCTTACTTTGTTATGATTTTAATTAATTTATTTTTTCCATATGGGCTCTACATCACTTCCTAAAAGATGGGGCAGGTTTAAGTCTGTAGTGCTCTGAAAGGATGCAGACAGTTACATTATTTATTCCTTATTAACATAGAAAGGGCTTCACAGTTTCTAAAACTGGTGTGTTCTCTCCAGTGGGATGTGATTCAGAATGATTTGAAGTGTGATTGGGGGTGGTTGGGTAGCAGTAAACAAGGGAGAACCATAATTTTACACAAATGCAGGAGGGTTGAGGTCTGCACTATGGAGCGTAGGACTGAGAAAATTCTAGCAATAAGTGATAACCACCTGAGCTAGGGAGAAGTGAGAGCATAACTCCCCAATGTATCCACTGCAGGTTTCTAAATCATAGGGGACCTCAATCTCTTTTTTTCTGAGCAGGGTTGGGGGGACTTCATTCTCTTGAGGTAGTCTGCATGCCACAGGCAGAACAGGCAATGAGTTCAGGGGAAATTAGAGGTCTTACTGAGCCTTCACCTTCTCCTAGTGCAGTGCTTCCTTGGGAAGGCAGGTATTTCTCTATAATGGGGCTTCCACATCCTGAGTACCTGAATGGATGGCAGTCAGGCTCAGCATTGTGTCAACATCTATTAAAAATAAGGGCCGGGCGCGGTGGCTCAAGCCTGTAATCCCAGCACTTTGGGAGGCCGAGACGGGCGGATCACGAGGTCAGGAGATCAAGACCATCCTGGCTAACACAGTGAAACCCCGTCTCTACTAAAAAGTACAAAAAACTAGCTGGGTGAGGTGGCGGGCACCTGTAGTCCCAGCTACATGGGAGGCTGAGGCAGGAGAATGGCAGGAACCCGGGAGGCGGAGCTTGCAGTGAGCTGAGATCTGGCCACTGCACTCCAGCCTGGGCGACAAAGCGAGACTCCGTCTCAAAAAAAAAAAAAAAAAAAAAAAAAAAAAAGAACGTGATCCTCCATTCCGTTTTCTGCTCTAAATGGAAGTCCTGTTCTGATTATTTACAGTCCTGGGCACAATGAAGCAGATTTAACTGCCTCAAATGTGCTCTAAAATACAGCTCATTTGCTTGCTTCATTGTTGTTCTTCTCTCTCTTTTTATAAAATAAAGCAAAAAGAGGGATAGAAGTAGATTCTTTTTTTAATTTGAAAAGTTAAAGAAATGCCATATTCAGCTCCCCCTGGAATTTTGGGCATGAGAGACACATTAGCTATCAGGCCTAATGGTAGCTCTATCTACTGCTGTCTTAGGCCTGGAGGGAAAAAGATTTTAGACTGCTAAGTTCTGACAGGATAGGAAAGGAGCTCCAAGAATGAACTTAGCCAGACTCCAGTAACTCTCCAGCAATCCTTGTTCATTGCTTTGTGGACTAGGATTATCAAGTTGAAGTCTCAATGATTTCAGCAGATGTCCCAATGAGTAGCCTACTTTAATTATACTTAAGGATTCCTAAAGACGTCATTGGTGTTGAGAAGTGGAAGTGACAAGGATCCATCCTTGTGACTGGGGATGCAGGGTGAGTCTGAAGTGTCCCATTAGCTATTTTCTCCTTGGTTTCCACGGCTTGCTGCAGTGTAGAGCTATTGGGTGGTAAAAGGCTGATTTCTTCATTTCCAAGGAAGCACATTCATATTGGTACCATTTTTTGGGAGGGAGGGAAGGTGGTAATTTATCTCAAACAACTTGGAAGTTCACTCTTTAAGTTTGGAAGTGGGCACTTCTGACATTGTTCTTGAGCCATTCACTTGACCATGTCAAATAGGCAGTTGGATGTGTGTATCTCGGGCTCAGAAGGGAGGCCTGAGTTGTAGTTACAGATTCGAGTGAGGAAGAGAAGCAACAAGAGTAAGTCCTAGTTTCTGGCTTGCAAAAGTGGGGCTGTGGTGGCTCCACTGGTTGAGGTGGGGGCCCTGCCAGCAGCCCTGAGGGGCTTGACATTGCCCCTCAGCAGTATGAGTGCAAAGGTTGCACACTACTTTTTATTTTCTGTCCTCTGCTCATGAAATGATTTGTGATCCCTCTTTCTTCTCTCCACCTAGATACATAAATACATTTTCCTGATTGTCCAGGGGAGAAAGTCAGCAACAATTTATTTGCTTATCCTGAAAATGTGAAGTAAAATGGGTACTTAAATGGTCTAATGCTCAACCTACTGAAGCATGCACATTAGAGAGGCCACCCCCAAGGCTGAGTCAAAAGACCATGGTGAAATGCCACATTCATTCTGCAAAATTATAGCTGAATGGGGCAAAAATAATTATATCCATGTTTCTAAGGCATTTCACAACTGTTTTGCCTACCAGGATTTTAATCTAGTGCAAAGCTCTCCTGATTTTTCAGAGATCCTCAGTATGACTTGAATAATGTGCTTTTTCAGTAACATAAAAACCTTTTATGCATCTTCAGATATGGTGCAGGAGTGAACTATGAGGCACCTGGGGTTTGATTAGTGATCGTTTGAGTACATAAAAAAGGTAAGATAAAGAAAAACACTGACACATACACACAAAAGGCAACAGAGGTTATATAACTCCATTAAATTATGTTAATGGTTTTACTTGTCAGTATTTTGTAATACAAAATAGTTTTCCTGGAGTCTATTTGTCAGTATTTGTCACTAATTAGTGCCTACAAATTACCTTTTGTACAAGTTCTGTTCATCGGGTTGTTTTGGTGTCTAATAAATCAGAGCTGCTGCAGTTCATGAACTTTCACTGTTGTTGGTATTTGCTTGTGCTTTTCCTCCTGATGCATCTCAAGGTTCTACCTCCTCCCCAAAGGTTTCCAACAACTGTGATTCCATTTTTGTGAATGGGAAGGAAATGAAGAGCAAAGTGGACACAATTGTGAACTTCACCCACCAGCATTTCACCTCCCAGTTCGAGGTCACTGTCTGGGCGCCCAGACTCCCCCTGCAGATTGAGATCTCAGACACTGAGCTGAGCCAGATCAAGGGCTGGAGGATCCCGGTTGCTGCCAACAGAAGGTGAGGAATCAAAGAGAAGACTTTGGATCTGATTGTCCTGGGGCCCAAATCTTTGTGGGAGGCAGATTGGCCCTCAGGGACTCAAGCCCTTGGGAAGCAACATCCACGGTGGGAAGTGTGGTCTGGGTTTTGGGTTCAGATGGATCTGACTTGAGTACTTACTAGCAGCTTGACATGAGGAAATTTTAATGAAGATAATTGTAATAATAATAGTAACAACCTCATTGAGTAGTTGCTAGGATTCAGTAAAATGAATGCAATACGTAACAAGCACCTATCACAAGATGTGGCATTTAGGACATAGCTATTTTCCATTCCCCACTCACTTCTCTATTGTTCATTCCTATGTTATTCACTCTCAGTTCCCCTGCTTGTAAATGTCAGCCTTCCTCCATGGAGCACAGTACAGTGGTTAAGACTGTGGGCTGTGGGATAAGGCTGCCTGAGTTGTTCCCCCCTCTCCCCGCACCGGGTAAGACTCTTCATTTTGCTGCCTGAATTTTAACCCCAGTTTTACAACTTGTACCTGTGTGATGTTGGACATGTGATTTAACCTATCTCTTTCTCAGTTTCCTCATCTATCAATTAGGGATGATAACATTACTGAAGGGTTGTCCCAAGAACTCAGTGAATGGATACATACTATAGTGGACAGTTCTAAAGATGACTCTCGCCTGTAATCCCAGCACTTTGGGAGGCCGAGGCGGGCGGATCACGAGGTCAGGAGATCAAGACCATCCTGGCTAACACGGTGAAACCCCATCTCTACTGAAAATACAAAACAATTAGCTGGGCGTGGTTGTGGGTGTCTATAGTCCCAGCTACTCGGGAGACTGAGGTAGGAGAATGGTGTGAGCTGGGGAAGCGGAGCTTGCAGTGAGTCGAGATCACGCCACTGCACTCCAGCCTGGGTGACAGAGCGAGACTCTGTATCACAAAAACAAAACAAAACAAAACAAAACAAAAAAGATCACTCTCCCTTCCCATGATCCCCATCTCCTTCTTCTTCAAACACTAATCTGGTAGTGCTGGGAGGGGATTTTACAGATGTAACTACAATCCCAAATCAATGGACCTTAAAATACAGAGATTAGCGAGGTGGTGGGACCCACCAGAGAAGCCTCTGAAAGCAGAGTTCCTGCCAACTGGTAGCAGAAGGGGAAGTTGGGAAGATTTGAGGATGAGAACAACGTGATGATGTACTGCTGGCTTTGAAGGTGGGTTGAGCCACTTGCTGACGAATGTGGATTCAGCCACTTACCAAGGAATGTGGTAATCTTCGTGGTAGCTGAGAGCAGCCTCCAAATGACAACCAGCCAGGAAATGGGACCTCAGTTCTATAACCTTAGGAACAGAATTCTGCCAACAACCTGGCTGATCTTAGAAGTGGATTCTTCCCTAGCACTTCCAGATAAGAGACCAGCCCAGTTGACGCCTTAATATTGAACTTGTGAATCTCTGTGTAGAGAATTCAGTTGAGCCTGCCTGGATTACTGGCTTGCAGAACTGTGAGTCTGTTGGTGTGGGCATTGTTTTATTTTTATTTTATTTTATTTTATTTTATTTTATTTTATTTTATTTTTTGAGACAGAGTCTCACTCTGTCGCCCAGGCTGGAGTGCAGTGGCCGGATCTCGGCTCACTGCAAGCTCCGCTTCCCGGGTTTATGCCATTCTCCTGCCTCAGCCTCCCGAGTAGCTGGGACTACAGGCACCCACCACCTCGCCCGGCTAGTTTTTTGTATTTTTTAGTAAAGACGGGGTTTCACCGTGTTAGCCAGGACTCGATCTCCTGACCTCATGATCTGCCCATCTCGGCCTCCCAAAGTGCTGGGATTACAGGCTTGAGCCACCGCGCCCGGCCTGGGCATTGTTTTAAACCATGAAGTTTGTGGTCATTTGTTATGCAGCAATGGAAAACTAATATAGAGCCTGTTGCCCAGTGGTGGCTTGTAGCCATAAGTCATACCTCAAATGTGAATGTGCCTTTAGAATCAGGCAGTGAGTGGAGGCTGGAAGATTTTGAGGAGCATAATGGAAAAAGCATCAATTGCCTTGAACAGATTGTTAGTAGAAACATGGGTGTTAAAGACATTGTACATGATGAATGAGGATCATTGTAGAGAAATCCCAAATCACCTTATAGAAAGCTGAGATCATTGTGCACACATGGGAAGTAGAAATCTGAACTTGAAAAACGCCGCCAGTGAGGGTTCAGGGGGAGTTGAGGAGCATGGATTCTGGTTAGGAGGTGACAGAGTGCTTTGCAAGAGTGTGCCCTGCAGGTGTGTGGAAAGCAAGTGAGGTCAGATAGTTAGCTGAGGAGAAGACCAGGCAAATACTGAATGTGCTCTTAGATTCATCTTGCTGCTAATAGCAGAATGAAAGAGGAAAGAGAAAATTTTGGAAGGGCTACGAAACGAAAAGAAACAGGGACCCGATGATGTTGAAATTTTCAGTCTTTCCAGACAGCAAATGATGAAGAAATTTTAAGAGATTCACTGTCAGAGAAGTGTGCTTGAAACAAAAGGCCAAGGGTGGATCTTGGAAACCCTTTGCTGAAACTTAAAGGGCCGCTGGGGGAAGTGATACTGCCCTGCCTGCCGGACGTCTTCCAGCCTCCACCCAGCCCAGGGAGGTGCCCTCGTCTCCACTGGCAAACCCAGAGGGGTTCAAGTGGGATTCCTGCTTCACTGTCCAGAATAGCACCTCAGGGCTCTCAAGCCAAATTTTCATTAGAACCTAAGTGCACAAAAGTAGGCTAGGACATACGCACTGAAACAAAGCAAATTTAACTACAGTAGATTTCAGTTGAACCCAGTTTCCTGTCATAATGTACAAGATGTCCAGAATATAAGTGAAAAAAATCACTCATCATACCAAGAATTAGGTAAACCACAACTTGAATGAGAAAAGATGGTCAACTGATGGCAATGCCCAGATCAACCAGATGTTAGAATCTCTGACAAGGATTTTAAAGCAGCCATACCACAGGAGAAACAAAAGCTTTCAGTAAGAAATCACAAATAGCCTTGGAACCAATTAAAAAGGAAAATACCTCAGTGAGGAAACATAACTTATGAAAAAGAACCAGATGTAAATTATAGAAGAATATAGGAACGAGGGTGAACAAAAGCCCTCAATAGGTTCAGCAGTACAGTGAGATGACAGAGGATAAAATCAGTGGACTTGAGAACAGACAATACCATTTACTTAATCTAAATAACAGAGAAAATAGACTTGTGGGAAAAAAGGAATGGAGCATCAGGGGCTTGTGGGACTATAAGAAAATATCTAGGATTCCCATAATTAGAATCCGAGAAGAAAAGGAGAAAAGGTGTCGGGCTCAAACAGTGTTTGCAGGAATAATGGCTGAAAACCTCTCCGATTTGTCAAGAGACATAAACACATAGTTTCAAAAAGCTTGAGAAACCACAAACATGAGAAACCCGAAGAAATCCATGTGAAGACACGTCGTAATTAAACTTCTGAAAATGAAAGACGAAGAGTCTTAAAAACATCCAGAGACAGGTTATACCAATTTGAATGGCAATGAATTTTTTGCCTGAAACCACAGAGACCAGAAGGACTTGGCACATTTTTCAGGTGCTAAAAGAAAGGAACTGTCAGCCTCAAATTTTTTACCTGGCAAAAGTATCCTTTAGGAATGAAAGGAGAATAAAGACATTCTTATATGAACAAAAACTTTGAGAGTTAGTTTTCAGGAGACCTACCTTTAAAACATGGCTAATGGAACTTCATTAGACAGGAAACTTCAGTAGACAGAAAAAATTATAATGGAAAAGGATTTGGAACTTCAGAAAGGAAAGAAGAATGATAGAATGAGTAAAAATGCTGTTAAATAGGATAGACTTTCCTTCGCATCAATTTTTTACATCATGTTTGGTATTCAAAGGGGAAAGTATGACATTATCTGATGTGGTACTTAGGATAGGTAGAAAAACATACTTAAAACAATTATATTCTTTTTTTTTTTTTTTGAGACGGAGTCTTGCTCTGTCGCCCAGGCTGGAGTGCAGTGGCCGGATCTCAGCTCACTGCAAGCTCCGCCTCCCGGGTTTACGCCATTCTCCTACCTCAGCCTCCCGAGTAGCTGGGACTACAGGTGCCCGCCACCTTGCCCGGCTAGTGTTTTTTTTTGTATTTTTTAGTAGAGACTGGGTTTCACTGTGTTAGCCTGGATGGCCTCGATCTCCTGAGCTCGTGATCTGCCCGTCTTGGCCTCCCAAAGTGCTGGGATTACAGGCTTGAGCCACCACGCCTGGCCAAAAACAATTATATTCTTAAAAGTGGTCAGGGTAATGGGACTTACAGGGAACTAAGGTATCTACACTCAAAGTAGCAAAGCTTTGGTATCGTTAGACTGTAATAAGTTATGCTTGCATGTTAATAAGCTCCGTGTATACCATTGCCAATATCCTGGTTTTGATATTTTCTTATAGTTAGGAAGATGCTAACTTCAGGGAACTGGGTAAAGAGTGTATAAGATCTCCTGGTTTTTTGTTTGTTTGTTTGTTTGTTTGTTTTTTAGCTTTTAGTTAATTTGTAATTATTTTGAAATTAAAAGTTTAAATAAATGAATAGGATACAATCTGCCCTAAAATAACAGGATTGTTTTGTTTCATTACTACAAGATTTCTAACATCTCATATATTCATTGACCATTATTATGATACTGCCACATTTTAATGAAACGCATGCCTAGTGGTGTTCTTCTTTTTTACCCATTAATTTAAAGGGAACTTCCCATTGCTAGCACAAATGGTCAACTAGTGTCATTTATCATAAAATAAATTTAACCTAAAATTATTACAAAGAAAACTAAACAATGTTGTTAAATTCTGAGTAGACACCATTGCCTGCCTATGTGAACTTGTCTTTATTAACTAATGGAAAGTAGTTAGTTCTGAGAAGCTTTAAAGACATCCTAGCACAGAACAGAGACTTTCCCTGTGACATATTCAGAAGGATTGAAAAATAAAATGGGAATAACTTTTCAGTATGTTATTCGTTTTCTTTGTTTGTTTGTTTCTTGTTTTTTAAATTGAATGGTATATTTCTTTGCCACCTAATGCCATCTGTCTTACTCACGGAGATATTCATTTCTTACTTTGGGAAACCAAAATTATTATGCTATTGTGCTGGTGAAAATTTTTTCTATCTTTTTATAAATGGTTCTCAGACCTTTCAGGGAGGCAGAATGTCATATAGTAAAGAAAGTGGCTTTCAGAAGTCAAATGGAGCTGTATCCAGACCTGCTGATTGCCAGTTATCTGGGATACATATTAATCACTCTGAGCCTGGTTTCTTTATGCAAAATAAGGACATGTTTCATAGCTGTTGAGAAGATGAATGGACTTAGCTATAGAAAGGAAGGGGACACACGTGATGGGGCAGCTGGTCTGGCTGTGTGGGCCCTGCCTCGGGAGACGGCCAGCTGTGTGGCCCTGGCTGAGTGGCCGCACAAACCACGTCTTGGTTTCCTCACTGGTAAGATCAGAGAAATAATTCAACCTCGCTCTTCGGGGCTGTGTGAAGATTACATGCATTGAATATGCATGGCTGTCGTGTGCTGCGTGGGCGATCGATGTCCGCTCTCATCCTTATGTAAGCACGTGGAAGAGGACACACAGTAGGTCTAATTCAGCATGCATGAGTCGCTCCCCTTCTCCCATTTCTCCTCTGACAGAATCCGCAGGCACCGAGGGCACAGACTGGTCAGTAGTCACCAAACAAAGCACTCTCAAAGGGACACAGGACTGCTACTTCTTGAGGGGAAGGTTCTGGAATTGCAGAGCCAGAGAGGCTTTCTCAGGGTGGATTGTGGACAGGTGGAGGTTAGAGGATAACAGGTGCCAGGGAGAGAGGAAGGGCCAGAGCCATAAGGAAGGGAGAAGCCAGGACGGGCAACAGGAGAGACACGTTTCAGATGTTTTAGCAGTAGCATGAGCAGGTCTGTTCACAGAGCAGTGATTTTAGATTAGTGTAGGACGGTAGAAGGAAAGGATCCTTTGGCAGACTTTAGGGCCATAAACTCAGGAAGCTGCTTCTTTCTGTACAGACCAGAGGGCCTCAGCTGATGAGAAGGTGGGGTGTTAGAACCATCCACAGCCGATGGTTCCTGGTTGGTCTGGGGTTCCTAAAGGGCCATTTCTGAGATGTCATCATACCTTGACCTACTTGGTCCTCATGTGGAACTATGAGGGAGGAAAGGGGGCCAGCTCTTCCTACGTGTTCATTTCCAAGGGGAGGTAGCTGAGCCTGTGAGAGGGTGGAGAACTTGGCAGGAGGTCCAATGTCAAAATGAATCCAAACAGCAGTTCTGACGCATATCTTAGGTTCCTCCATCCCACAGGGGAATGGTTTTAAAATGACCAGTTTCCAGGACACCAAGACCAGAGCCTCAGCCTCTGTATGGGTCAGGAAGGCAGGAGCTGCCCTTGCCATTCCTGTTGCAAGCACAAAGCACGTGATCCTCACCAAAGTGCTTGTGGAATGAGTGAATGAACAGGGAATGGATAGATGGCTGAGCAGGTCCGGCAGGAGAAAGACCATTTCATTTCATTCTGTGGGCTCACCTAGAATCTGAAAAACAAGGGCATGTAGAACTTCTTAACAATGAGGACTTTGTTCTGTTTTGATTCCTTGTGCTCCAGGCCTACCCGGGATAGCGATGACGAGGACGATGAGGAGAAGAAGGGGCGAGGCTGCTCCCTGCAGTACCAGCACGCCACGGTGCGCGTCCTCACCCAGTTTGTGGCCGAGTCGCCTGACTTAGGGCAGCTGACCTACATGCTGGGCCCCGACTGGCAGTTTGACATCACTGACCTTGTGACTGAGTTCATGAAGGTGGAGGAGCCGAAAATCGCTCAGTTACAGGACGGCAGGACCCTGGCTGGTCGGGAGCCGGGCATAACCACGGTGCAGGTACACGCTGCCACGCCTTGCCACTTTGCCCAGCGCCAGTCTGTGTTGATGAGTGGCCAGGTAGAGGCTGTTGTGCAGATGTGTGTCTGTGTGCGCATGTGCACGTGGCCGTGCATATCAACGTGTTGTCACTGTGCATGTATTGCTTCTGTTTGTTTGTAAGAGAATAATGAGAAGCAATAGAGCATTCACCAATTTTAATAACCTAAACTCAGATTAATTTTCATATTTTAGAGTTGAGAAAAATATCTAATCCCTTTTACCAAGAAGGCTAAATGAAACATATAGTGTGAATAATCTTTTCCCCAATATCATACTCTCCATTTTGTAATCACCCATAGAAGGTGGTTGAACTGCTGAAAGCTAGTTTTTTTCCTCCTAACCTTGAAGTTTAACCATTTAGTTATATCATACCTTGTAGACAAAATTTTTTCAAAACATAATAATCCATAGCTAAATATTCTTTATCATAGTGACAGTAAAATTATTTTCTAGCCAATTTGACAGGATAAGTATGCAGAAATGGTGCAGAATATTTCTTTATACAAATTTAAAATGTTTCTGCTCAGAGTTAACTAAGTCATATTTTATTGTAGCCAAAGCTATATTTTTTGCCAAGCTGGATGAAACATGTTATATTCTGTGTTTTCTATTTTTGTGTAACAAATTACCACAAACTAGCAGCTTAAAAAACACCTGTTAGTCAGCTAGTATTTCCGCAGGCCAGGCATCCGCGTGGGCCTGCTGCATTCTGTGCTCACGGCACCACGAGGCTGAACTCCAGGTCTCGGCTGGCCTGGGCTCTTATCTGGGAGTTTGGGGAAAGACTTGGCTTCCAAGCTCCTTCAGGTTGTTGGCTGAACTTAGTTCTTTGTGATTTTAGGACTGACCGAGGTCCCTGTTTCCTTGCCCACTGTCAGCCAGGGGTCACCAGGGGTCACTGTGCTCCAAGGCCACCTGCATTCCTTGTCACGTCGTCTCTTCCGCCTTCAGTAATGGCTGGATGGAGTCCTTCCCACACTGAACCTCTAACTTCCCCTTCTGCCCCCAGCCAGGAAAAGGTCTCTGCTTTTAAGGACTCACGTGATTACATTGGGTCCACCTGAGTCATACAGGATGACCGCCCTGTTTTAAGGCCAGCTGTGCCATTCTAAGTATTAGCTGTTGGGAAAATGTTGCTCTTTGAGTACCTAATATCAATGGACAGGTTTTTATTATTGCCTCTAAATCACATCAAGATTCTCTCAGAAAATACATGGCTGTTATCATGACGTAAATCAGAGGAAAGTAAATAGACCAAGACGATCTTTATAACACTCCTGTAATTGTTAAGTGTGACTGGGCAACAGCATAATACTCTCCTAACCAATTCCCGCAGGTGCATGCATTGAGCCGAGGGCTGGGAGAGCACTTTGTTGGGAGCCCTAGTTAAGGGGTTCACGGTGCTTATGAGGAGCAGAGATGCATGAGCCTCCTCGCTGACTTTTCAGGTCCTCTCGCCGCTCTCGGACTCCATCCTGGCTGAGAAGACGGTGATCGTCCTGGATGACCGAGTCACCATCGCGGAGCTGGGAGTGCAGCTCGTAGCTGGCATGTCTCTCTCCCTGCAGCCACACCGAGCTGACAAAAGGGCCATCGTCTCTACAGTCGCCGCCCTGGATGTTCTTCAGTCCCCACAGCAGGTAAGTGTCGCAGGGGCCCTGCCTCCCTGGTCAGTGGAGACGACTTTTGTCTCGGTTAGCACGTCCTGTGAAGGAGAACGGGAGTCCTCATGCCTAGAACTAGGGATTCTTGAAGCTTCTTGTTTCTCATCCAGGCTGCCCTGTCTCTGAGAAAAGGGTTCAGGGACTTAGACACATTTCCTCTTATGTGCTTTTCCACACCCACCACATCCCCATACGCCATTTGCTTTCTGCTGGGCTTATCTGTGCCAGGCACAGCCTGCTGCTAGACCGTGACCAAAGGATCACACGTTTTCACTTTTGCCAAAGCAGGTGGTTTTTGATACTTGGAAATTCCATTTCAGCTACTTAAGCATGGCTGATAGGCACCAAATTGCTACTGTTTACAATAATTATGGTCAACTCTAAAACTTCCTCCCATCTCTAAACTTCTATAAATTATTTCTGAAGATACCAGAGCCACTGTGCCATTCCAGTCAGCCAGCCTCACAGTGCCTCTTCCCCAGTCCTTCCAGCCAGTGCATGTTTTGCTATGTCACCACTGGGTTCTTAATGAAGAATGTTCCAAGTGATATTATCTTGAGCAGTAGCCTGATTTGTTGCACCTGATTGATTCAGATCAATTGCCTGATCTTTCAATATGTTTTTTAAAAGGTCAAATTCTATTGTATGTATGCAATAAATTATAGTTTAATGCCATCATTAAAGTGTATTATTTATTCCTTGTCCCAGTGAGGCTACAGCACATTATTGATGCCAGTTCCACCAGTTCAAGGCATAACAAGAACTGTTCAAGATTATAAAACTATAGACATCTTCTCCTTATACTGAAACAATTTATATAGGAAATTATATTTATGTTTTCAAATTTGAAGGAATCTGATTATAACATAATGCTTTGGTTTCATTTTCCTTAGGAAGCAATAGTAAGTTCTTGGATTTTGTTCAGTGATGGTTCGGTGACACCTTTAGACATTTACGATCCTAAGGATTATTCTGTTACTGTCTCATCATTGGATGAAATGGTGGTGTCTGTCCAGGCAAACCTTGAGTCCAAATGGCCAATTGTGGTTGCGGAGGGTGAAGGACAAGGGCCTTTGATTAAGTTAGAAATGATGATAAGTGAACCTTGTCAGAAGACCAAGAGGAAGAGTGTTCTTGCCGTGGGTAAAGGAAATGTCAAGGTCAAATTCGAACCAAGTAGTGATGAGCACCAAGGAGGCAGCAATGATATCGAGGGCATAAATCGGGAATATAAAGACCACCTCAGTAATTCCATAGAGCGCGAAGGAAACCAGGAGAGAGCGGTCCAGGAATGGTTCCACCATGGCACGCCTGTTGGCCGCGAGGAAAGTACCAACAAAAGCACAACCCCCCAGTCTCCCATGGAAGGGAAGAATAAGTTACTCAAAAGTGGTGGTCCAGATGCCTTCACAAGCTTCCCCACTCAAGGGAAGTCACCAGACCCCAATAATCCTAGTGACCTCACAGTGACCTCAAGGGGGCTAACAGACTTGGAGATTGGCATGTATGCCCTGCTCTGCGTCTTCTGCCTGGCCATTCTGGTCTTCTTGATCAACTGCGTGGCATTTGCCTGGAAATACAGACACAAAAGGTTTGCTGTGAGCGAGCAGGGCAACATCCCCCATTCCCACGACTGGGTCTGGCTGGGGAATGAAGTGGAACTTTTGGAGAACCCTGTTGACATTACACTCCCGTCGGAGGAGTGCACAACCATGATAGACAGGGGCCTGCAGTTTGAGGAGAGGAACTTCCTTCTGAACGGCAGTTCCCAGAAGACTTTTCATAGTCAACTACTCAGACCCTCTGACTATGTCTATGAGAAAGAAATTAAAAATGAACCTATGAATTCTTCGGGCCCAAAGAGGAAGAGAGTCAAGTTCACTTCCTACACCACCATCCTCCCAGAGGATGGCGGCCCATACACCAACTCCATCCTGTTTGACAGCGATGATAACATCAAGTGGGTCTGCCAAGATATGGGGCTGGGGGATTCACAGGACTTTAGAGACTATATGGAAAGACTGCAAGACCAGATGTAAACTCCTTTCTTATGTTTGTATTCACCTTTATGCCTTCTGTTTTTTGAATGCTGGAGCAGTGAGTTTGATCAGCAATAGGGGATGATTTAACAAAGTTTGATTTGTGGAGGTCTGGTGGGATTCATTTCTAAGCAGGTAAAAGAGGTCTGGAGAGCTATAGAAGCTGGGTTTTAAGTCTGGATATGCCTCTAAAACAGCCACATGTGGGGACTGAAGAAATTCTAAGACAACAGTTTTATGGACTGCCTGGTACGAGCTCAGTGCAAATGTATTAAACCTGACCCCACAGACATTGTTAGTCATCTCGTGACAAATGGCCATGTGGAATTAGAAAAGATTTGGGTGTTGATTTTTCTATTCCTAGACCTTTTAAAGCACAGTGGACACTAATTGCCCCTTGGCCTGAGTTTAGACATACATGAAAGATGACTGAATGTAGCTATCCTGATTTGTCATGAGCGCTGCTCATTATTTTTATATACATTTGCACCTGCACCTGTTCCTTTGACCTCTGGAATTCTTTTTGAAACATGAAGAGAAGAAATTTCAGTCTTTTCCTTGAGCTCTGTTTGATTTACACATGAGTTTTCTTCCCTGGGATTTGCCATGCCATGTTATTTCCTGGGTCTCCATGCAGGATGTCAGGTTTTTCCAGTTTTCCGCACTTTTCCATCTAGGGACGGTATCCAAGAAGCTTTTTCTCACTTTGTTTTTCCTTCCTTTTGTTGTTGAACTTTCTTGTATAACACTGGGACAAAGGGTTTTACTTAAAATGTTAATATACAATGAGGGAGGGCCATCTCTTTACAGTTTTCTACGTGAAGTTTCAAAAATTTGGAGAAAAGTTGTCAATCACAAACATTTATTTTTATTCTCTGCTTGTTGAAAACTCTTGGGGAACTCCTGGAGTGCATTTCTGAGGGTAAAAAGGCCCCAACATAGCTGTGTTTATAGAAGTACTTTGTGGCCAACACAATTTGTTATCCAAACTGAAGTCTTAAAGTAGAATTGACCTGCACAGAAAGGAAGTTATCTAGGAAATAGATACAGATTGCACTTTCCATTTTACCAGAAGAAAAGTTTTTTTTTTTTTTTAAGTAAGTAGAATGACATTTCAAGTTAGCAATATATAGAAATCCATTCATACAGTGACCAAAGTAGAATTGACCTGCACAGAAAGGAAGTTAT